>NC_050735.1:1275459-1594324 GCF_014529535.1 Bradysia coprophila | reverse complement strand
AAAAAGAATAATAATGATGATGATTTCAAAATGAACAAAGCCTTGAATAGAATCTACTTTAATAAGAAAATGAAAAATGAAGAAAAAATAAAAAAAAACATTGACACTTAATAGATACTCAGCTGCAACAATACAATAAAAAAGAAAGAAAAAGAAATTCCCTTAATTTAAATCAAATTGAAAACAAAAGAATGGAAAATTTAATCAATTTAATTTTTCAGTTCTTTCTACAGAAAAGAAATTTCAAAAAGAATCGACACTTTAAAAAATGAGAAAGAAATTTAAAAACGAATTTCCAGTGAAGAAAACAAAAAAAATTATTTATTTGCCAATATTCTGTATTACAAAATTACCATTTTATTAAATTGTAAATTGAATTCAATTTGTAAAAATTGATCTGAAAAATAATTAAATAAAAATCAGAAAATTATTGAGATGAACTTTTACGTCAAAAACTCCAAATAATAATCTTGTCATGAAGGAACGCTTTTTAGTTATTTTACAGCCTTGCTAATAACTGCAGTGGAAGGTGCGGGAAAAGAGAAATTGCCCTGATTTCTTAATAAAGACAAAGTATTAAAATACTGAAGTAAAAAATACGTCACTTTGTATGCATGAGCATGATATCAGAGAGCACTACTGCCTGTAAATTTTACACTTTTTCCGTAGTTCGTAGTATACGCTTAACGGATTCGAAATTGTCTCATCACATATCATTCGAGATATCAATAATCTTTTTTGAGCAATACAATACCCTCTCTAGCACCTTAGGTGGCGAAAGTCAACAGTGTTTAAAAGTGGTATATTTTGACAGCGTCGAAACAAAGTTTGTTGAGAGAACGCACTCCAAGAGGTGACGTTGGTTGAAATTTGCAGAGCTATGCGTGAGAGACAAGTAATATGCTCTGTTTTGCTTGCTTGATTTTCTTAATTTTAACAGTTTGATTTGTCTCGTCAATACCTTTCATTTGACGTATTGGTCATCAATATTGAGCCGAAACTTTCGGAATATACGCGAAAAACACGGCATTTTGTCAATACCTTCCATCTGACACATCACACATTATTTTTGGGTAAGAACTTCTAGAGATAAGCGCAAAAACTAATGAAAAGACAAAACACCACAAAAGCACCGTTTCTTTGACTCGACTCTAAATTTCTGTCCATGTTTTGGAGCACTTCCCCTAGAGTTTAGACCTCCAAATACGGTTGAAAGTTAAGTAGGCACGTAATTTAGAGGTAAACAACGTAAAACTTTCGATTATTTTAATGGTGGGTCTCAAAACTGTCTGTGTATGTCTGTGTCTATGATTCTTGCGAGACCAGATCCAGGAACTTCTGATCTGATACAGAGCAGATTGAAGATAATTAAAATTGTTTAGACGAATTTACGCGTAACCACATTTCAGTTTTATGTAGAAGCTAGTTAGGCGCACTTACTGGACTATAACATCCACCTTTAGCATCATTCCATCCAGATACACAATTTCAAACCACAATCGTAAACGGAAAAACCTGGTTCCTCAATTATCTAACCTAATTATAACAATGCATCGGGCACAGAAGGACTTTCACATTAATAGCACCACATAAGACCCAAAATTCTCATTAAAAACTCCGTCTTCCGTCAACACTTAACTATAAGAACCCGGTCCTATCAGGTCAGAAAAAAATCCGCTGCTGCCTCTACAGTTGAGTTTTTTCGTGATAATTGTCTGTTTTTGGAAGTGTCTTAACTCACTTTGCGAAATCTTCGACCAGCTTATATGAAATTTGAAACCAATGGGTCTCCGATCTTTGTGAGTTATATCTTGTTCGAAAGCTTTCTACAGACTGAGTAATTTTTAGAAGATTTTTTTTCTTCAAACACTTTTACCTTAGGTGTGGACCTCTGGGAATAATGCACTACACCGAATGGGGTAAAACTATATTTCAGGCCTCCTAATCAATTTGACATAATTTTAATTGCCGATCAAAAAATTTAAGTTTTTCCAGCTTCGTTGTAGGTTGACTTTACTGCTAAAACGTGACTACAGATCACCCTTATCCAGGGACTATTTTAGGGAAAACGTTTTCCCGATTTTCCTAATTTTCCCTAATTTTCCTGATTTTCCCAATTTTCCCAATTTTTCCTTATTTTCCTGAATTTTTCCTATTTTCCTTATTTTTCCCGATTTTCCCGATTTTATGTTAATTCTAAATTACACTTCAAAACTCTCTTCCAGATTTAATGGGTAAATAAAATAAATGGTTTGATAGTGGTGGACGATTTCCTGAAAGTATTTGTTGTCATCTCAAAGTGGATTGAAACCATCGAGTCCTTTTTTTTCTCCAATGAAGAAAATACCTTGTAGTGAATAGCGAACTAGACCTCCATCTCGATATTTCATGTTATCTAAATACTAAAGTAAGTCTCTTAGACTTCTTCAATTAATAATAAATAAAATTCTATCTGAAATCACATAATGAGTACTGATGAAACGATTTTGTTAGTAAAGAAAGACCAAGAACCGCGGTGCTTGATCAGCCGCGAAAATTAAACGTATGTCTGAGGTGCTCTGTCGCAAGGAATACTGGGGAAAAGTCATTCTTTATATGAACTTTTTCTACAGTAGTGCGATCAATGTAGTGCGTAAATGGATGTTCATATATGACGTTTGGAAAAATGAAGATCCCATTCCTGTACATAAAATCGTGTTGCTAACTTGTACCTAAACTGGACTCGGCTTCGCCTCGGATTGACAATTTTTACATCTATTGCTATATTGCGCAAAATTTCCATTTAGGCACATGTCAGCAAAATATCGATTGTTAAAATGAAGCGGAAATATAGAACCGCAACTTTTGGCTTTTTATATTCGGCTGTCCGTTCCGTTGTTTAAACTAATTTTCCGAAAAAAATCGTTGCATTTTTGAGGCATAAAGTAGAACCATTTTTTAGTTTAAATAATGACCAACTAAACACAATTTCATTAAATCGCAATTTTGTCCATAATCACCGTGCAAGGTGAACTCACTCGAAATTCATTTAACTAGATACTCCAGAATCATAAGCTAAACGTTCCAGTCAACCGCTTCCTCTACATGACAAATGATAACTAATCAAAATCCAATAACTCGGTCAGGCTTATTATCTCCATCACTTAGCAACCAGCAACCTTTAGCAATCGGGGATTTAAATACTTCGTTCGGTATCGGATAAAATTGGTCTAGACCGAGAGGAAATCATTGTAAGAAGTTGCAAAAGAGTTGCACACGTTAAGAAGAGTTGCAAAAGAGTTACAATTTTTAGTGATTTAATAATCCGTCTAGATTTAATGTCTAAATCTTTATAGCATTAAACAAAAGAGGTCAATTTTATGTTTTTTACCATTTTATGGTCAGGAGATCTGTAGTATCTGTAATAATTGAGTTTTCAATCTGCAAACCAATCGGAAAACGGACGTATTTATTGTAATTAAACTTGTTCAGATCTCTGTCATTTATTCTCAAGACCCTATTAGCGACTGCCACTTCCGTTTTTATTGAAAGAGCCTTTCAGCTCCGATGTTATATCTTGAATTTACATTTTCGAAAACGACTATATCTGACATGAAAGTTATTCTTAAATATTAATGATTAACTACTACCTCAAGTCTCAGTGACAAATTAACTATGTCAAGAATGTTAATCATTTTAAAGATCACCCCTACTGCCCCGTAGTAAGCCAGCTCCAAATTCCATTTCGTATTCTAAATATGACGAATATTAAAAACATCAGCGCAGAATATAATTCAAACCAAATAATTTTTTTCGCTCTAGCTAGTTAATCCTTCACAATGAGATTGTGAAATTTTGGTAAATGTTTCGAAATTGCAAACTTCTCGTTGTTCCTCAAATAAAATAATCTAGCTTGACTGATGACTTTATAGAACACCCAAATATCTACAATTAGTATAAAAACCCCGACAACTGTGGCGGCTGACAACTGTGAAATGCAGAACAAACGAATATTGAATTCAAAATGCCTAGGTTTACGCAATAAAAAAATTATTTTTTTATTTTCTCTTTAGTTTTCCCTATTTTCCTTATAATTTTCCTCAATTTTCCAGATTTTCCTTAATTTTCCCTATTTTTCCTAATTTTCCCTATTTTCCTTAATTTTCCCGATTTTCTCTAAAATTTTCCCTAAAATAGTCCCTGCCCTTATCGCGGTCGGATCATATCGTATGAGGTGTCAATCGAAAGGTTATACCAAAAGGAATACCAAAAAAGCTGTATTCGGAGACCTGGATTTCAATTGGTCAAAGATTGCACAAAGTAACTCTTAAACAATGTTTGAATTGAATAACGTTTTCCATTGAGATAGAACTTCAAGATTATAATCCAATATGTAAAGAGTAATTGAACCTCTGCGACCTACCGGTTTTAGTAAAAAAATGAAAAAGACTGGTAAGACAGTTCAACAATCAAATGCATTTAATCTATTTTCGAAAATGTTTTACATTTTTGTTCATTCAGTCATGACGTTGCCATAGTATCGATAAGCTTTGAAGCTACCAACTTTCTTGCCATCAACGTAATGATACGATTTGAAGCAGCCCGTACACAAATGTGATGGATCGTTAATATGCGCCGATGAGTCCTTAACAACAACATTCGCTTCATTCACGCCACAAATCATGCAAATGATGCTCTTCGTGCCCGATACAATTTTCAGCATTGGATAACGTTCCCGCACCAGTGAATCAGTGGCACTTATCAATCTGATGTCGGAGATTGTGAACAGGTGTTCACAATTGCCGTAGTGTTGATACAAATACGGATAGCCCAAACGAACGGTCAGTTCTTCGAACTTAGTGTCTTCCATTGAGTTGGTTTTCAGTTCGGCAATGTTTTCATGATTTTTGGCCCAATTTCGAATAACTTCCGAGTAGTCGATAGTTGGTTGCCGTGTGTCGTTGTAAAATGTGTCACCGATGAAAAAGAAACCATGGTCGAACGATGCTTCCGATTCATCCGGTTTGTCGGGATTCTCACTAATATCGTATAGAGGTGCAAATTTGCTATCACAGTGCAATCTATCTCTCAATTCCGCCAGGGTCTGCGAACCCAGCACAAGGAACGATTGACTCAATTTTGGCTTTAAATCACAATTTGCATTCGGTCGGTAGGTGAACGGTTCGTAGAATCGAACGGCCAGAACAACTTCGTCATTTACGTTCAAATTGATTTCGCCTTCATCGTTTTCGTGACTCGTGTTGATGTGTTTGTATTTATTGTAGGAGACGTAACGGTTCCTGTGGCTTTCATTATATTTACCTTGCACTTCAATTAGTGCAGATACCGTCTTCAGATGGAGCGCTTTTTTCGGTACTCTTGTGACTGAATGCCTTCGAGTTGATGATTCGCTTGGGTCGAATGGCATCGGATTCAAATCGTCAATATGGGCCAATTGTTGCAATGATATTGAATCCTCCAATGACGCAAACTCTTCGTCCATACCTTGGTAATTCATCAGTGATTTGATGTGTGAAGTGGTTACTGGAATGTTTAGCGCACATCCAAGATTCGCTTTGTATGAATTGAAATGTGTTTCGATTTGAACTGTGCTTTTGTAGCGCGGGACATAGATTTGTTCCATTTTTGAGAAACTATAATAACAACAACCAAAACAGAAAGACAAATTGACATGACGTTTGAACACATGACATATGGAAATTTCGTATGTTCTCACCGTTCTCACATTTAAAAGCGTAGTAGGTGCGAATGTAGTAGAAAGAATTTAAAAATGTGGTAGGAAAACTATCAACGCCAAATTCTTCTGAATATTTGTGTTGAAATTCTGTAGTAATGAGCTCGTATTTTTATTTGTTTATCGTATTGTATGAGCTCATGGTTACATGGTTACAAGTGAAGTCAATAAATTATAAATTATAGATTACAAAATCACAGACAAAATAAATGAGAGGAAATATATTAGTACAATCGCTAAACCGAACTGTGCACACCAGTTCGGTTTATCAATTGTAGTTCAAATCACAGTCTGTTCGTTTTACAGGTCCAACGAACCGAGCCAGCACTTGTAGCCAATGAGGAAATGGTTCCGGTTTCGCCGTGATAAATGATGGAATTTGTTTATGTACTGTCCGTTTGACAAGAGGATCGCCACGGTTCAGCAGGGGGTTTTGAACATTTGTTTTTTACATGTTGGTACACGTGCTCTTGTCAGATTCAAGATTCTTTTTACGAAGGTTACGCTGATTATACTTTGTGAAAAAGGCCAATACCTTGCAAATATGTCACATCTTGACACAACATGAAAAAACTAAATGTTCGAAACCCCCTGAAACCCCGTGCTTCCACCTACGTAATATACACAAACTAGGTGAGCCAATCTTAATTTATATTTGAGAATTGGGCAGTCGTGCAGTATGTGCACCATAGTTTGTCGTCCGCTTCCGCATTGGCAATTCCATTTGAAAAGCATGTCATTGCAACGTCCGTGCCCAGTTCGCAATCTGTTTAGGTTGCACCATATTTTGCGAGGCAGGTGGAATTCTTTAGATTTGGATGTGTGTGTGCCGAAGTTGAACAGTTCGGTGCCGATACCGCTTCTTTCCCAAGATTCTTTCCACACTTCCTTCGGATTGAATTCAGCTGCATTCAGTGAAAAAGCTGTTGAGATAGCTGGTTTTGCGTTCGATTCTGGGTAGAGCAATGTCTTCGCTCCGCTCTTCCATTTCTATTATTTTCCGGTATAACGACAGCAATTTGTCTGTCGTCTAACAGCTGGAGGTGCGATGTTGCTTAGGGCCGGTAACCAATCTAGTGGCGTTGATTTTACTGTCCCGGTGACCAGTCTCATAGCTTTGTTCCATCGTACTGTCAAACGATGTTTGACAAGCCGGAAACGAACGAGAGCATCCACAGAGCCTCAACACTTTTGCTAACATTTGGTAAAAAATAATTTTTTGGTCTCTATGGATGACATTTTGACAGATGAAATAACCTTGGAACTATAATCTGTTCGAATCACCATAAACCATCCATCTAGCGGTCTGGAACCTACAACTAGTGTGCACATCCTTAGAGACTGTCCTCTTTGCAATAACCTCAGTATTTGCACCTACGAGTATAATGAGCTTCAAGATAAGTATATACCATCTTTGTACGGGAAACACTTTGACAACTTTTTATTCAAAGCTGGGAAATTTTCTTGATAGAAACAATAAGGTCAGGGAGGCTCTGAAAAATCCGGTTAAGACACTTTTGAGTTGATCAAGACAGCAGAGGCAACAAAGTTTCTTCTCCGTCGATTTAGAAGATCTCACTTCATTTACTGTAAATACTAAACAACCAAAAGTCGAAAAACGTGAATTTTCAGTGTAGGGTAAGGTACGGCTACTCGAAAATTTTCCAAATTTGATTTTACGCAATCGTAAGATGAATGAGTTGAAACACAGCAGAGTAAAGAAAACCAGGCAGGAGCGCTTGATTTGACTAGGGACCTGAATTATCTAGTAGCCTTAATGTTTTTGCGAATAAAATTAATTCAAGTAATGTTCATTTGAGTTCATTTTCATACAGTGTATAAGGTCCCTTATTTGACATTTCAAAAATCAACCACTCCTGCCTGGTTTGTTTTACTCTGCAGTGGTTGAAACCTCAGATTTCGTTACTAGAACTTTTAATATTCAGGCCGAGTCATCTACACCTGTTTGGATGTGAACATAAAAAATTTAGACTCATTTTTACTTAAGTGTGGGCTGGCCCGAGCCTAGAAGAAAAAATTTTTTAATCTAATTTGAAACAAGCAAACTTGAACTCAATTGGACCGTTTATTGCTACGGTCTAATTGAAATTGGATGAGTATTGAAAAATACGTGAGTATTGTGGACCCAATCTAAAAATGTAATGTCTATATTAGTAACACAATTAATCATTAATTCAAACTAGTGGGATCATTCATAAATCCTTTCATTCTCTTTTCGACGCTCAAAAAAGAAACATCTCTTCGGGATTTGTGCGGGATTTGTGGATGATCCCTGGAACTTACTCCAACAATCAACGGCCTGTCGATTGAAAACATTCCTAAGGACGAGATTTTTGGTTTTTCCAAAAGTGCCTGCACCGACAGCTGCTGCACCTATTTTCTAACATTTAATTTCTTGTTAAAATTATTTAACACAAAATAACACATGTTTCACTCACACATTGCGTGAAACGTTTGTCGGCATAGATGTACAGGCTCTGCTGATGTATGTATTTTGATAGGTTGTCCGCTTCATCAGTCACCGTACCTGATATTGTTGCAATAAGATACATTTCGGAAAGAAACACTAGAGAGTAGATTGTACTATTTAAAGTTTCGTAGATTGTCGATTCCCGTTTGGCATGTTCCCCCCATATAAGTGAATCCTTGGATTGTAGAAGAGCGTAAAACAAGTAAAATAGCTGAAACGCACCAACAAAAATTTTCCATTAAAGTTATCAATGTAATGTAATCATCAACTTTTTTACTTAATCTGTAGTAATCCCTGACGAAATATTTCGTTTCATAAGCCTTACCATACGAATATGACTGGAGTATTAGCATATCATCAATGGGATTAATAATGGAAATAGTACTGGTGTGAAATTTACCAATCCAAAGCTCCGAAGCGTACGCGAGCAATTTCCATCATGCTTCCCATTGGCAAGTAAGGAATTTTATTCAAAAATTTGAGGAGACGTCAAACATGTGATAATATGACGTTACCAATCATATTATCACATGTTTGATAAATTGGATCGAAATCGCATCACAACGATGGAACGTGGAAAATATAATTCCATAGCAGTGCTGCACGGAAAGAACTGGCGTTATAGATTTTTATGGAGAAAATCAATTACGATTTAATGAAAAATCGATCTATAACGATGTATTTAATTTCGTAATTTAGTAATGGATATGTTATTGATTTTCGGGGAAAATCAATAACGCGTAATAGTTTCGTTATAGATTTCTATAACGCGTTATAGATTTTTTATAGATATCTATAACGATCGTAATGAAAAAACGATCTATAACGCGTAATGATTACATTTATAGATTTCATAATGTTACGTCATAATCGATTACGTAATATTAAAATGTAATTGATTTTATTTATAATTTATTAAAACGTAATCATTTTTATTACATGCGTAATCGATTACGTAATACATTACAATGTAATAGTTGTGAATAATATAATTTTATTATAATTGATATTTTAAAAATATTTCATTATTTCGTTATAGATTTTTTGTTAATTATAGTAGATTTGAATTGTGCTGCAATGTAAGTGATTAGGAATGAGAGAAATTTAATATTAATATTGTTACATTTTATTATATAATTACAATTTAATACTTAACGTAATTGGTCACCCTTCTAAGTACTGACTTTGATGCTTAACTTCACAATCGGACCGCCAACGACTCTACGCATGTTGCTATTAAGGATATATATTTATTGTTCTTATTTCGAACCGTTTTTACAATCAATTCGTAATTGAATTCGTTATAGATTTCGTAATAATGGTAAAAATATATGTTTTTATTGGCAAAATTACTCGTTTCAATTGCGCTATCGACGTAGTTTAGTTTTATTTATTATTTGGAAGGTATCTTGACTAAAAAAAAGAAATTTTGATAATAAAAAAAATGTCGGTGAGCAGGTTTCGTCGGGAATCCATTACATCGTAATGAAAATAATAATTACGTTGTTATGTGGAAAATCGATCGTTTCAATGACGGTATCGACGTTGCTTAGTTTTATATGTTATTTGGAAGGAATTTTGATTTAAAAAAAAATGTCGGTGAGCAGGTTTCGTCGGGAATCCATTACATCGTAATGAAAATAATAATTACGTTGTTATGGGGTTTCTGGAAAATTGATCTTTATGTGGAAAATCGATCGTTTCAATGACAGTATCGACGTTGCTATCAACAGATATAATCGAAAAACGTATCTTTTTGCACATAAATGTAGGCTATAAATTTGCGAAGGGGTGATTCCTCTTAACGGAGTGCGAAATTTGAGAGCGCTCCAACACTAACGATTACCTAAAGATTACCCTTTCCACCCAACAAAAAATATCGTATGCAATATGAATAATGGCTTTAATTGTAATATTTTAAACAAAAGAACAAGTATTGTAGTATTTTAGTCTGAAATTGATCGTCTTTGAAAGTAGCAAATAAAGTAGATTCAAACAAATCGTAATTAGTAATAATTACGAAATCTACAGTGAACGACATCTCAAATGTCTCACTGTAAAATTTTTCTGAGAATTTTATTGTGTCATTGCAAATTCACAATGACATTCTCTGAAAAAAATGACAGTGAGACATTTGAGATGTCGTTCACTGTATAACGAATAATATATTTTATTACTCAAACAAATCGTAATTCGTAATCATTACATAATTAGTCAAGTATTACTAGTTATAGATTTCGTAATTTTCGTAATTTTCGTAATTATTACGTAATTTTGCCTATTAAAAATCTATTACGACCATTACGATGATTACGATTCGATTACGATTCGATTATTAGTAATTTAATAGATTAAATTACGATTAAATCGTTATAGATTTTTAATTTTCGACTATTACGCAATCTATAACGCCAGTTTTTTCCGTGTGTGAGAGCTTTTCATACAAAGTTGTTTTTGAAATAATAGTTCGACTAATTTGACGTTTATAGCCCGAAACGAAGACAAGGACTACCTCAAACCACGAAATTTCTTTTATCCGTATCAAACTTTACGTGTTACGGCATGTTTCATTTTCATTTACATTGCCTAATCACGTAAAGCATTGTACTTACGAGGTTCCAAGTTGTTATTTGACAACCCCACTTATCAAATACACAACTTGGAAGCACGACAGAGTAAAGTTAATCAGGCACGAGCGCTGATTTGACTAGGGACCTGAATAATCTAGTAGCCCTATATTTTTTGCGAACAAAATTTTTCAATTTATGTCCCTTATTTGACATTTCGAAAATGAACCGCTCCTGCCTGGTTTATTTCACTCTGCCGTGCTCGGAAGTAATATACTATAACCACTAAATTAAACGTAGAGCTAAGGTCAGCAGAACATAATAAATGTCAAATTTAGTGAAGTAACAGATTTTGCAAACTACATCCATAATCATACTGATCCATAATCATTCTAAATAATTGACTCCTGGACAAGGTAACAGAGCAAATTTCTATTATAACTGGGAGCTCGTGGAAATCAATCAATTAATACCACATCTCTGTTCCTAGCGTGAACATAAGAAAAATATTCGGAGGCTTAGGGAATCAAAATAGGTCTTGCATTTCTTTCGTAAAGACATTAGTCATGATTTCTTGGTGTGAATGAAAACACATGTGCAAGGATTTTTGACGTTGGAAAAATGAGTATTCGTGCTAGGAACAGTGCTATGCTAATACTCCTTTTTTTGCATCCAACACCGACTGTACAATTTTCAAATTGAAATTTTATGTTCAGATAAGTTGTTTAATTTTATGTATTTTATTACTTACTGCACATGTTATCATTATGAACGCTCCAAGCAGTTCGCCTGTGATTTGAATAACTGTTAGTCTATTGATCTTTGCAATGAATAAGTTAATGCGAGTGTATACAGACGATAATTTATCAAGCTCATCGCATGCTCGGCAATAACTTTGAATTCGAACTTTATGCTTTGCGTTAAATTGAACTTTTTTTAACATTAATTTCAATTTTCTATTAAGGAAATAATAGAAATTGTATGCGTAAAGCAAGCTTCCGTAGAAGGAAACGCCACTCACGAGAACTGTAGAAAAGTGTGCGTATACCAATAAGAAACCAAAAATGATTTCGCTTGATTCGGGATCCTTTAAATGGACATAGATGTAGAACGAAGTAAATAATAACACAAATTGCATGAACATGCACCATTTCTTCGTGTTGTACAATTTATGGAAACGTCGACTGTACATATTCGTTGTCAGTCGATATTCATCGTTGATCAATTGATTTATGCAAACAGCTTCATTGATCAGTACAACGACATCTTTCGATTGTATAATTTGGACCACGTACATGAACAATGCCTTTACAATAATGGTGCACAATTCGGTTATATTCACAAAATGCAACACTTCACTTCCCTTGAATCTGGATGCGGTAACGCTCAGTGAAAAAATAAGAAGAATTAGTTCTATAGAATATCCGGCAGCCCAGGCACAGCCGTACACGACTGATTTGAAAGAATAAAAAACTTTTTTCCTTTCCTTGTCGTATGAAAAGTGAGCTAATGCATGAATTTTGGCAAAGTAATAGAAAAACTTCCACCCCATTTTCAGTTTTCAAATGATTCGTAATAGCTTACTGCAGAAATTCACTGTTATAACTAAAACTTCCACTCTGTCCACTACATATTACCTTTCTCAGTTTTCACCGTCCTTGAGTAATAATTAAGTAATTAGGTGACGAACAGCAATAACAGTCGGTATATTGTCCGTCTAAAGAATTGAAGTTAAGTGTACACCCGGCGTGGAATGAAAATGAAAAGACATTAGTCAAAAACGTATGCGTTTTTAAAGTTCGCCACGTCCTGCTGAGAAATGGTACTTTGATCTGCATATTCGTGCAAAACGTCGTAAGACGGTCACAATAATCTGCGTCAGAATAGTGGTCAAATGTCTTGCAAATAGTGAGATATTCAATGTTTGATGGATAATTGCAATCGAATTTTTTTCTCATGACCCCATTATTACCATAAACTAGTCTCAATTCTATTGAGACAATGTTATTCTTCCCCACCCCATGTCCACACCTGGTTGTGTAACAATGAAAATATCGCGCTGAATATTTTGAACGTCTGTCATCGACAACGACAAGAAAAATAATCCATTTCGGGCTATTTTTGTCTTTTTATAGTAAATGAAGTACCAGATTTGGATTTAATTTATCGAGAAAAAAGAAATTCGAACAACAGAGATAACGGATTCGATAGTAATATTGGTGATGTGCTTGACACCCCTCATAAATTATCAAAACTGAATGATGCAGTTTCGCATTCACCGACCAGAAGCACGTAATAGTACGTTAATGTCTTGCTGGGACATTTTTTGTTGCGGCCTGTCGAAACAAAATATTTCCCAGCAAGACAGTACCGTATTTTCTTTGCTTGTCTCAACGCACTTCAAGCAAAAGTGCTTCGAGTGACAGCTGCCAAATAGACTACTGTTTTGTACGAAAAATGTTTAGAAATCTTTTGACAGTGCCAAAATTTGTTCGGTACACTGTCCAGTCTCAGTACTCTGTGTAGACACATAAAACACAATGTTTTCCACAAAAAAGGCTTCCAAAGTTTCAGCGGATAATCCCGAGTTATGTAACGTATTTTGTGCTACCGAGAATTGAAATACGACTCTTTTCAGCACTCATTTTAGTGTTGTAAAGTGACTTATTTCCGCACCCGTTTGATGTGAAGCAGTGTTGATATGGAATTTGTATGAGTTGTTACAGCATTCGTTTGAGAAAATGCAAAGCAATGTGATCGATCAAATTTGAAGAGTGATTGTTTACAATGAAAATTATGAATCTTTGTGCTCTTGTCTATTTCAATTCTCGGTTGGCACAAAGCATGATGTGTTACACGTATTGTAATGAGATTTTTTCAGCACACGACCCAATTTTCCTTACTCGCTCCGCTCGTAAGGAAAACTTGGGTCTAGTGCTGAAAAAATCAACATTACAATACTTGTAACACAACATACTATTACATGACTAGGGATAAAAAGATGAAAAGTACAGTTTTCGTGTGAATTTTGTTGATCCGAAACGAAGCCGAGGTCAATAAACACACTAAAACGAGACTTTTCATTTTTCTCCCGAGTTATGTAATGGATTTTACATGCTGAGGGCGTCGAAAGAAGTGCTTAAAACATGAAAAGTACGGTTTTCGACGCATGTGGCATGTAAAATACTATTACATGCTTTTGAAACCTAAACCAAATTTCTTGTTTTCCTTAGTAGTGTAATAAGCCACTTTCGACCCTAGGGAAAACAAAAGCATGTAAAATATAGTACGTCCGTGGTTCCAAATTTTTATTTTGACGAGTGGAAAGCGGTATTTCGGGTCGGTCTATAAGGTCCCACGGTTATCATAAAGTAATATCGTCCTTTTCGACAACAGATTATTATTATAACCGTCTGTATACGGTTCTCCATACCAAAACGTATTTTGAACTGGAAATCCTTTTCACTTACAGACAGACGGATCTCCTTGAGAAAGTATGTAGTATAATGTACAGCGTAGCACTTCATTTAATCATATTAATAAATAAAATGTTCGGTTAATCAATATTCAGTTACGTTGCGCCGTTTCACCTGTCGATAACCATCATGACGAATATATTGAGTCAAAGATTATTGAAGTGTCTATTAGCATATTTGACAATAAATGGTTTATCGCCGTTTACGTTCGATTTTGGAAACGGCATAATTCTATCCGTTAAAACCTCGAAGAAACTATCAATTTATTCGATTTTTGCGAGTTTCGTTGTGAATATCTCGGTCATTTGCGCCATGGCTTATGCTACCTGCTATCATTATTGGATATATTTCAATGATGCGACCGTATTTTCGATGATATCATTTGAATATTGTTTCAGTTTAGCGAAGGGAATAGTTCTGTTTGCATTGCACAACATTCAACACATTAGAATTGCAACGTTGATCAATCAAGCGATGAAAATGCATCAAATGGGCAATAGTTTTACCCAGTCTGCGACAGTGTTGAACAAGCGTGTGAAAAAAATAGCCGTAATTAAAGTAATTTCAATTGTTATCCAAATCACTGTGTCACTACTCATAATTTACTCTGAGACACTTTTGGATTGGGCTATAATATCGTACCCTCACACGCTCACAATGCTTGCTAGTGCCATATACATTTTTGGCCTGATGCTTTTGAGCTTAAATTTCATTATTTCCATCAACGAAAAGCTTGTTATCATAGAAAAAAATAATCGGTTTAATAGCGAAAAATCGGCTTACATTTTATGGGGTGAAAATGATATTGATGAAGTCTCTGTACTGCTGGACAAAATGTATGAATTTACAATAACACATAATGGACTGTATGGAGTGCATTTAACACTAACATTGATTGGATCGATGGCATTAATTCTGTGCTCAGTTAAGTGAAAACAAAAAGAATTTTTAATAATAAAAATCAAAAATGCGCTTTGCTGTTGCCCATTTTTCAACGATTTCCTATACCATTATAGGATTATATTGAATATTTCATTGGGTAGCAAAATACCGTTCAAATTAGATGCTTCCGATATGTATATTTATCTGCATAGAACCAATAATTTCCCACTCATCCCTCTAGAGTATTTTTGTTTATCTCGGTATATATGTTCTCGGCAGATAAAAAAGTGTATCTACCTCTTGCCAAAATTGTTATTTTGACGTGTGGTTATTACGCTACTCGCCTTTGGCTCGACCAGCAGTGCCCACAGGTCTCGATAAAAATTTCGGTAAGAGGTGCATAATCTTATATTATCACATACGCGCGGTGTTCGGCTGTCAAAATTACTTAACTAGAACTTCAATTCAAACATTACACTTCAGGTCTATGTTGTTGTCTCGTTTTCGCTTATGTGATAAAATAGAGTACACACTTGTCACTATCAGTCTCGGCAAGCCTCGACTTCTTCGTGACAAGTGTGTAATATATATTATATACACTCAGAGGCCATGAATTTGTTCAGCTGTTTATCAGCTGATCCACACAAACAATCAAAACTGTTTATATGTCTTTATACGGTTTTACCACTACCACGCACGTCCGTGTAGCAGCTTCAACCGTATAATAGTTATTTATACAACTGATAGTGATAAATGCTTTTTTAGGCACTAGATGTGAAGATTGTAACTCGAGACCGTAGGCCGAGTGTGACAATACACATCGTGTGCGGTATGACGCAGGGCTTACTATTCGGGATTTTAATTCCTAAATACCTTGGCTCTATGCTCTATTCTTCTTTCTATATTCCACCAAACACACCAAAATGTGTTTTTGACATTTGAACGGTTTTTTTCGTTGGTTTTGCTTTACCAATTGACTACCTCTACAGAAAATTTTCGTAAGCTTTTGAACTTAGTTTTTGCTAATGGAAGTTGCGGGAAATTGTAAAGATGTTAATAATAAAATAAAAAGCGACAATGACACTATTGTACTGACAGTAAGGCTTCATTTTTTAGGGCCATTAGATAAGTTATACAGCTGGGAGTGGTGTCATTCGAAAGCTTTAAAAAGTTCACCAAAGTACACCTTTAAACCCGACAAAAAGTTTCGTTCAAGTCGCTTAACCAATTTTCAAAATTTGTGTAAAAACCGTCGTGCATACCCAAGTTCAAAGGGGCCTAATGCCTTGGCCCTACATTTTGTTGGGTTTATCGGTGTACTTTGGTGAACTTTCTAGAGCTCTTTCAGGATATACAAGCCGCAAAATTTTAAGTTTTGAAATGGTTTCAGTAATGCAAAAACGTTACAAAATTCCACTACACAAAAACGCGGATTCGATTTGTGAAGCCATTAGGAAAGTGACAACTTTTTAATTGGTGAACTTTGAAAGAGCATAAAAACGTTTACCAAAGTTCACCTTTGAACCAGAAAAAAATTAGGTCTAAGGTCCTACATTCGCTCACTGAACCTTGAGAGGAACGTAATATTATGCCAAAAACGCAAGGTTCAGGGAGCGAATTTAGGTTTTTGGACCAACTTTTTCTCGGGCTCAAAAATGAACTTCAGTTAACTTTTTTATCCTCTTTCAAAGTTCACCAATTAAAAAGATGTCACTTTTCTAATGGCTTCACAAATCGAAGATACATTTTTTAATCTTGTGTACACATGTGATCTTGTGACGTTTTTAGTTACACATTTTACCACGCCATACGCACGACTTGTGAAGCTGTTTCGAAAGTAAAAATTTTGGGGTTGGTATATTCTGAAAGAGCATGAAAAAGTTCACCAAAGTTCACCATTCACTAGCATAGCCTTAGGCTCACTCTGTGAATATGGAGGCTCTACAGGTACAGTGCGAATTTCGCAATTTTAAGGCAGTGATCCTAAGGCCATCCTCAACTTTTTTTCAAGTTTTTTGGGTTGTTTTAATGCATCTTTTCAAGCTCTTCCAAAGTACACCAAAATCACGGGTGTAACTTACCTTGAGGTCTCAGAATTGTACGACTCGCTAACGGGTATACAAGCGCATTTAGTGTCCTACTTAGTCTTAGTAATTAGTTCCCAATAATAGGCTCTAAAACAGATCTCAACGCCATCGTAGGTAACAGATGATCGAATACTTATCATGTTGTAAAGCCCATTGGAAGTTTTGAAGCATCAATATAAAATCTTAATTTCTATTTCTTCATCGAATTGCAGCTCTTTTACTCCATAAACTCGATAATTGAGCTGGCTCGGGGTATCCGGTCAGTGGAAAAAGCTATCAACGAATTCATTTACGCCGTGAGCAACACTGTATTTCATGGAATTGAAATTGGTGGTATTGTACTTATCGCTGATGCCATATCGAAAGAAGTACGTTGGTAATGCTGAGTCTCTGCATTTGTGTGACCTGTGCGAATAAGACCGTTGCATGCGAGTGGGTCAAAGTTTTCTCAAATTTATTCTTACGTTTTACTATTTTAGTTTCAGGAGATGCAGTCTCTTTTATTTAAATGTTCGAAGCTGGACTCAAGCCCAGTCAAAAGGAGCGTAAGTTACATACACTAGAATTTTTACGTTACATCATTATTTCACCCGGGTGTAAATAATGTCACAAGTGTTGTGGTGTGGATGGTATTTACACCCGGCCGGTTATTCGTTATTTGTTTATTTGTAGACCCATTCATTGCATCGGTATCAAACACATGTTGTATTGTATATGTGTGGAAGTGGTACAAGTACATTATAGTCGGCTCAATAGAATTCGTATAGTAGCATCGAACGAAACGGCCAACAGTATGCATTCAACCCGTCACACACTGTTATTCATCTGTTATCGATAACGGCGACAAAAATAGCGACAAGCTATGTGCAAATATGATCCTTTTAACCACATGTTAAGAAAATTGAAGTACAAGATTTGAAATCAACCGATCAAAAATACTTTGATCGTGATAGTAATAGATCCGATAATAATACTTGTCATATGCTTGCCGTATGTAACAGATGAATCGACTATTTGCACACGGCATTGATAATTATGAAGATATCGATAATTCGATGTATCGATATTTCGGTCCGAAAATCCGATATTTATTGGTATATTCCGATATATCGGTATATTATCATAAATTTTCATATAAATACCAAAATGTCGATATTTTGATAATTATTGAATTTAGATTTTTTGATAATTATCGATAACGATATGATTAATCGATTATCGATAATTTCTTTCGATTGATATTATCGATAATTTTGAACGTCTCCCATCCCGAGTTGCAAATAGTATCCACAATAATGCTGACACGTATGATAGTATGGAGGGATAGAATTTATTGGACTAGAAAGGGGGACTGAAGTTTTGATAAGTTATTTTTGATCGACGTAAAACATTATTCTAAACAAAAAATTGTTTTACGGTCTCTAAAATGCACTAATCTTTTTATAAGTTCGTCTAAACTTCGACACGTACAGCCGCCCGTAAGAAAGGTCACTTCAAAGACACTTTAAAAATTTTTGATTTCCTATCGCTTCAAACGATATTCCAATTTAAATTACAGATCGAAAGAATTTCCTTTCAAATGAGTCAACTGAATTTAAAGATCAGCATGTGTGGTATGTCACCAATTCAGAAGCCCATGATGATGGCGGTAATTGGTCGCTTCCTATGACAGCAATGAGTAATTTGATTATAATCTACGTACCATTTCAGATTTGCAGCACTCTGGTATCTTACCTAACAATATCTGTTCAATTTAAACTGAATCAAAAGTGAATATGGGAAATGATTTAAAATGATTCACGATTACAATGTCACTGAATCCACTTCTACTACACAGTCTGTACATACGTAAATAAAGTAACAAAGTACTACATGTGAATATGAATTTAAACTGTCCATTATGCAAAACGTTTGGAGCTGTCCCAACAATTGAATTATCCGACAAGAATTAAACAATATTTAAAAAAAAAATCTATTGAAAATGGCGAGATTAAATTGAATTTCAATTTTTCATTCCATGATAGATAAGAGTAATTGTTGATACGCTGAATCCACGTAATAGAAACTGCGTTGCATATATTAATGATGATAGTTTGTTGTTCAAACTTCTGATTGTTGAACGATATAATTAGAATTTGCTGCGGCAACCAATCAAATTTCTAAATGCGACATTTCTGTGAATTATTTGCTCCAAAACACTTACTTTGTGTGTATTTCAATACAATGCTCATTAAAAGTTAAATTAATTCGAATTTGTACAAACATCATCATATTCTGCTGCGATATATTGTTTGGTGATAATTAAAATTTACGTTGCTCAGAAACGTTCGGAGAAAAATGTAAAGCCGAATTTACACAATACAACAATGATTAGGAGTTGGTACATTACGTCCGAGGTTCCAAATTTTCATTTTGATGGCTCGACCCGAAGGGGAGGGCTGTATTAATTTCCACTCGTCAAAATAAACAAAACGTGGTTCCTAACTTGTGCTGGAAACGTCTCATTTGCTAAAAAAAAGCCCTTTTAGCATGCGTTAGGAAAAATACTATTATTAGGGTCACGATTAGATGTGCCATAACTCACTCATATGATATTCAAATGGTCCATTGCCAATTCGCATCCTGCGGCATCGTGTTATAACTACACATATAGTTGTCATAAATAACTAGCACCTGTATCCAAATGTTTATTTTGGGTGGTGATTGTGAGCCTAAACAGAAGGCGTGGATTATAATCCAGCTCGTCAAAATAAACATCTGGACAAAAATCATCTTGCCCAGTCGCGGATTTGAACACGTGACATGTCGATTTATGTTCGTAAAAGTAAGTAAATTTTTGAGATTTGAATTCGTATCCCATGACTTCGTCTCGACGAAACATTTATGCAAAATAATTCTCTCGGCATACGAATTCACACGTATACTGTAATTTCGTGGTTTCTCTCCTTATGATGAAAACAACTATACTACTACGACAGAATATTTTCATCTGCTATGTCGAATAACAACAAACCTCACACAGATAGGCCACTGTGAACACCCTGAAGAGATTAAAGTGCAATGCAAATGCTAACAATAACATAAAATTGTTAACATTCGCCACGTTTCAACAGCCAGTGGCGAAGTCACCTGGCAACATAAGTAGTCCTAGATTCATCAGGTAATCGTATTATCTGTGTAAATTTTCTATATAAATGACATTGGCAAAAAACATTAAATTAATAGAGAAAACGTTTGTAACACTTGTTAGCGCTATAACTCGGGTAATTCTTAACCTATTTTGGTTTTAATAGACGGAGAATGAAAGTCATGAGGTTAAGTTCGTAGATGGACAATATTGGAGTAGTGAGATGGGAGTAATTATCATTAGAAGTTTTTTCCTTGTTACCGCGATAGCTTCTGTAATTCTTATCACGAACAACGAGATGGAAGAAATTCTACACTGTGAGAGAGCGAGTTGTCAAGTAAACAAAGCAACAATTGAATTACATGAATTATGTTTTTGGTAAGTCAAGTGGAAATCAAACCTTAAGTATTTTCTGATGGTTCCGACCAGTAGTAGCTTAATTCATGTGGTTAAGTTAAGTTACTTTTAAGCCTTTCAAGGCTTATGAAAGAGAATATTTGAATGAGTGTGAACTTTGCGCCCAGAGCGAATCGATTTTAATTTATTCAAGAGGTAGGCAAGAAATATGCCATGTTTTCCAAGTCTGAATACTTGGGGAAGGTCACGCAGATACAGATACGCGGGTTACACACCACAGTTGATGATAAAATGGCCGATTTCACACAAAAATTCACCTACTCTGATGATTCTCGTCGTCTTAATGATGTTGTGAATTTTTTTACATGTAAAATCATCAGAAGTGGTGTGTTCCCGCGTATCTAACAAAATGGCGGTCTGCGTGACCTCCTCAAAGTATACAGCCTTGATGTTTTCTGCGATTTTTAGACTCATATTTATTGAGAGTAAAACATCGCTCGCTGAACCTTCAACTCATAGCTCTCTTTGTTTATCCAGAAAATTTAATTTAATTTAATTAAGATAAAGCATGATATGGCTGCTGTTTTCTAAATAACCAGTGAAAATAAAACAGAACCATTCTTGCATCTCCCTTTATCCGATGAGCATTCACCGATGAGGGACGATCAAGCCTGTCGTGGGCTCTGAGTCTTGTCGGCTTTTCCATCAGCATAGATCAAAGTTTACTTTACTATGTCGTGACACACCGCTGGTATAGATATATTTACATTACTAATGTGACTGACAAATGTTTTACAAGCTGAAACATTCTTCGTACATTTACTGTTCGTAAAAAAGAGTGGTAAACGAGCCATCAGAACAGTCGGAGCGTTTGCTGCGACTGAGCCCCGTACAAACCCGTATATCTATTGCGTACGTGACCCTAGTGCGTCTGTCACCCTACTTTGACCGTAAGCCTATGTGCCGGTTAAAGTAGTTAAAGTAAAATTATTATGTAATGTGTACATCTTAGAAATTGCGCATAGCGCAATTACGAAGCCCCGTACGACGTTCCTTTCAAATAAAACAAAAATTTCAAATAGCCCTAAAATTTTAATTTATTGAGTATAAATACACATAGGGCCTAGTATCGGCCTCAGTCCGAGGATCCAAATTTAATTTTTTTTTTAACTACATTCTATTCGGCCTTTGATTACCTTCCAAATGAAACAAAAAATACGAAAAACGGATGAAATTTGCTCGGGTTATATGTAAAATACACATAGGGCCCTAGTAGCGGCCTTAGTCCGAGGACCCAAATTTAATTTTTTTTTCAACAACATTCTATTCGGCCTTTGATTACCTTCCAAATGAAACAAAAATTACGAAAAACGGATGAAATTTGCTCGAGTTATATGTAAAATACACATAGGGCCCTAGTAACGGCCTTAGTCCAAGGATCCAAATTTAATTTTTTTTTTCAACAACATTCTATTCGGTGTTCGATTATCTTTCAAATGAAACAAAAATTACGAAAAACGGATCAAATTTACTCGAGTTGTATTTAAAATACGCATAGGGCCCTAGTAGCGGCCTTAGTCCGAGGACCCAAATTTAATTTTTTTTTCAACAACATTCTATTTGGTGTTCGATTATCTTTCAAATGAAACAAAAATTACGAAAAACGGATGAAATTTACTCGAGTTGTATGTAAAATACGCATAGGGCCCTAGTAGCGGCCTTAGTCCGAGGACCCAAATTTAATTTTTTGTTCAACAACTTTCTATTCGGCGTTCGATTACCTTCCAAATGAAACAAAAATTACGAAAAACGGATTAAATTTACTTGAGTTCTATGTAAAATACACATAGGGCCCTTTAAAAAACTTTTTTTCCTGGATTGGTATTGACAATACCTATCATTTGCCGTGTCATTTACATTTCCATCGTTTATTTTGCCATAAATATCACCAAAAAGACCTTAAATCACTTAGGTGGCCCTAACTCACGAAGGGCCGACCCGAATATGCCCATCTTCGAACTTAGCCTCACTATTTTGACTATCTTTCTGGGAAATTTTTTTTTTGAAATCGGATTTGATTTACTCAAGATATCGACGTGACAGACAGACGGACAGACGGACAGACGGCCCAAATTTTTATTGCGGATTCGTCATCTATGAACATAGGCAAACACTTTGCCCTTACCGTCTGCTTCGAATTCCATCAATTACACACGGCATCGTAATCCTATAAGCCCCTTCGTACTTCGTACGGAGCTAACAATGACGGTATACTGTCCACATATTTCGTAATTGACTGGACGTAAATTGATTTTGGTCAAAGCGTTGTTGCTAAAATACACCTGGAGCGAGACAGGAAAACATTTTGTTTGTTAATTTAGTTGCAATATCAATTTAAAAGGCGTTTCAAGACCAATTAAGCCAATACCGGGTGTGCATATTCACTGCAGGAACATTTTTTTTACGAATTTTAAAATAAAACCGAAACAAAGGTAAACCAATTTCGGTTTTAATAATCCGATGAATTTGCTATAAAAAAATCAACTCATTTAACTCAATGAACAATGTAATTCACTGCCGATGCATGAAACGTCGACGCTCCATTGAAAGCTTTTTTATTCAATCATCAACATTAATAATAACAACGACTCGTTTCCATTTGCGTAAGCTTTTAATTTCATTTCGTATAAGCGTAGGAATGTGAAAAATACAAAATGTAGGTATGTATATGATTATCATAAACACGCCTGATGCTTAAATGTCTTTCTGTTCGATAGCCATCAGCTTTATCTTCAGTGGTACCACACAAGACCTGCGACTCCGACTCCGACTTCACAATACCCAGCGAGCGATGTATTCCATTCGCTGTGCCTCCTAGATTACGATAGGCCAACCAGGTATGTGGAAAATGGACAAACACACAAAGAACTGACCCTCAGCTGGCGTACATTTCGACTAACTACGACACTTTTGTTTAGATTGTTGTTTCAATTTCCGATCTCCGTGGGAGAATCACCATCCATCAAGTTTAGTGTCAAGTGGCGAGCTTCCGATCTCTCTGAGAGATTCACCTTTCGCATATGATGGTTATCTTATGCATGTTTTGAGAACGGTACATGTTAATTATCTTTGCTTAAGATCTCCTTGCGAGATTCAACTTTCTTGAATAGTCAGGTTTAGCTGTTATATCGCATGTACCGTAAACCGCCAACAAATACAAACCGTATTTGCGTCAACTGGAGTCAGAGCTTTCTCCAAACCGTACCACACAAGACTTCTTAAAATCAGAAGAAAGAAAGATAAGAAACATAAGATAAAATCGAAGAGCTCATCAAAAAAGTTAGTTTTAATAACATAGAAAGAGAGAGAGATGAGATCCTGAAACTATACATATCTGTGAGAGTGTAAGCTGTTAGGGTCGAATCAAGGCGAATGTACGCTGATGCACAATTATATCCAATGATATCCACTACGTATCGTAGTCTAGTTCCAAAGTTCAGGCATACTTCCCAAATAAGAAGTTAAATCGTTATATCACAGCTCTCGCTTCTTTGATGTGACTTATTTTTATGCTCATGTATCAAACCATACGAAATAATAACGGTAATAATCAGAGCTCTCAACACTGACGAGTCCTCGAGTGTGCAGTTTCCACAAAAAATTCAAGAGTGAACTAATGAGTTTTGAGCTCAGCGGGACGACGTACTTTATCTCTAAAGGAAAACTTGACTGGTCGAATTTGTTTTAGTAATCGAAAAGCGTGTGTACTGTTTATACGAAATATTTAGTTTCATTTTACAACTCAAGCTGTTCTTCAAGTGGTATTTTATTGATCTGAAGTATGAACCATAAATGCAATTTAGTTTGAACCAAAGGGCAAAATGAGACGTAAAGAACTACTCGCTTAGTGAGCATTTCTATTTTTATTTTTGCTCCGAAACGAGCACTGAAACAAAATGAAAGTATAAATCAGGTATGGAAATAGCGATTTCGCTTGTGACACGAACTTATTTTTCATTTAAATTTCACCAAATCTATCGAGTTCAACAAATGCATTTAACTTAAATTTAAAATCAGTTCATTCGAATAAACGATTGTGATTATTCTTAACATCACTATGGTTATCCTTAATGACGATAGAAATTCGAACATCACAGGTGAACACCATAGAAATATTGTGGAAACAAAATGTCCGTCGTGATAGAAAAATTGTGTTTTTAATTAATTTCACCAAAACAAAACCTAATTTCGAAGAAGTGAGACCAAATTTTCATTATAAATAGCGATAAATTGTGTAATGATTGGTTTAAACATAGCTGCTTGTGCGTAACTGTTGTTACATTAACAGAAAGGAAATTTTGTTTTGCCTTGCAGAAGTAAATTAAATGTGAAAAATCATTGTCGAAATCACATAATTCACTAAATGTGAAGCCACAGTTGTGTTTTCATGCCTTGGTCAGGCAGATTTATGTACCTAAGAGATCGCCCATTTTTCTTCATTTTTTTGTAGTGTATCAGAACTGAACGCTCGGAGTCTCTCAAAATAATGAGAAAACCGCATATTTTCATCGTTTGCACCCGTTTGCTTTGTCTAGACAGTGCGTTGTTTGCACTCTGCGAGTTAGATCTATATCCAAAATCCGGAAATTCTGACCCATAGCAGTAGTTTTTCCCATAGCTTGATTTTCACTTACTAAAAAAGTGCTCAGTGTGAGACACAAAATTGTTTTTTTTTTTCAAATTTCGCTTTGTTTGCTTGACAGTTCGCTCTCTTACGGCTCTCATACAAAGTACTTTTGCTTGAGTGGAAACCAAACTTAAGGTTTGTCTTCCACTTACCAAAATCCGTTTAGAACGTTCTTTAACTTTTTCATTCTAACAAAAAATTGCCAACTTTGGGCTTCGAAAACAGAGCTCCTGTGAGTTTTTTCAACTCGTTTTCAACAATCTTCTCTGCAATGGATTCTCTATGAGATTACCTGTTCAGACATACCTCACACGACGTATTATGTCATGATTTGTCGATTTTATTTGCAAATAAAGTTGAAATTTTTTGTCGAAAAGTCTTAGTCGGGAACACTGACAGAGTTACTCTGCTCGAGTGAAGGCGAAGGTCAACAACGTTCTTATGGTATTTCATAGCTTGACTCCTCAGCTATTAACTACAGTTAGCAGCAATGTCTTCTGTTCCCAACTGCCCGAGATATCTGTCAACATTGTGTGCAATTTCATGCTACTAACCCAAAAATCAAAAATGAGCCTAGAGGCAAGGGAAAAATGAATTTGTAATTATTTTTTTTGCTGCTTCGGATTCCTTGGTCAACTCTGAGTACAGCCTGGGGCCAGGCCTTTTAAAATAAAAACAAAATGAAAATACGACCCACCCTACCGTAATAATGACCACGAATGTGGTAGATTTAAATAAAAATTAGTTTTTCATGTGTCGGGGCCGAAAATGAGGGAGTTTTGAGATTTTTCTATGGTTTTCGACCCCTTACATGAAATTTTTTTTTGTGTATCTGTTTTGGACGATTGATTTTAGACACTTTCGCATGTACAACTCGCGAAATTGCCAAAAAACAATCGTCCAAAACAGATACACAAATAACTATTGGTTGTAGTTGTTTGACCGGCTCTGAGAAACGACTACAATGCGGTCGTACATTTTTCGAAAAGGATTCTGATGAAAAGATATCAAAAATGAAATAAAAGGCTACAACTTTAGCTAAGTACCGGTGCCTCTTAAACCCACCATGGTTTTGACTGTCGGGTTTCAAAAAGGTAATTGGGACCTGGTTTCAGTTTCATCTGGCTTTGGGTTTTCGGGTTTCGAACATTTAATTTGGTCTGGGTTCGCATCGGGTTTCCAAAAACCTCGACGCGCCAATCTCATCTTAGAATTGATTCACGGGAATTCGATGAATAAATAAATCGAACTACATGATCATTTATATATTTACGATTTTATTATACTTTTTTTGTTTGTTTTTTAAATCATTGTTGTCAATTAAAAATATTTTGAATTCATTTACAAATGTTCCTAAGCGATGTTTTTCATAATTTTTTGTTTTTTAGTTTTCTTCTTTTGTTTTAAATAATGAAAACATTTTCATAATGGGTTATACCATTCACGGTTGGTTTATTTATTTATTTAATTTTCATAAATAAAATTAGAAAAACAAAGAAAGAAAAATTAGAGACCATATTGTGTATGCCGTTATTTTATTAGAGCTTTTTTTTGCGACAATGTTTTGTTTTTCGCTGAACATTTTTTCATTTCTTTTAATTTAATTTAATTTCAATGTTGTTGTTGGTTTTGTATTACAAGTTTTATTTTACACAGGCATTTTCTTTTCACTAATTTTACTTATATTTTATCGTAAGAAACTCAATATTCATCGTAAGTGTGTTGTGTGTTGTTTAACTTATTGAATTATGTAGAACTTACTGTTTTCGTATAATTATTTTTTAAGTTAAAAATAGATCTTAATCGTCGATTTTATTTTATTAAAATTATTTTTTTAAGTGTTCTTACAAATCTTCATGATTTTTTTTTCTCTTCATTTAATTTATAGTTTTAGCCACTAAAGTTTTATATTAAAAATTGTTCTTTTTTTGCTTTTTATTTTTAATCTTTTTTATTTTTATTTTTTTTAGAAAAAGCTGCTTTTAGTTATGCTCAATGACCCCATCATCATTTCGTTACGATAGTGAACAAAAATTAAACGAAAAACCAACAAAACAAAAACAAACGACAAAGTACACACTCAATCAATTATTAGAAATCAATCGTCTTTAAAACACCGATTTATTGCACTCAATGTATGACCACCGGACTCTGTTGAACGCACATCATCGGCGATTCGTCACGATCGTTACCGGATGACACATTTGTACGTGCATTGATTTTCGAATTCGATACCATTTGAATGGAAGTGGGTTCAGTCATTGGAAACGATGGATAGCCGACTAATGAATTGCTAGCACCGCCACCACCACCCGTGCCAGATAAATTCAATGGATAGCCACTGTTCACATTTCCACCGCCACTCATTTGGCCACTCAATTCAATCGGCAATGATGCTGGTGCATAGGTACCGCTCAGATAGTTTGGTCGGTGGCCGGTAGCATTTTGCATTTGTATTAGCGATGATGATGCGGGAAAGCGGCCACGATGTACGTGTCCGCCGTATCGAACGTTTGTGGAACTCAGTGCTGGTGGGTCACAGTCCATGGCAAGAGGAAAATTACAACTTTGATTTATGCTACTTTGAGATCCGGATAGCGCTAATATATTCGATGATGGTTGATTTGATGTTGATAGTTGTTGATGTTGTAGCAGAAGTTGTTGAGAAGGATGTGACATATGTGGATTTTGTTCGGGGAATAGTTTCATAATTTGGTCGATGCGCGTCGAACGTTGTTGTTGTTGTTGTTGTTGTTGGACTGACATACCTTAAAAGAAAATGGTAGAAGGAAAAGCATTTAATTAGCTCAATTTATCTCGTCAATCGATCTGGGGTAATAACAATCATATGCATTATATGCTGAACCAACTAATCCACTATTTGTGAAAAAAAAACATGAAAAACACAAGACGATAGATTTCATGATAAATGGAATTGAATAGAAAATACGGATACCACTATGACCGGCTGTCTGAGTTGGGAATGATAAGCATCAGTAGCGAGTATGGAGTGTGTGGTAGCAATTTACCCGAATGGCTAAACCAAGCTACAATGTTGATAGTTTTGTTAACAACCCATACAAATGTTCTAAACAAATGCAGTGCATAAAGCAGCTTCTTGATAACACACATAAGCGTTTTATCGGTACGTACGTTGAACACAGAATGAATAACGGTCCATGATATATGGTTCAGACATCAATATTGAGACTGCAAAATGGAATTAATAAATTTCGAAAGACATTCAGTTGGGATACCCACCGACTCAGCGGTTATGAAACATTGAAAAGAACGGAACAACAGTGTCAGTCATCATCGAAAAGATATAACTGCGCGGATACACGTCGATATTATCGTATGTTACAGATAAATAGACTCAGTGCTGAGCTGATAACGATCAATTCCCAGACCAAATGTCGGAAAAGCTAGAAACTCTTAGCTTTAACGTTATTGCCGGGTAGTGTTCGTATGAACCATAGCATCACGAATCTAGATATATTACATACTGAGTCAGGTAAGGTATCGTCTCTGATTCTTCTACTTTCATTCCGCTCATGACTGGCGGCTTGTGAATCCGTGTGCACTATTATGTTTTTAACTATTAGAAATATAATGATTACTTAGTCTAACTACCATTGCGCCACTATAGTCTCCGGACATTTACCATTAGTGGAACACCTAATGATCTTTCATTCAAAAAAAGTTTATCAATGAAAGATGAAAGAACAATAGGTGTCCGACTAGTGATACATGTCCAGAGGCTGGTGTTTCCACAACATTTTCGTGTTACAATTGAATTTCCTTTTACCAAACTTAAAACAAGGCAAAATTGACCACTAATGATGAAATGATTGATGCGTCATGCAATTATATTTCGATGATTGATTCATGCATTGGTCACTGATTTAGTTGAAAGTTTAAAGTGAGTTCTTAGATTTAACCAACAAATAGAGTGTACGGTTGGAAGAGTTCAAAACAATTTGAGATGCATGCTGATTCTAATTTAATTTGTGTTTTTCATCTAACATACCCTGATGAACATAACACTCATTAAGTGAAACGACGATAAAAATGTCTTGAATTCACTCAGAACAATACTCTCTCTAGCAAACAAACTACTTTTATAAAGGTGGTGATAGTTTCAAGTAGCCTTCGGAATTTGAATGTAAATTACAGCGTAGAGCGTAGTCAGTCAAAATGTAAAATAGTGTTTTTAGAATACAAAGAAATATAATGTGAATTTGACACAGAGAGCTGAGAGTTTGTTTGCTAGAGAGAGTATTGCTCAGAGTCTTCTTACGTAGGTTTTACAATACCGATCTTGAGAATGACATGATTTTGCTGTAGAAAGGACAAAATTATTGCCAGCAATCCACTTTCGGAATGCGATTCGCGTTTCACAAGGCAACTATTTTCAAGATTTACCACAAATAAATTTGGTGTATTCTGGTAAACTTCGGTAAATATTTTGGCAAGTTCTTCTAAATAAAACCGAAAGAAGCTCTCGTTAATACGAACAAACACTTGAACCAGTCCCTCAATATTTCTGTAATTAACTTGCAACCATATTTTCATGTTTTAGCCAGATGTGTGGGTTTTAATGAGTACACACTGACAAAGAAACGCTTTCAATAGTGGAAGAAGCGCCATGAATCATTACCGAAGACTATTTTCTTCGGAAGAGCCGAACAAACAGGACATATTCACGTGACATATTTTTGAAATTGTTACCGGAGTGAAAAATTGATGTGTCGAATATGGCAAAGGGTACACACATACAAAGATAATACATGAAGGTTGACTCGGGCTGACTTGAAAGGGCATAGAAGAAAGGCTTGAATTTGATTTAACGGTAAGCCGCTTCCCGTACTTTGATTATTGCATGCATTGAAATTGATGTTTTGCCATTTCACGCTGTCAATAAACGTTGCTATTTTTCGAGAGTTAAACACACAAAATGAAATTAATTTCGAAAATCTTTCATTTACATAATATGCTAGCACCGAGGTGTTAGGTGTAACCCTTTGTGACTTAAAACATATATATAACAGTTGCAATTTAACCTAATGGGGTTGAATGCCGTAATAATTCAATCCATTATTACCGTATGGATTTTGTGGCATTGCCAATTATCGTTAATTGTAGTGTGGACTTATGGGTAGTCTATAATAAGCGTACAACGATATTACTTCGTTAACATGCATGATTGATTGTATGTGTGTGGGATAATATGTTGATTTTGAGTTTTCGTAACAACGGATCGGGATGTTATTCTGATTTGAAATTCGACACATTTACCGCCCGCTCTTGGTTTAATATAAAGGGCTGACTTTTGGTCAAATCTCTTTTTGTTTGTTTCGAGCAGACGTAGATCGTTCGTTGTAGGTCTCAGGTGTGAAACTTTATTATGTTGCTGCTCAGCACATTTTTCATTTTTGTACCATCATTGTTCTCAGATGTCGGTCAAACTGTACGACCCGTTGTTTAATTTTCGAAATTTATGACTTCTGTTAAAACACTTCAATTGACATTTCTGTTGTCTTGTGATCAATCGCATTTTGTGAATAAGCAAAAATAGATAGAGAGGAATGAAAAGGCATTTTGGTGTGAATTTTTGAAGCTTAGCATTGCTCTTCCGTTACAGATTATTTTTATCGCGATACTCAGTCCACACATTATTCATTTACCACGAAGTTGTTTTTTATATCACAAATTCCTTTACTCAAAAACGTGAGGTAAAGTTAACTTTACTTCACGGTGCCGAAACTTTACCTCAAGTTTCTGAGTAAAATACCTTACTTTGCAATGGAATAATTGGTGGATTACGCCTCGATCGGTAAATTTCACACAATAAGTACCATTACCAGTATTTGTTCCATTGGTAAGTAATGTTTTGATCGAAGGCAATCAATTTTGCAAAACATCAAAATGTGCCTAATTGTGGTATTACTTGGTATCTGAATGGTATTTTATGAAAATTTCTGTGTTGAAGTGTTATACCTGTGTTGATTAGGTGAAGAGTTAAAATGTAAAAGCCAGACCGATGCGGAAAGTGTAAATATGTTTTGACGGAGATGTATATAACCGATAGTCGATCACATTGTTTGTCGTGTACAATTACGGTACGCTTTTGAATGAAAACAAACAAACAAAAAAAAAGTATTGCAGTCAAATACAAAGCAAGCAAAATGCAGGATAAAAAAGTGTAACGTCTTTAGGCTAACATAGTTTCCGTTCCGAACGTTCGTGTACAAATATTTCTACGGAATCAATAAATTTATCGTGAAAGAGGAGTGCTGCACAGTAAAAGAATTAAGTAATTACATGGGACATGGAGAATTTTATATATTTCTTCACATTCAGCAAATTCGTTTCTATTTCACTTCAAAATAACTAACGATACACGAGAAACATTTTTTTTTCTGTCTTTTATGCTCTTGGCGGCAATATAAAAGCGATGGCTAGTCCAAATCGAGGATTCATTCAAAGTAATGATGTAACCTGTATTCAGTTGTGGTAATTTATATAGAAACGATGCGGTATGTGTTCGGTTTGCATGGCAATCGTTTTCATAGCAACAGTTTCCGTAGCAACCATTTCTGCAAAAGTAATTTCCATGAGAGGAGTCGCAAGTAATGCTGAAATGGGTAAATTCACTGTCTCTAGCATTAACATAAAAAAACATTTGGAGGCTGATGGTACAGTCAATGTCAGTTACATTTAGACCAGAGTTTGCTTCAGCTGTTTTACACCTGGTCCACTCAAACAAACAAAACTGCCACGCGCGTGTTAGTGGTAAAACTGCATAAAGACGGACGAGCAATTTTGTATGTATCATACCTAAACTTCACTGACATCGACTGTATTAGAATAGGTTTTGCATCACTTTCGTGCATGCGGGAAAAAGTGTACACGCATAAATGTGACAGAATTTGGCGGCTTCTTGACGTGTAACATACGTGTGTTAATGCTAGAAGCAGTGCTATGGCAAAACCCTTCCTATGGAACTACAATTATGCAGCAACAGACGAGAATGTTTTGGAAAATTTTAGGTTATTAGAGGGTGTAAATTGGAACTTAGATTTTATCGACACCATTGGCTTAAAAATTTTACCCTCCTTTGTCAGTTGGGCAAGCTTAACCAGTCAAATTAAATCTATTTCAATGCAAATTTCAAAGAAATATTTGTAGGAAAGTACCAAACGTATTAACCGCATCATATTTTTGCACTGCACAAACTTTGAAACGAAGCGTGCCTCCAAAGAAGACAGCTGTAGCGCTTCCTTCAGAATTTATATTAGCTGAAACGATTCTCATACAAATCTATGACATATTTCTGAACGGATTCAAAAGTGTAACTGCGGCTCATGTCACTTCAGTTCAGAGTGGCAGAGCTGGATCAGAACTGATGTACTGACTCTCAAGATATTTCTAAAACATTCGAATAGAAGCATTATTCTTTCTACTGCTTTGCATTGTCATTTTAGAGCGACAATGCGTAAGTAGCTGTCCTGAGTCAGGACTGTCCAACTGTCTTGATTGATTTTATAGTTCCACAAAGCATAAATGCTTGTAAATACAAGTCGAAAGGACAAATATAGAGTTAATCAACTGAGTTTCTGATACTTATTTTGTGTCTGTTTGCTTCAGTTGCTCTAAAACCTGGTTCACTCATCCAAATACACTTTATACACTTGTTCATAGTAACATGTACTTATGAACACTCATTAGCAGTATGATTGAATGAGTGAACCAGCTGTTAAAGCAGACTTCAAAACATATTAGTTTGACATTATCTTTTGAATAAAATTCATTCATTTCGTTACTGAACGGATCTCATTGTACGACTGTCGATTTCGTCCCAATAACTGGTCAAAGGAAACGACTTTGCCGATTGAATTTATAAATCGAAATCTTTACGAATAATTCCGAAGAATTATATACACACTTGTCGAACCGGTAGCACTCCTCTTAAATTAAAAGTTTAAAAATTAAAAAACAAAAATTACCTATTTTCACTTAAATTCACTTAAATTTGTATTTATGTTCAATTAAAGTAGCTTAATTTAGTAGTTGTATTGTTGATTCTGTGTGGTTGATATATCCCGAGGCACTACGAGTCATCGTCGATCGTCTGAGCGGTTACAATAAAAATAAAAAAGAAGAGAATGGAGGGGGTGCATATTTTGGTTGGATGTTATTTTTTAGTCTCAATTAAATCAACATACAGCGGGAGTTTTTGAGAAAATGAAAATGGTGTGTGTGTCTATGTGGTTATGTTAAGTGTTAGCATTTAAAAAGAATGAATAAAAACCAAAAAATTAATGAATTATGTGAGCAATGGCAGTCCAGACATTTTAAGTTTCATGTCTAAAAGATCGATGACGGTCATACTTGATCGATTCAATTTTATATTGGTGCTTGGGTACTTGATGATACTAACATTTAACTAAAGTTTCTTCAAACGGAGCGCACGCTATAATTTCTTACAGTAAAGGGCAATCGAATTTCAGTCTAAAGCTTCAGCTGATTATCACCTGACTTACTCACGAACACAAGTGGCTATGCATGTCTAGTAAACATTGTTTATACGGCTGTACCACTACTACTCGCATGCGTGTACCGCTAAATCCGTATAAACACACACAACCAGTTTTGTTTGTATGAGTGAACCAGGTAGAAGTCAGCTGAAAATAAGACTGAAATTTGATTGAAGGATTATTTTGAAGATCGACTTTGTACAATTTGGCCGATTTTAGTGGGTATTGGTTTTGAGTTCATACCTTGAACTGCAAGCGCAGAAACCACTTTCCATTTATTTTCAACGCCTACGGTCAAAGACACTTAAATGAGTCCAATTTTTCGAAGTTGATCTTCAAAAGAATAACTCTTTGCATTGGTACAGCAGGAGGAGCAAGTTGCAAATTTCAACGCAGATGATAAGCAATTTAGCAAACTTTAAGACATGACAATAAATGAACAGGTCGACTCTTCTTCGGGTCCACCGTCTTCAAAAAAAATCTCCAAAGTCTTTAATACATGGAGACATATGAACAGGCAATGTGAATCCAGTGCTGTTCATTACAATCCACATGTGATAACAGTACTACTATCAGTGACTATTTTTGTGAAGACTAATTTCCACGTTTTCTTAGATTTTTTTGCACATTTTCCCATATTTTTCCAAGAAATATTTTTGTAAAAATTCGAAAATTTTTTGGAAATTTGTATCCCAAAATTAGTCCCTGATATACACTTATGTGTGTATGTCTTGTTCTCATGCGGTAATGCAAGTAAATAGAGAAAGTCTACCAGAATCATTAAAAGGAATATTTATGAACGTATCACATTCACTTGCGGAAGTTCATTGGTTGCTCGTCAGAGAGTAACGACCACAAAAAAAAAATCCATCTGAAACCGCGAGCCCGACACAAAATTTAGCTTTCAAAAATGAAAAATCTAGATTTTACGAGACAATATGAATAACGAGTATTTTAATGTCAGGTGACCCGTTCACCACTAGCACAAATTATGGTAACATTGTTTACATCTTGTCTACGTCACCAACAAAAACCACCGAAATTGTCGGGGAATGACCACAGCATATTGAATTTATGAACGATTAAAATACAGTGTAACATAATATGGGAATAAATTTGCCTACCCTGCGACGCAGAATTACAGAATTTTTTGAATTAATTTTCATTAAAAAACTTGAAAGGTATGCACTGCCATTTTTGTGTTAGTTTACGTAACGAATGCCAATTTAAAGAATGATCTAAGGAAAACCAAAATCAAAGTAAAAATTTCGAAAAAAAAACAAATTTCAGACAAAAACAAAAATCGAAAAAAATATTTCAACAGAAATTTGATTCAATCAAAGGAACAAATAAAACAAATTCTTTACCATGACTTTGCTGGTCTTGTTGCGAACTGACTGACGGACTGGTACTCACTGAATTAGCTAAATTAATTGTAGTGTTCGTACTCTCATCCGCAGTTCGTTTGAAGAAGTTGTGTTGCAAGGCATAATACGGTGTGGTTCTAGTTTTCGGATCATAATCCAACATCCGAAGAATTAAGTCCTTGAATTTCAAATAGTCCGATACTGAATGGCCTGGTTCACCAGCTCGCCGTCCGCCCGGTCCTCCCGTTTCTACTCCGAGAATGTCGTGCAATTTCCGCGAACCAGACGGCTTATATTTACGGCCGTTATGACTTCGTTTCGCCACATAAACACCGTCCTGTTTGTCGAAGAATTTTCGGCATTTCGGCGCCGCATCGAGAATATGCTTCGGTGGCACGCCCAATACTTCCACAATTTTTTGCATTTGATCGGATTCATTACAGCCAGAAAACAGTGGTTCACCCGTGTGCATTTCTACTAATATACAGCCCAGCGACCACATATCTATCGACAAATCGTATGCGACGCCGAGTAACACTTCCGGTGATCGATAAAATCGAGATTGAATATATTGATATATCTGATTTTGGGAAAGGGAGATACGATCGATTAAGTCTGTGAAGAAAATTTGAATCTGTAACACAAAAAACTTACCCTCTGTCCCAATTGGCACGAACTACCAAAATCAACAATTTTTATTGCTGACCGTTTCGGATTGCATAAAAGAATGTTCTCCGGTTTCAAATCACAGTGAATTATATTTAGTTCTGAAATTGGAAATTTGGATTTTTAGATAATTCCATGTCGAACATGCCGAACAGCATCATCATCTTCAATTACCTGGTGTATTTAAAAATAAAAGAGCAGTACAAAGTTGTTGAGCGAATTTTCGCGTTAAATTTAACGAAACCCCTCGGAAGTTTGTGTTACGCAGGAGATCATATAAGTTATAAGACAGCAGTTCAAATACCAAACACAAATGATTGCGCCACATAAAATGCCGCTTTAGTTTGACTGAAAAGAAATGAGGGAAAGCGATATTATCAAATTTATCTTTTTGCTATAAAGCCAAAAAGCCTTAAATTCATGAGGTGAAAAGATACAACTAAGCTAATTGTTCGGGCCGACCATTTCCATTCATATCAAAATTCTGGCATTCGGGGCCATTTTCCTAGTGACTACGCTTTTCGAAGCAGAAACGCCTGTTGAAAGTTTCATACATTTTACAAAAAAAAATCAAACAAAACTACACACCCAGAAAGAGCATCAAGTACGGTTTTTGAGGAAACATTTTCCAATTATAGAATTTTCACGAATTTTACTACATTAAAAAAAAAAAACATTTTTTGGGAAGATTAAGGAAAATCTGGAAAACTCTAGGAAAATTTGGAGAAATGTTTTCCTATAGATCCATTAAGAACACCCTTAGGGGTCATTCACAAATTACGCACGTTAAAAATTACGAGCTTAGGACCCACTGCTCCTTAGAAAGAAAATTTCTAAAATGGATGAAGCGTACGTATTTGTAAGACCACTTTTTCCCTGAAAAATGTGCGTAATTTGTGTCCTCAAAAAATTTAGTCACTTCGTCCTGATAGACTGTACTGAAGTTAAAGAAAATTGGGTAATTGTAGATCCCTTCGGTCGGCGCAAACTATAACATCTTATTGTGTCACACCGTAATGAATCTGTTAGCAACAGCTGGGTGAATTGCATTCTGTTTCATTACTGAAAATGAGCTAAATGAACAAAAATGAAAATGTTGGTGGCGTTAAGTTTGCACACGAAGGCCGAATAGTCGTGTCATAATTACAAAAACTAGTCGACTCCCGTGGCGCTACGCGCCACATCGCCGCCTAGCAAGCTACCCCGAAAAACACCTAATCCCGTCAAACACCTAATCCCGTCAAACACCTAATCCCGTCAAACACCTAATCCCGTCAAACACCTAATCCCGTCAAACACCTAATCCCGTCAAACACCTAATCCCGTCAAACACCTAATCCCGTCAAACACCTAATCCCGTCAAACACCTAATCCCGTCAAACACCTAATCCCGTCAAACACCTAATCCCGTCAAACACCTAATCCCGTCAAACACCTAATCCCGTCAAACACCTAATCCCGTCAAACACCTAATCCCGTCAAACACCTAACCCCTTATGTCGTCAAATACTTCATAGTTTCTGCATTTTCATGTTGTTTATCTCAGTTTTTAGTTGTTTTTATCTCCATTTGAAATCTCCATTTTTAAATTTTTAATCTCTGATGTTATCTTCTTTTCTGAAATTGTTATCTCAACTTTTTAATATGTTTTATCTCCATTCCATACATTTATTATTTCCATATCTAGTTATAATATCTCCAGAACCAATTTTTTACCTTTCTATGACAAACCAACAATAATACAATTTATTAAAGGGTGAATTCAGTTGCCGTCTATAATTTGGTTCTGTAAATTGAAATTTTTTATAACAAAAATTACACAGACTAATTATTAGACGTTGCGAAAGAAAAAAAAATAACTCCTAAGTTACCGACACCGTTCCGGCGCCCGGCTCGCATTGCGGCCCTCCGCTTCGCTCCGGGGCAATGGGCCGGATCGCTCGGCGTGTTAAACCGCTTTTTATGTACAAAGAAAATTGGTAATCATTTCGTAAAAAGATGAATTCTGTAGGGACGAACAAAACTCCGTTACGTTACATTTCATAAAATGATGAGCTCCCTAGGAACCAACAAAACGCCTTTACGGCGAGAAGAAAGTTAGGAATTAAGTTGAGTTGAGATCTCAACTGAAGATCAGTAAATTTTGGAATTGAATTAAGATTGAGACCTAATCTCGTCAAAGATTTAATTCCGTGAAACACTCAATCGCGTCAAACACCTAATCCCGTGAAACTCCTAATCCCGTTAAACACCCAATCGCGTCAAACACATAATACCATGAAACACCTAATCCCGTGAAACACCTAATCCCGCCAAACACATAATTCCGTCAAACACATAATTGAAACAGCTAATTCCCAATTCCCGACTTTTTCATTAATGCCGCCGTCTTCTACTCTCAAAACTCTAAGACTTTGCCGAAGAAACCAATATTCCATCTCCCATAGTTCCAGAGATAATTCCAAAAACCTAATTGAAACACCCGATTCTAACTTCCCGACTTTTTTACTTTTCCGGCCTATTCTACTCCCAAAACTCTAAGACTTTGCCGAAGAAACCAATCTTCCATCTGCCACACCTCCCGAGATAAGTCTAAAATCTGATAGTGCCCAAATTTTTCCACTTTTTGCGCACACTCACCTATTCGATTCCCAAAACTCTAAGACCTTGCCGAAGAAACCAATCTTCCATCTGCCACAACTCCCGAGATAAGTCGAAAAACTGATAGTGCCCAAATTTTTCCACTTTTTGCGCACACTCACCTATTCTATTCCCAAAACTCTAAGACCTTGCCGAAGAAACCAATCTTCCATCTGCCACAACTCCCGAGATAAGTCGAAAAACTGATAGTGCCCAAATTTTTCCACTTTTTGCGCACACTCACCTATTCTATTCCCAAAACTCTAAGACTTTGCCGAAGAAACCAATCTTCCATCTGCCACAACTCCCGAGATAAGTCGAAAAACTGATAGTGCCCAAATTTTTCCACTTTTTGCGCACACTCACCTATTCTATTCCCAAAACTCTAAGACTTTGCCGAAGAAACCAATCTTCCATCTGCCACAACTCCCGAGATAAGTCGAAAAACTGATAGTGCCCAAATTTTTCCACTTTTTGCGCACACTCACCTATTCTATTCCCAAAACTCTAAGACTTTGCCGAAGAAACCAATCTTCCATCTGCCACAGTTCCCGAGATAAGTCTAAAAACTGATAGTGCCCAAATTTTTCCACTTTTTGCGCACACTCACCTATTCTATTCCCAAAACTCTAAGACTTTGCCGAAGAAACCAATCTTCCATCTGCCACAGTTCCCGAGATAAGTCTAAAAACTGATAGTGCCCAAATTTTTCCACTTTTTGCGCACACTCACCTATTCTATTCCCAAAACTCTAAGACTTTGCCGAAGAAACCAATCTTCCATCTGCCACAGTTCCCGAGATAAGTCTAAAAACTGATAGTGCCCAAATTTTTCCACTTTTTGCGCACACTCACCTATTCTATTCCCAAAACTCTAAGACTTTGCCGAAGAAACCAATCTTCCATCTGCCACAGTTCCCGAGATAAGTCTAAAAACTGATAGTGCCCAAATTTTTCCACTTTTTGCGCACACTCACCTATTCTATTCCCAAAACTCTAAGACTTTGCCGAAGAAACCAATCTTCCATCTGCCACAGTTCCCGAGATAAGTCTAAAAACTGATAGTGCCCAAATTTTTCCACTTTTTGCGCACACTCACCTATTCTATTCCCAAAACTCTAAGACTTTGCCGAAGAAACCAATCTTCCATCTGCCACAGTTCCCGAGATAAGTCTAAAAACTGATAGTGCCCAAATTTTTCCACTTTTTGCGCACACTCACCTATTCTATTCCCAAAACTCTAAGACTTTGCCGAAGAAACCAATCTTCCATCTGCCACAGTTCCCGAGATAAGTCTAAAAACTGATAGTGCCCAAATTTTTCCACTTTTTGCGCACACTCACCTATTCTATTCCCAAAACTCTAAGACTTTGCCGAAGAAACCAATCTTCCATCTGCCACAGTTCCCGAGATAAGTCTAAAAACTGATAGTGCCCAAATTTTTCCACTTTTTGCGCACACTCACCTATTCTATTCCCAAAACTCTAAGACTTTGCCAATAAAAAATTTGACCCAAAAAAATTTCAAATTTTCCCCCAAAAAAAAATTCCACACTCATCACACAGATGTCGCACCAAATTTGCCAAATTTTTTTGCCTGGGGTTTTTATTTCCGATTTTTTCACGCTGGGAATTTGTGACCGACAAATAGATAAATAGATAAACAGATAAGCAGACATACATTGGGCGTTTATAATTTAGAATACTTTGCACTCGATGTCATAAATTAACTATTATATTTGCGTTGTGCACTAAGAATCGTGATATTTGACATGTACGTAAATCGTTCGAACTTTTGACCAAAAACAGAAAAGCTTAATCGGAAATCGTAACAGATTTTTAGTTGCTCCTTTGTATTCAGCACTAAGTACAGGTATCGTGTTTTTTTTATTTGCATAAATTGGCTCCGCCAAGCATTCGGATTCATAATCTGTCATCGTCCTTTGATCAAATTTATTTAGTAAGGTGCGTTGGATTATTATCAAATGAATTACTTCCAAATTCATCTCAATCCAATTCAGTTCTAACTTATCTCTCCGAATTTCACAATGGTAATTACGAAGAAAAATTAGCTTCGAAAATTCTGATAAATCCCACTCGGGTGCGATATAAAGTCCTTTGCACGGTCATTTCGAAGTGTTGAACGTCATCAACTTCATTTTTAAAATGGACAGTTGATTCAATGCACTGTTTGAATTTATTTCGCCAGAACTTTTCATCGATTATATTCAAACAAGATGTTTGACCTCTTGACGATTTGCATTTTCCCTAATCATAACAACATTTTGAAATGGATGCAACTTTAACGAGCATTACGTTTTTCTGATTAAAATGGACTAAAATTGCTATACTCACCAACATAATATTTATTTTCTGAATCAGCTCGATTCATCATCTCCAGCAGTTTGACTTCAATTTGTGCCTGATTTAGGAACGGTTTCTTATTCTTAATTATTTTGATAGCTACGTGACATTGTTCCTCGTGATCGAAGGCTTTGACAACTTGTCCAAAACTTCCTTTACCTATAGATGTTATCGATGCACCAATAGCAGCAGCAGCACCACCAGTAGTATGGTACAGAGAAAGGAAGAGAAAAAAATATCCAAGAATTAGTTATACGTATCGTTGGTTCAACGGTTTAACAAAACGTTTTATGTATAAAATAGCTTGACGATATTATACGACGACGTTTAGTAAATAAATGGTAGATTAAGTTCAAATACAAAATCAATTTAAAGAGATGTCTCTGGCATAAAGGCAAGAAAATTGTACGGTTATTGAGATATTGAGAACTATGTGAAGGGTTGGTTTCTCTTTTCCGGAATATTACGTAGCTTCATAGAATCGAACCATCACAATGTGTGTGATGGAACGAACGACAAAAAAAAATGAAATTAAAAATAAGAAAAAGAAATTCCTTACCGATAAGCGAATCAATTTCATAGCGATCTAAAAATTTCTCTCCATTCTTGATGATGTAGTCGTGATTGTCATCATCATAGCCATCATTGTACAATTTCCGTTCTTTTTTATGTGACGAATCGTCTCCTTGTGTTTGTTGGGCTCTTCGCTTCTTCTTCGCATAATAAACCTGAAAATGAAATTACGATTGATAATTGAATTTCCACTTTGTTTCAAATAGTAAAAGTCAGATGCGAACAGTGCGGGATGCTATTTATACAAAGTATTCATCTTATACACAAAAGACTCTATCAGCTGTACAGGAAAGTAAATATGCTGCTGAAATTCAATTAGTTATTAAAGATTCATTTTAAGTTTCATCAAGTCAGATAGATTCCATTCTTGAAACGATAAATTTTATTTTACAATGTTCCGTTTGCTAGAGCTCACAACATGAATGCTGTTCAAAGATCTAACTTAATTTAGCCTATGTCTGCCTTGCTTCCGTATCTATTTACAATGGGTCGGTAACTGGAATTTTTCACTTGTTGCATGCAAAAAGCGCGAATCAACTGGAATTTACTTAGCACGAAAAAAAAAACGAATAAAGAAAACGCTGACTAGATAGCAGCGGTATATCAATATTCACTTAACATGAAAATGGTGGACAAAGGAAAAACATTTTCTCAGAATTTTGTTTCAATAAAGTTTTCGTTGCGATTCAACTAGTAATAACACTTACTGGTGAACTTTTCTTAGTATTTAAATATTGAAATATTTTAATGTCGAGAAATGCTGCTGAAGCTATGAACCAATGTTTGTTTGTTTGTTACCCTTTAGCGTAAATTGAATTTGCAAAGATAAACACTGACAGACTAGTTCGCAAACTTTTCATTGAACTAAATGACTTTTACTTCAGTAACTGATTAAAAATGTCGGTTCACGAGAAAGATGTTTTGTGGGTACATTTCTTGCTGCACTAGTTCTATAGAAACAGTTCTGATTATTCGTTGATAAATATTCTATAACCAGGGTTTTATAAGCTTTAGCTCAACCGTAGTCTGACTCTCGGAAGAATAGTTCTGCTAAACATAATTTCGAAAAATATTGTCTTTTTCTCGCTTACTGGGCGATTACAGGGTTGGTTGTACTGACTAAATATTCATATAAAAAGCAGTATTACTAGCTTGTTAAACGAATTAGTATCGCGAGAAAAAGACACTTAAAGTCGTTGGTTACAGAACCAAACTTTAGTAATTGATCTGAAAAGTTGAAACATACAGATAGAGGCAGTAAAATTTCATTATAGATTTGCTTCAGCTGTTTTTCAGCTGGTTTACACATCCAATCAAATGTCTTTATACGTCTTTATCGTTTCGACGGATGGAGGGAATATGTGGAATGACAGCTGGTTTTTTGATAGAGAATTCAATACACTTTCTCTCGAGCAAATTCAAAATCATTCGAGATATTTCATCTATCCGTCGAAACGACCCAGTCGTCATATTAGCATCTATCTGGTCTTTATACGGTTTTAATAGCTGAAGCAAATTCATGCTGAAATTTCACTGCTTCTGACTGTACGTAAAATGCAAGAGTAGTCATTTACTTAACAAGAGACTCGACAAGAGATACAATTTTTAAACCAAAAGCAACAGCTGAACATCTTCAGCTGGTCGACAAACACAATGCCTTTGTATCGAAATAAATTCAAAGGCAAGCTACATTAAGTGAAAAAATAATCGAAAATTTGAGCTTCCGTGCTTTTTGTTGATCTGAGGCGAAGCGTGGCTTTTCATTTTTATTCCGAGTATTGAAATTGACAAGTTAAGACCATCGAACGTTCATGAAATTCGATGAAAAGAACGATTTTCGACCTACATGAAAAGGTCTTAGAATGACTGTTACTACTGCTGTCATTTATTTACTAAAAATTCAAATTCTACGACACATGGGGTCAAATGCCGAAAATATAGCGGGTCTATGACCGTTATGCTAAATCAGTATTAATTGGATTTATTCGGAACATTTAAATTATGTTTCAGTCCGTTGCTTTCCGCATTACAGCATTAGAGGTATATACGACAATAATGTGTACCATCTGATTTTTAATAACAAAAAAGAAGAAGAATCGAAAAGCACTGAACTTTTCAACAAATATCGAAAACTTATGTATAACTTTTATGTTTTCCACCAAACAGCAAATTTCAATATATCAACTTGTGTAAGGAAGATTTTCTGTGTATAAAATAATGTAACCTATACCCAATATATACCGATATTACCACAGAACACATTCAATTCGCTTCACGTAACAAGATATATATGCTGTACGCTTGCATATACTGCATATATATACAACGCCGAGGCAATATACGTATTTTGTATAAGATAAAATCGGGGGGTGGTTCTTCAAAGTTTGATTTAAGTTCAGGGTGAAATGGTTTTAAATAATGTGGAAAGAGAAGCAATAGAGACAAAATAATTACAATGAAATTGTCTAACCTCAAAGTTATAACTTCATATATCGTCTACAACGATGTTACGTACACATATATGCAGCCAAACATTCAATATATATTATATAGTGCATAAGTAAAAGCTTTTGCTGTGCGCTCATTTCGTTATCAAAAGACGTGTATGTTCAGCTGGAGCAAAAATCTTTTAATGTATATATGCAGCTAATAAGAGTAGATACACCACACATTCGAAGAGGGTAAAACCAGAGCAAGGTGCTAAGAATGAAAACACCACTCTATATGCTACGTTTTAGACGCAGTTACTTTGTGCATCACTTTAGTTAAATTCCGTCTTTAATGAATTTTAAATTGAAATTTTGCGAAAACAATAAGTTTACCAGAAGAAAATAATTGACAGAAGTAATAATATTCGAAACTAAATCTACGCGCTGTCGTCCATGTTTCCATGGCATCCAATATTAATTTTCGTTGGAATTTAACAACAAATTCGATGGAAAATTCAAAGCAACTTGCATTACATCGGCATAATCCACATTCTCTGTACATAATTTACACCAGAACGTTCATTATTGAATATTGTCAGACTGGCCACATGGGACAAATTGGAGAATCAAAACTGAGTCTCTTGTTCAATGACTCATATTCGTCGTATTTCTGAAATTTCGGTGCGGTCTGTCCAATATCTTCATATCGTCATCATTATGTCTCTTATCAATTGATATGCACGTTCAGTTAGCTGGATCCTACGAAGTCATGTGACCTACCAAATTGGATAGGTTGTTAGCAAGGACGGGAAAGTTTAAGTGATTCGCACAAAGAACTCATAGGCTCACTCGCATTATTATCCTACTACCAGTCTATACATATACGGTCTCCAGATTCGCATGATCATGGTTTGGAAATTTCATGGTTTCATGGTCTGGAAATGGACAATCTCATTCTGACCAATCTAATTAGTTCAGAAAGTCTGCGCTGTAAGTTGGTATTTTTATTAACAAAACTGTCGATTCTTAAAATGACATTCCGACAATTTTTCCTCCTTTTTTCGTGGTAGGTACATAAACATGTAATTCACTGTAATTGCAAAAGTTCTCGGTGATTGTTGCTTCTATCATAATGGAAAACAATAACATGGTGGTGGTATGGATTATACGTTACATAAATCGGTGAAGTGAATGGAAACTTTAATGAAATGACTGCAAAGTTTTGATAAAACATTCAAAGAAAATAGATTTTACTGGTAACTTGAGACAAATGCATTTTTCTTTCTGTCTGATAAGAAGGAAGCAAATTCTATTATTGGTTGCACCCTTACATGAAATAAAGAAAAGTTTTTCTTCTTCATCGCCTATGCGACTCGTAAACGACACCAGTTTTTGTCGCCGAACACCTTTTTGCATTACATTCTACATTCACAAAATATAAGGAGACAACGAAAAGCATTATTAGAAGTTATTGGTGCTCTAGTCGTCTTTTGTTGTATATTCAGTGGTTCCCCTATTTTTGTGGTAAGGTAGTCATGATAAATCGCAGTGATATCATCCTCGAGCAAAGCTATGGTAACGATGAGTTCAAAAGGTATAATTTAAATAAATATAAGTAAGGTTGGTGTAGTTGGGCTAGAGGTGTGCGCCGATCGAAAATTCTCGGCAGTAGCCAGCCGAGTGTAGACATCTCGACGACATTGTATTCAACATTTTATTGGCGTATCGGTTCAGATTACAAGCATTTGTCTCTCAAAATTTGTTTGCTATGAATATCGTTCCAGTTATACCCAAACTCCCTCGAATGTATCTATATTTATTAGCCTAAGATTCAATCGAATCCGTCTTGTAAATTTCATCCAAGTCGCGTGAATAACCTTCTTTTCTCAATTCAAATTCTGTGATGGGGTTTTGTTGACGCGAATTCTAGTGAGATAACTTTGATTTTTTCGACTCTTGTTTGTCCCATAGGGTAACCACGAGTTTTTTTCTCTCTTTCTATCTTTTTGTTTCGTGGATAAAAACGGCCACGCACCGATAAAAAATTATGTGTTCACCTCAGAGAGATATAGGAAATTACAACTCCAGCGAATTGCGGCCGCAAACTTTCGCTCTGGTTGGGATTTCCTATTTTCTCCCCTTGGTAAACAAACGAGGAACTAATCGCACAGTAGGTATCGAGTTTCCGTTTTAAAAACGGTTGATCCGTTTTGTTAACACTTCGAATACACGAAAGTATGTTTAAAAAGCGATTTTTCGCACTGATTTGCAAATGTATTGTGTACTAAAATGAACAAAAATGAAAGTAAATTTACTTTATAAAGTGAAATAAAACATGGATCGCACTACCATCCGTTTAGGAATCGATTCATCCGTTTAGGAATTGGTTCATCCGTCTATAAAGTGAATCCAAATGAAAGAGAAGATTGTGTACTAAACGGTGACAGAATTGAATCGTGTCAACACACTTGAGGCATTAATGGTACTCTAAACCGTCCTCAAAAAAATTTTGTTAAAACATTTTTAGTAGTGGACTTGCGTCACGCCCGCTTACTAACGTGCGGGCATGATAGAGTCCTGAAACGTGACAGTGTACCTACAAAAATTTGGCTCTGTAAAAAAATCGACGGTGGGGTTGAACAAAACTTAAATAGAGTCGCGACACCACCTCTGATTTTTTTTTTATATTCTTATTGAGGGACTCAAGTACTATAAGGAACCACATTAAGTTTGCAAAATTTTCCAGCCGTTTCGGAGAACCGGCACTCATGGCCGTGCGGAACCGACGAGTCAATTTGAATACAGATTGTTATCGCAACGGATAGAGGGACTAATTCTAAGCTAATTCGTATTGAAATGGCTTCCCTCGACAACTTGACCACGTAGCTACAGCCAGCTAAAGTCGAAAGTTCGAAAGTTCGACATCTTTGAACAGTAATATGTCCAAGACGAAGAAAGTTTGAAGCATTTTAGCTTGAAGTGCGTCAATCGTTCAATTTTAGATTGTAAACGGAATGAAAGCGGAGACTGTCCGATTCGTGCATAACCATTGTTTTCAAGCCGATGGCATTTTTTTGGTTGACATTGGTTCTCGGCCTGCACCAGCTAAAATCGACGATGCACACCTCTAATTTAATCTCTGATGTAGAAAACGATTATGCAATTTCGTTTTTTGTTTAAATTCCTTTCGTCCATTCTTTTGTTCGTTTTTAATATAATAATGAAATATGAAAATCTGAATTAGCCGCATTTATTTGCCATTTTTGGAATTCAATGAGAAATTTTTCTCCTGTTAAATGGCAAAAACCATGGTTTTCAAAATTGCAATTTTGACCCACTAACGACAACGAATTTTTGATATAATTTTTGTTTACAAATTGCATAAATTGCAGTATAAGTGAAATATAAGAAGGAAGTATACAATAAAATGTATATTTATTAAATAACTTTTGCCAGAAAGTAAGAGAAAACGTCGTTAACGGGGTAGACATCCGTTTAGATATCTCTTCTTACTTGGTAAACTTTTCTGAAGGCACATTCTCCATTTATACTTAACTCTACATCCATGTATATTATATAAATATGAGAGTGCTCCGAGTTCGCACATAGATATTTTATGTATAAGCTGTGTATTATACATATACAATACACAAGGCTAGACAGAAGCTGGATTGGGGTATGTGAAAAATCGATAAGGGAGGTGAGAGCTGTGATGTCGGTGGGAACGAGACTTTTGTTATTTATGTATTTCTGTATATATATATCCACATCGAAAAGATGTATAAAGTGGGAAATGTTGAATGAATTTTTGGGGATATTATTTCGTCTACCACTAGGTGGCTGCACTCATAATTTTTGGTCGATTTGAACCTCAGAATAAGAAACTAAATTGCGGTTCAATATTATCATATTTTTCTTGTTTGGCTGAAATAATTGAAGATTACAAAGATTTCTCACGGTTTGCTTACAGAGGCTGTGTTAATAATTATTATTTCACTACTCAGCATCACATTGTGAACGTATCATTGTATGCAACGTTGTATGCAACTCGGTGAAAAGAAAAGTACTTCATTAGGTAGAGAATTTAAGTGAGAAGCCATTTTTAGGCTCTAAATATGTTGATAGTCACACGATGATATACAAATATCATATGCCGAAGTAGTACATTTGTTACGAGTGATGAAAAGTTGAATTTTTCGGTGCTAGTCGTAAGCTTGTCCTGACAAGGCCGAAAAAGTACTGAAAAATTCAACTTTCTTCACTTGTTACTATATGTATTATTCACTGAATTACATACAACGTTATCTCGACAAAGGCAAAGAAAATTTTCGTCACCGAGTTCTCTAGCTCACTATTGAAACTGAATCTACTTCAAATGCAGTGTTTTTCGATGACACGTCTTGTTTCTAAGCCGGAAATACGAACTGCAATTTTCAATTTCCTCGCAAATATTATTTTTTTCAAATTGACTTTCAAATAAATAATTTCTTTTACAATTTTTCCGGTAGACTAAAACTAAATCATTGATTCGAAGTGGAAATATTTATTCTGCAAGTGACATGTAAAAGTTTAAAAATATAAATTTATCCACGAACGAAAGCCATATCAATAGGAACTTTCATGTGATGGTTGTACGTAATTTTGGAACTAATGAATGATTGAATCAAAAGATCGATTACTATTTCAGATTCATAAATTTTAAATTTACACTAGTGCATTAGCGAGCAGCCTCATTTTCTTTCACTGTGCAGTGGCTTACAGTTTATCATTAGTTTTATTTAGTATTTAAAGGACTTATGTCAATTAGTTTCAATTCGCTGTGGCTTTAAATACATTCATGAATTGAAAGACAGGAAAAGTAAACTGAGAATTATTTGAATAATTCGTTTTCTAATTGTATTACTGCTTTGTTCACGTAAAAACTCCCACTTTAAAATCCCTCTAAGCTGCTCTTCTTCCTTTCTCTGATTTCTCTCATTTCGTATGATATTTCAAATGAAAATTTAGAGAAATCAGCGAAACCAAGAAGTATCTACAGTTTAAAAAGTACGATTTTTAATGTGTGCAAAACAGTAAATATTGGAAAAATACAAAGTTAAAAATAAATTCCAGATACCATCAACCCGAAACCAACTACACAGCGTGAAATTTAGTGAATGCATTTGAAACGGAAGAAGTTAAGTGACAGTATACAGACTGTACAGAGGAGGGGACTTTTTCTCACGTTGAAATTCTGTCAGGATAACATAGAAAATTCAGGGAAATAGAGATATCCGAAGAAAAAGTGCAAGCAATCTGTTGTGAAACGAATTTGCCGAGCAAAACGATAGGCTCTCGGTAGAGGGGGATGTTGTTATGTACCGGTATCGAAGGAAAACCGGAAGCATAGAACTGGACTACAATAAGTCTATTCATCTGGACAGGTCAGCTACCGTTTTTCCATATGAAATCATTGCCAAATGTGAAAGTGATCAAAAGATGATCCGACTTTCGAATCAGAGCTAACAAAAGTTTGATCTGTACGGACAGTCAATATAGAATCGCTGTCGTTCGTCAAACAATCTTTGGATTTTGTTTTCGAATGTTACACTGTATTAGATCCACAATCGAGTGACCATTATGTCATGCTGGGCACCGAGTTTGCCAGAAGTGATAGCAGAGCGAAATTAGTCGGGTGTCGGAAGATATACAGGTTTATTAAGGATGAAAAGAGCACGGAGTGAGACCATCAGAACAGATGGAAAGTCCTGACGAGCTGCTGGCTAGGCGCGATGGAAGATGAATAATATACATCAAATTCAAATTTTAGGCACACTTACAGCGTGAATTCTAATTAAATTTGATTAAAGCTGCCCACAGAATTAAAATGAATGAAAATTAAATCAAATTTAAATAACTGTCCGGTACCATTAGATGTTCCCTTGAACTGGCTTCAGTGGACAGTGAAAATTTCACAAAGACCACAGCTATTTTTGAACCTTTTTTTGAAATGAATACCTTCCACGTTTCTCGCTATTGTGTGTTTGAATGAACGGTACAGAGGGAAATAACCGAAAGAACTGTTGCTAAACAAACAAAGAGTGTACGACCGTGGAATTATATATTTTTCGACGCTAAGCACTAAAAACAAACGTATGACATGTTGTGTGTGTGCTGCATTGATGTTGGCTTTTTTTTCATTTTACATTTTGAGTATGTGTAGCGGAGAGATTGTTTGTGGTAAAAAAAGGATTATCTCATAGGATGAATCGGAAACAAGGTGTTTCTTCTTTAAAGAATAAGCACAATAAGATTGTTCAATATCCAATATGCTTTACAGGTGTTGAAAGTGACTATGGTATCGTTACACTGGGCTTAGTATCCACGTGAAATATTGACAATGTACAGATTTTTGTCTTGCTTTTTTTTGCAGAGGTGTGATAATAATGAAAGAAAAATTTGTAGAGAGTATAGAGAAACCACGAAGCGTTTTGTAATTTGGGAATTGATTACTGAAAAAAACACGTAACCTAAGATAGACAATGTCAACAATTCCTTTCTCAACAAATTAAAGAAAAACGTTTTTTTTTTGTATAAACAGGGAACGTCAAACAAGGTTACCACGTTCATTACAGAAGAATAAGAAAACGTAAAAAGTATGTTCTGCCATCACTCAAAAACTTTTAGTGTTCATTTTACACACCATTCCATTATTCTTTTCCATCCATGAAGTTCGATTTTTATTTGGGTTCCCCACAGACAGCCACTTTCAGTTCACACACAGCTCGCAATTGTTATATGGCAAGAAAAAAGAGAAGAAAAATTTAACCCAGCTATTACGTGGTAAGAATAAAAATGACCTTAAGATTCGTGGGGCGTAGTATTAGTTTAAAGATGGTTACGAAAGATATGAAATTTCGCTTATAGCTTATGGAATCGTTCATTATGGATACGTGTATACGTCCAAGGAATGACGTGAACGTATTGTATATTAGAAAAAAAAAAAATGTCGAAGGAGAAGTACGTTGATATTACGTAATTGTTGTCGGTTTGTTATTCCTCTTATTACTTTTTCTTAGTTTTAATTAAAATATTGAATGGAAGAGAGAATTCTTAAAATTCTACGGCAAGCATAAGAATCAGATGATGTAACATCGAGTCACCATATACGGAGAGAGACAGTTGAGAGTTAAAGTGAAAGCGTTTATTTAATGTTCAAAATTAAAATTCATTTAAACACATCACTGTGGATCAAGGGAACAATAAACCCGTTGGTCAAGTATGTGATTAATTTCATCGATTCATCGACCAATGTTTCGGATGCTTTGATAGAACCAAACAGTCCACTTAATAAAAAATAAAGGAAGAATGATTGGATTGCATGTTCGAAGTTATTTTGGATGAAAGGTTCAAGTTTCTTGTTAGTCTCCCATCTAAACAAAAATAAAAATATTCAACTCCACACACCGAGCTTATTGAATTAAATTGCAAGCACTTCTTCTTTGTGCACTGTGGATGCATAATAAAGATACGACTGTACGTTTGCGGACGACAATCCACTTTAATTTCACGCTTGGAAATAATATTCATTTTTCTCTACCGAAAAGAACGGTAGAAATTCGATGGTAAAGTTTTACAGTTTTCACGTTGTTACTGCAATACGTAATACCTAAGCAAATGCAGTGTAAATTGGGACTTGGTTTCGCTCTCTATTGTAACTGACACACACATATATACCCCAACTATATGCAATGAGATAGATTCGAAACTTTACGGACAATGGAAGAATAAAGTTCTGACAATATCTCCAATCTGTCAGCATTTAATACTAACGGCAAAATCGCTACTAATTATCAATTATGGAAATATGAAACATGACAACAATTCGATCAACAAATTTGAATATAGAAAATGTATTAGTGTGTATAGTAAAAGGGTTGTTGTACGATGTCTATACCTAAATTATATTAAGGATGTGTAGACATCTTACAAAATCCATTGAAGTGGAAAATTTCATTTCCGTAAATAAACTATTGTCACAATATAATCCGTCCCACTTGAGCTTCAAATTTCATTAATCCGTCAATCCGTAAATAAATTTTCCACCAATATGACAAAGAAAATGGCATTGTTGTAGGTGGTGAGTTTTATTCCGGCAGAAACCTGGAAGGAAGTAATGAATCAAAGCCGACAGACGACGCACACGAGACGACGTTGAAGAGTTTTCAATTTTGTAAATTGTAAACTTATTTGCATTCATCTACGGTATTTGTTAGAGTTTAAGGCGAAATATGATTTTAAAAAAAAACGACGACGACGACGAGCATTGTATTAAATTGGAGAATGTGAAGTTTTCGTTAGTCAAAATTGAATTTTGTGCACACAAATGCACGTATGTACTGTGCTTAAAAAAGAAAAGAAAAGAGAAACGCCTAAAATAATACAGTGCAGATGAAAAATAGGTCTACATGAAACCTATTTTCATTTCACATCGTTCTGAGGTTTTGGGCATTTCGGACTCTTCAACTGATAATTTCATACGTTTACCCAAAAAGGGAATTTTGTTTTTTCTGCATATTGGACTCGACTTAAACTTTGACAAAGTGTTGTATTGCTTTGACTTGACCAAAATTGTTGAAAAAATTTCTTTTATTCAACTTTGTCAATGTTGAATTACTGACCAAGCAATACAACAATTTTATTAATGACTTAAACTTGACTAATAAGCTCAACTAGTGCTGGAAATCATATAGAGGCTAAGTCATGCACAGTTAATCGGCTGAAGTTGTACTACTTTCTCGTTCTGACCTTTTGAGACATATTATAGACCGTCGTCGAAATTAGGGCAGATGGTGCAATTGTTGATTCGCTAGAATTTACAGAACCTTTACAACGTTCCTTAGGGAATTTGAAGTAAGCCTAAAAAAGGTTCACTACCGTCATCACAATCACATTCCATTTGCAGTAATTTTTAAACCAATTTTTAAGGTAAAAAGAAAAAAAGTATGGGAAAATGGTGTGAAAAAGTGGGTAAATTCTGGAAAAATGAAAAACTTTTTTCCGAAATATAGTCGCGGCAGTTTTGACATAAAAAGTTTGGAAAAACTCAAAATGACGGCAAATGAAATGTGATTTCAATCAAAATCTAAGAAGCAATAAGTCTCCATTTCAAGTCACACATCACACTAATTTAGCTGACAAGAAGTTATCGTTGGTTATCTATGAAAATCACTGGATATCCAAACTTCCTTCAGACTTTGAAGGGCGATTTTTTTTAAATGCCTCTCGTTAATACAAAAAATGGAAAAGCCTTTCGAGCATCAATACCCTTAGTTCAGGCTTGGAAAATTGGCAGATTGGCTGAAGTGTCACACAGTTTTATTGTCATAAAATTCGGGTGTGGATTGTAAGAGCCAATAGTGTGACTTAATTTGTATAATATTAACGACTCGTTGGTCACAGACTCTTAGTGACTTTGTTAGCGACTGAAATCCCAAGGAGATTAAAATTTAATCCCCAATATTTATCTGAGTGGGTATTAACATCCACATCCGACGCAAACTTTTGTTTGGATGTTATAATAAGTTACCTTTCGGTCAGTTAATTTTCTGCAAAATAATCATGACCATTATTGTTACAGCATTAAATTATATCTACTCTACAGCAGGAAAATTTTCGTTCCCCTCCAATTGAAAAACAATTTCAACATAAACATGTTCCACATGATAAATCTTCAAAACATTTGTTCGAAACCTGCTCGTGTGTTGTGTGTGCTTTTTTTTGTTCTCGTCCAAAAATTAACTAATCCAATTAAAAAGTTCCGAACCATATGCCATATTTAACACATTTTCTGCACAATTATAATAATGGCTGTTATAATATTGCGGTAACCGTTAGTCTGAGGAGCTAAAAATGTAACAAGGGGATGTGTATATGATAACACATTTATAGTTTGTCTGGAGAAAAGGAATGAAATAATTTTTGTGTGTTATGTAATACAAGTTTTTTTTTGTTCTTTCGACCCGACGCTATACACATTTTGTGTCCAAACAAACGAAAAATCTTGTGCTTATATTTTATAAGCTGCATTATATTATTATATAGCAGTGTGGAACGAGCAAGACATCAAAACAGGAAAATCATTTTCATCCATGGAATGGATGTATAATGTGATGTATAGATATAGAGTTACGGTTATTCGTTCGTTATATACCTGATGTGCTGGTACAGTTGGTAAACGGTAAAGCTGAAGCTCAAGCGAAAGGAACATAGTATGGGGAAAAGTAGAATTTATATATTCGAAAGGCGATAACAACACTGTCTGTGTGATAGTATTCTATAATCTAACGATATGCACTGCAACGATTATGTAGTTGGATATGCAACGGAGTAGGAAAGTAGTTAAAATAAAGGAAATCGCGTGAAAAATAATTGGATTTTTTCCCCTCTCCATTCTACGTTCCCATTGCCATATAAAACAAACGGTTTGACAATAAGACGAAGTCAAAGAATTTTCATTTAAACGAAAATTATGGCAATCTGTGAGACAGGTATTTTTCTTCCCATTCCACCGTGCTAAATGCATTCTTTATTGAAGATGACAATTGAGTGAAATCGAATGGATTACGGATTCAACGAATGGAAAATATCGACTTGAAAAGTCAACAAGTCAAATGGTTTGATGGCCATTTTGATTGTTTTCAATGGAAATTAAAGGGTTATTATATGACAAAGCTGTTGACGATGAAGTGTGACGATAGACTGGTCTGTAATGGTGATAAATGTAATTGCACAGTCGCTATTGAAGCGTCAGAGATGCATACGCTTACCTCAAAATAGATTGTAAGAAATTCACGTCTTTGGCTGTTTTTCTTAAATGGCAACAGTTCCACTTCTTGCAAGATGTTACACATATACACACACTGTACAGTAAATCCGAGTATTAAAGGGCAATGGACACTTTGCAAATTTGTAGCCTATTTAATTGTAGCCTACATTTAGGCGGAAAAATATTTGTTTTTTTTTATGATTTCTCTGAATTTTTTTTGAAAAATGTGTTACTTTCAAATGAGAAATTGGCTACCGGGTGAAACCTTATCCCACTTGGGGAAACCTTTGCAGATTGTGTAAATTTATGTAATTTTCACAGGTTTCTCCAAGTGGGTTAAGTTATGACTCACAAAGTAATTCTGGGTTAATGGGATTGATCAATGACTATGCTGTGTTTTCCGTATGAAATCAGATATTCAGCACAGGCTAAACGCAATAAACAATTGCTCGCCGCACAACCGCAAAATTAATTGAGCTTTTTCCGCCAAAGTACTTTGAGTGTCTGGATAATTGTCAGCATCATCAGCTAACGAATCATCAGCTGGGATGAAAATTACAACTATAAGAGACTCACCTCATTTATGTGTTTGTAAGTTTTTATCAAATCCACACTCAATTTCCGTAATGGTGCCGCCGATGGATCGCGAAAATGTTGTGGAATTCGTGCCTGCATCGCCCGTATATCTGTCGATGGGGTGGGGCTCGATCGTTGCAGCATCTGTTTGTTAAATGGCTAATTAATGGCGTTGAACATTATGTGAGTGAACAAATGAAATTTTAAAATTTACTTGATGCACAACATCGCGATGTGTGGCAGGTAGATGCTCTTCAGGAACTAAACGACCATAAAGCGGTGCATGACGTTGACGACCGGTATTTGATTCCGTGCCCGGAACAAATGAAGCCGACACTGAAATGGAAATAATTTTTTTTCTTTGTTAAAACACAGAACACAGAACCGGTGATATATTTTTAGCGAAACATTTCGTTGCAATAACATAATGTATAAGAGACCTTAACCTTATCAATGCAATTAAAACTGGAATCGCTGAACAGACTTCTCCAGATCATACGGTTTTAGCAGTAAAACTACTTCATTATAATATATTGTATGTTTCTTCGAAAAGTATGTTTCGGAAGCAGAATTATTTAAATGTCTCTGTAATTATTGAGCACCATTCCATACACACACATTATAATATCTGCTAAAGGAACAAAAATAAATCTATTTTCTGTTGGAAAAGTGACATGCAGAAAACGGGTTAAGTGCCAAACCCATTTTTTACTTCACTTTTTCTCCATAATATTTTTAAGTGTAATTAATCAAATGCAATGTTAACTGTCATACGCAGAAGTCTATTGGGCTCGGGCTTTTTATATATACTTTAAAAACAAGTAAACTGAATCTGACTTTGTAAAAAGCAGCAATTATTGTATTGCTGATAGTATGCAATGTGCGTACATTAGTGTAATAGTCAGTGAGTACAAAGCTTATAAAAAAAAACCTGGAAACATTTGCATTGATACAGGCCTGCAACTGGCTTTATTGTCTGTGCTATGTTTATGAAATGGGATTACTGAATTTAAAAAAAAAATGAAATTGCAGTGGACGACCTCACATAGACCGCACTATTGCATGGCCCTTTACAGTATGAGTTTGATTTTTATTTACATGAAACGTGTCGTACATGCAATTTTACAATCAGGAAATGAGCGGGAAACGTTTTCCATTTTTTCCTACATTTTTCACTTTTACTCAAAGGTTTGCCGAAAAAGTTTTTTTATCAATTTAGATGAAAATATTGAAAAAAAATTGGAAAATGGTGAAAAAAAAGGAAAAAAATTGTCCTTGATTAGTATACAATAGCAACAGCTGCTTATCCATCAGCTGGTGCATAGTACTTTGTTTGTTTGTTTGACTTCGAAAGGTAAACTCAACTCAATTAAAGTTTGTAATTGGTTAGCCTTGTACAGTTTTAATTGTTCCACATCGTTCTACATCAACAAAAGAAGCGTAAAGAGTGTCAGATCTGGAAACTGAATACAGTTTCGTGTAGTACTCGAGTCCCTCAACCAGAACATGAAAAAAAAATCAGAGGTGGTGTCACGACTCTATTTAAGTTTTGTTCAATCCCATCGTGGCGAGATCAACACAAAGTTTTTCACAACAAAGGATCCCGCAGTTTCGGCTGAAGTGAGATTTCTCGCATGTAAACATATTCGCTTTCTTTTTCGAAATCATCACAGCTGTTACTAATTCTCCACAAGAAATTCATTGCCTTATTGTATATTGTCTTCATATTTGACATTATGATGCCGTGTGCATCATCAACGAAATTTGATAATTCCCTTAACTGTAGGTCATGGGTTACAACAGAAAATACACCGTACGTAACACGATCACTACGATGTATGGAAATTTGTTTAAAATCTAACACTGTTTTATCTTTGTTTGAGTTATTTTCAAAAATGGGTTGTATCGGTTGCATCTAGTAGTAGTTTCCAAAAGAAGCCTTTTCTACTTCTTTGTTAAGACGATAAAACTGGAGTAATTCTCAACCGATTTAGTTTTCAATTCCTAAGGCTAGGTTCCAATATATATTATGTTAGTTTAACGATCAGCGTCTATTTCAATAGTAATTTTCTTGTTATGTGATTTTGCCTGGTTAACAAACGCAATAAACAAAACAAAAATTAACGAGTTTGAAGTTTGTGGCAAGAGCGAAGCGAGGAAGACATTTTATAGACCATGGTCTTCAGTAAAACTAAACAGATTAAGCTATGATATATGCAGACCGTTCTAGTAGTTCTTCTTCGAATTATGTTTTTATGTTGATGGCCATAAATTACATTACATTACATTTATAAATTACATTTCATTGAAATAAATCATTTTCAATACAAAAACTATTGAGACGTTCAGACAGTCAAGGGATCTGACCTATTCAACAGGTGGGACCTAGTTTATTGACGAGTTTTAATGTGATAAAGTTTTATTGCTCGGAAGATAGAAGATAATGAGATTTTCTACTCAATTTGGTCACCCAAATAGAAATTCATATTTATGACCACAACTAACAATTGGTTACCTAAGTAATCAGCAAATTGAGAGAACTCTGTCGAAGCGAGTGTGGTAATACCACACTGTGGTATGTAGCAGTAAACTATTAATAAACTGATATCGTTTGCGAGCAATAGTACATTGTCTTCAGAAACAAGTGAATATTTTTTGAATTTACTTCATTATTTTTCATCGATGTAAAAGAAGCGAGATGGACAACGCTATAAGTTGGTTGGCTTATTTTTTAAACAGAAACATTTCCATAAAAAACTATAGCTACTTCGGGAACGCTATCTCACATTTATTAGACTCACATTGTTATTCAAAAAAGCTTTACAAAAATCCATGCTACAGGTATATATTAGAATTTAATCTGCTTATTGCATAACAGAGAACCGTTTTTTTTTCTGGATAAGCCTCGGGATAAGCGTAGCTGAGACGTTTGTTAATGGCAGGGCCGTAGCCAGACTTCAAAATCTGAGTGCGCTAGGGGGGGCGCAAGGTCCAAAAAAATTATTGTGTATGGGAAAAATTAAAAAAAAATGAAAAAATGACTTCGCTAGGAGGGGCGCCGCCCCCTGCGCCCCATCTAGATACGGCCCTGGTTAATGGTGTACTTTGGCGATGATGTTCATTAAGCGAAAAATTAATCAAGGTTTTGGTTTCTAATTTGTTAGTTTTAAAAATCAACTAAACCGAAAAACGAGACTATTTCATGAATATCGTATCGCAAATACAGTTCAAGAATGAATGGTTGCTTCAGATATTTTCATGCTAATGGTAAAATATCCATATAGGTCGTACACTCACTGTAATACGGGTTTCGGGAGATACGGTTTGGGAAATCCTTTAAGTTGCCGGACTTGAGATTTGACAGTAGGTTTCAGTATTGGATTGCCTACACAAACTTTAAAATGTTGAAACCATAACTCTTAAATCCAAATTGCCTCAATACAAAGGACACGAACACTCTACGGATAACAGCGACACTGTTGGCCTAAATGTAACGTGAATGTATCTTGCCCTAAAAAACTTGATTCCGAGCCTTAGCAATGAATGACTGACAGAGGTTTCACGATAGGACACACGATTACTCATTTTAACGATCTAATTATAAATAATTTGTTTTTGGAATGGCATAGAGTTGAGGGACGATTTAATAATGCAGCTAATAAAACTAAGTTATAGAAACTCTTTTTTTTCTTTAAATATATGTATAGTCCGAGATGTCCACCCACGATCACATAGATTCGGCTTTCTGTAGCACTATGTACTTTATGACATTTATTTAGATCCTATAAACAAAGAAAGCTGTCAAGTAAACAAAGAAAAATTTAAAAAAAATCAGTTGTGTCTCTCACGCTCTCTCACTTTTTTGGTAAGTGGAAATCAAGCCTTAAAATGAATTCAACCAAAAGTACTTATCTATGTAGAGCGCACATAGCGCATCTCATTAAACTATTCTAGGGATCTATTTATGGATTGATAAAGAAATATTAATTGCAATAATCAGGTCGATAACAATTACGTGATATTGTCCAGTTTCATTGTTGCAGAATTGGTAATTAGAATATCCTATTATCCTATCCAAAATGATAGTCTTAAATTATGCCAAACTTAAGAGCGTTCACCCCTTTGCAATTTCTAGCATACATTTGTGCGCAAAAATATTCGTTTTTTGACGATTTTCCCGAACCAAAATCTTTTTTTTTTAAGTGAAACCATTAAAGGCTAGAAATTTGCCAAGGGGTAAACGCTCTTAACATGCAAATATGTTAATGAAATGCACGTAGGACTTGAACAAAAACAACAGAGAATCCACAAAATTTTTCCATTGATTTTAAGCCAAAACAAAACTGTTTTCTTCTACTCCTACGCTCCTACACCGAACTTTCGTGGGCAATCAATACAACTCTGTCACACATACATTTCAATATCTACACGATGCAAAATAAACGCCAGATAACAGTTCAACATTGCTAATGTACTAGTTAGTTAATGCATGGCAGAAAAAAAAAGTTTAATTGATAAATTTTCACTCGTAAAAGACTTTCACATTTGCATAATGTCTGCATAAATATGCATACGTCTATGTTACAGATCGTTCAGCACCAAATTAGGTCGAGTTGTCTACTTCAACACAATATAATAACCTCAGACATATTTACGTTCAACATAGTATATACGTATAAAAAAATACGAACATGCACTTTTGTGTGTCCACGAGTAGGTGCGGGTGAGAATGATTGAGTTAATTTAAAAAAAAAAAATATTCCATCGATATGTGTATAGAGTTAGAGTGTATAGTGTGCTTGGAACGTATAAAGTGCTTGAAAATAATCATAGCACATATTTTATGTGTGGCAAGAGTTGAACGGAAAGAGATCAAGATCTATATATGTGCCACATATAATAAGAACAGAGATACATCTTTGAAGTGACAATGTGCATGCAGCATTGATGTAGGTAGATGGCGAGTATAAAAGGCGGTACAACATTCGACATATCAATATAAATCCGTATAAAAATGTCGACGAGCTGCGAAAAATGCATATGATTCTAAAATGAGCATAAGGCGTCGTTACTCAAACGAAAAGGCTAACTGGAGGCGTTCATGTTCGAGAAGATCGTCAAAAAGTGGTTATTAAGAGTGCTCACCCATTAGCAATTTTCTAGCCTACATTTGGACGCAAAAATATTCGTTTTTTGATGATTTCTCTGAACCAAAATCTTTTTTTTGAAAAAGTAAAACCATTAAAGCGTAACACATAAATTTACACATTTGCAAAAGTTTCTCCAAGTGGAATAAAGTTATCATCCACAAATAAAATTTCCCCTTAAAATTAACTCATTTTTGCATGCTTTAATGGTTTTACTTTTTCAAAAAAAGGTTTTGGTTCAGAGAAATCATCAAAAAACGAATATTTTTGCGCAAAAATGTAGGCTTGAAAATTGTTAATGGGTGAGCGCTCTTAAGAGGAACCAGTACTTAGCTAAAATTATAGCCTACATTTGTGTGCATCATATTTCATTTTTGATGACATTTTTAAATCAGAATCCTTTTTGAAAAATGTACTACCGCAATTCCGGCCACGAATGTGTTAGCTTTCAACAGAAAATACATTTGGTTGCAGTTGTTTGACCAGCTCTGAGTAAAGTGAGCAGTTTAACGAAATTTTCGTAAACTGCTTACGTTTCTCAGAGCCGGTCAAACTGCTACAACCAAATGTTTTTTCTGTTGAAAGCTACCACATTCGTGGTCGGAAATGCGGTCGTACATTTTCGAAAAAGGATTCTGATGAAAGATATCATCAAAAGTAAACTAAAATCCAGTATTTAAAAATTGCCCTAATGTGTGCTTTTCAGCAAAGCACCGATGCCTCTTAAGATGCTTAGCATTATTGCGGTCCTTTATTTTTGAAAAAGTATTCTGGTGGAATGATATCATTAAAAGTAAACGTTGTGAATCAACAGTAATGGAAAAGGCCCCAAAACAAAAGCATTTTATGTCAAACTTGCATTGTATCAACATCAGTAAGACATTCGTGTTCGTTAGTACGGTCGTACATTTTTCAAAAAGGATTCTGATGAAAAGATATCATCAAAAATTAAATACGAGACACGCAAATGCGGGCTACAATTTTAGGTAAGCATCGATGCCTGTAAATTTTGCGCAATCAAGAATCAAATAATCTGAATTGGCATTATAATTGTTGACACAAGATCTAAACTGCGGATGATACAAATATGATGTTCAGTCGTTGTACGGAAAAATTTGTGCAAGCATTTTCACGTGCGCTCATGACTCGCTGTATTTACAAATTTCTAACTATGATTCATTGTGATTCACGATGTGATGACGCTATTTTCATTCATACCAGTACACGTGTATATACACATATGCTAATCCGATCTTTGTCAGACTTGTCAGTCGTAAAAGGTTAGAAATTTTCCCCAGTACTGTGAGATTGTTAGTGATTTATGTGTCGCCTTTATCCAACGCATTGACAAGCATAAACCATTTTATAATATCAACAAGTTCTAACGTGACACAATACTACTGAACACGTGTCGAAAGCATCGAAATTAGATATTCGTTATTATTACGGATTTATTACGATAATCTGAAATAGACTTTGGTTTCATGTGCACCTCTCTTTAGTCATCCAGCCATCTTCTCAATGCAACAATTTCTGTTCCTGAACTTTCGGTATTTTGGAACGTTTACATTCTTTGAACAAATCGATTCGTAATCGTCTCTACAGACATCCAAATAGAAACAAAAACAAAACAAAAACTTTAAAAATATTTTCGACTCTAGCTCTTTTTCTCCATTCGCCAGTTTAGTGAACCCAGAATTTCGATTCAGTTAAGTTCAGCGGCTTCACTTACATATGTATTCGTGCACGTTTAAATACAAAGCAGTGAGAGAGTCAGAATACGTCTACACAAAATACTTTTTCGATTTACTCCACATATTATCTGGTGTGGTTCCTTTATGCGCATGAATATTCTTTAGTGTTTGTTTGATGATGATGTCTCGGTGTCTCGCTGACAATCATAAAATTCACCTAACCAGTAATACGTTTTATATGTATAAATTTCGATATAAATAAAGTTCTAAATAAAAAACAGTGTAGCACAATGCACACACGGACGGTCTAGAATGTATGAATGTAAAATAAGATCGGAGATAGAATTGAGATTTTAGGTTCTTAGCACATTCCAAAATTGTAACCTTTAAGAAACGGCTAGCCATCGATTTATCGATAACGATAATAACCGATAATCTCTGGCTGGGTTCTTCTTATATCGAAATTCGTTTTTTACGTTGAAGCTGATGCCTTGAAAGATTTAATATCAAATGCTATGGGCTACGTTAAAATACGTAGCAGACTACAGCATATATATCGGGATACAAATGTGAAAGGTTAAGTTATGCAAGTTTCAGTAATCTACGAAGGACTTCAGAGGTCTTACCGAGGCTTTACAGTATATGCATACTAAGGAAACAAAATTGAAAAGCTTAAAAAAATCTCGGAAAACCACTCGCCCAAAGTTGTTTTTTCACAACAATTTTCGCGGTATTTTTCCTCGTGTTTCGGTTCGTCCTAAAAAAAAAACTTCGACTAATCACAAAATAAGTAGAACATCGATGTTAATGTCGAGGCCACACAATAAGTGTATTACTGAACCGTGCAAAATGTTTGAGTGCGAAAAAAGCAGAAAAAATTGTTGACATGAAAATGGAAATTGGTTCAACAATATTCAAGTGACTATGTACATTGTACAGTTTGTAGTATTTACATGGACAAATCGACATTTACTGCATATGTAATGCAAATGAAGATAATTTGTATGGTTTGGTTGATGGCTAACAGTGGTTGTATAGGCTATGCTAATCATGCAAGGTATCGTTATGTGCATTCAGTGCATGCGTTAATCATTGACTTTGTAATAGTAATTGAAGTAATCATCCGTGTGATTTTCGGTATCATGTTTGTGAAATTACAAGTATACTTCATTGATTTACTGACTACTTTGTCATCAATTTATTAGGTACTGCACAAGTGATGAGGATATTATGTCCATTTTGTCGGTGTATTTTCAGAATTTCCAGAGATCTCATCTCAATAAACTTTTTATTTTTAATTATTATGATTATTCGATTCGTTCAATGAATGTTGGTGAGGTTCTTTAACCCCGTTCGTTTAATTTATGGTTGGCATAGTGTTGTAGATTCGTTTTTTTTCGGTTTCTTTTAAGAATCTTTGAGATTTTGTTGTTGTTGTTCTCTTTTCAATTTACTCGCAAAAAAATAAAATTATTAAAATCACTTTGAAGTGAGACGAATGGAAACCGGTGCGATATATAATCGAGTGATGTTGGTATATTGGAGAAAACGGTAGTTCGACGAATTAATTAGCTTTTTTTTCGAGAACTACAAGTTTCAGTTATCGATATTTGTGGAATCAGATTTTCGTCCATTCCAGTGTACCTGAACCGTTTGCAAACGAAGCATGGCTAAAGATGTTCATAAAGAAAATGTTTTTCTTTTTTAAGTTTTTCTTAATCTATAAATATGATTAAATATGACTATGCATTGCATAATATGCAAGCCCTATAGTAGCAAACTTTACTCTTTAAAACTTCAAGGAATAGTTTCAAAAGTGCTTTGAGAATTTTAATACGAAATGGTTGTACAGATTGCTGCGTATTTTTGTACTCGACTGCGTGCATTTATTTGCATAAATAGATTTGGATTGAGTTATTTCTTCGGGCAAATTAAGCAGACGTTCGTTACATAACGATGCGGATTTTATGCTCTTACGATAGATCTACAAACTTTTATTAACAATTTTCCACAGCATAGAATGGGATAACTAAAGTTTCTTATTATGATACCATCTGGAGATAGAATCCATTTGAATCATATCTCCAATGTTAGCGGAATTTGTTACATAATTCCGATTTATAGAGTTTATTACCATTTTTGTATTCATCTGGCCATTCCCATGAATGAGATATATAACACACTGCAGTCGACATAGTTTAACAGCTACAATAACCCATTCACAGATTTGGAGACTATTACTGAAAGTATGATACACCTCCTTTATAGCAGCAGCAGCAGATCTATTTTTCGTCTTTTTTTTCAAATTCAATTTTTCACTCTCAGTTATACTTTATAACGTTGCGTTCAACTAACAATCCACGTCTTCACTTCATAAATAAATTAATAGAACTGACAATAACCAACAACCGAACAACCACAAAAAAAACAACTAATTTTGTCGGCAATAAACTGGGTGCAATGTCGTTTTAAATATCGGTATGACAATTATTACTGTCGAAGACGAAAAATCGTTACGCAAAAGTAAAAATGTTAAAATTGCACACTCCTAGTAATAATCCCAAGTGTATGCCGCAGAGCATACATGCGACTAAAATGTACTTTAATGAGAGCTATTTAACGTGTGTACGAAATTGCCAAATGCTCAACGACGTTATAAATAACGTAAACAATGAATTGAGAAATGATGTACGAAAACTTGATATATACAATCAATGTATACCGTGTGTACGTTCTGCACGAGTTCTATATGGGAACTTTTTAGAGTATTAAATGCGTCTATGTTTAAGTGCTAAAAGTTTTACAACAGAGCTTACATTAATGGGAATTATTGTCATTTTATTTATTTAACATTAGTTAACAGGAGAAAAAAAATGTTTAATCGGCTCAGTCAAATTTTAACATTTTTTCAACGATATATAAGTAGCGTTCGGTTCATATAAACATTGCAGAAAAACCACCTGCTTTTTCGATGAGTATTACACGGGATGAATAAATTTGCACATGGATTGGTCGCTGTTTGGACAGGTAACATTCGTTCTGTTTGCGTACGTAAATTATAAAAGCTTACACGAACACGTAGATGAAAGGGTTGTTTAGTGCAGTCGAAATGATCCAAGATTAGTGCAACAATAATTTGAAGTTTCGACAAAAAGTGCTGTTGAAATTCGAATTGCACGACTTGTTGAAATATAGCAGTTTTTATGGAAAACGTACAATCTATGACTACCCTGCGTTACACGCATAAAATGCAAACAAATTTTGGGCTACGCTTTTGTAAATATGTATTTCTGCATTAAATGTGTAAATAATTCGTTATTTCAGAGCCTCCACTCCGACCTACAAACTCTGCACGAAACACCTGTCTAGTCGACTTCTGTCGCTCAATTGTTTGTGCTCTTTTTGTGAGGTGAAAATTCTTCACTGGTGGTGTCGTTGATGATATAATTTCAGAGAGTGAGTGTAAGTTTCAAATTTCTGTTTTAGTCTTGTGGCAACACTAATCAAAACAACAATTGTTCGGTGTAGTCAGACGCCTATTGTTCTTTCATTGATAAGCTTTTTCATTCGCCACCCTATGCTACCGAAATAAGCTGGTACTGAGTACCAGTGGACTAAAGCGTTCTCTATCTGCGAAAAAGTCGAACTGTGGCGAAAGACTGTTAATACTAATGACGACATAAATAGGAATGATATTGACTAGACATTTCGCATTAAATGCCGGAAAGGATGTTCGTAGGCGTAGTAATGACGGTTAATAACGTTTTCATTAAACATTTTCGATGTACCGCTGCACGGAGCGACATAGGAGAAGGGATATCACAAGCTATTTTTTCCATATTTTTTCACAAATATTTTTTTGGGAAAATTAAGGAAAATGTGGAAATTGTAATGAAAGTGTAAAACATGTATGGTCTATCGTCCTCACGGAGTACATAAAAATTAGATTGTCAAGAGCACTCATTTACATATTACTTTGATCGACCATACCTCTTCTGTAATTTCATTGGGAAATAGTTGGAAAATTCAAGAAAATATGGAAAAATGTTCGTGCACAAGAGTCAGTAAAATCAAACCACTTGAACCAATAAACAAAAGTTCGTCGCAGTTTTCGTCAACTGTACGTTTATGTGAGAGAAAAGTCTTAAAGTAAAAGCAGAATACCAATTTCGCTAAACGTAATAACCCACCATGATTGAATACAGTTTTTTTTCTCGTCCGTTTCCAGACTTCATAAGATAATCGTTAAATGAAATACCACTTGACCCTCTAATAAAATGTATTTCGTATCTTCGTCCGGTCCATAGATAGCCAGAAAAAAATTGAATAAAGGAAGAAGAATGAAAAAAAAAACGGAAAATATCAACCAAGAGCAACCTTACGATGATAAGCTTGATATAGTACAGAGAAACGAAATAGGGGTATTTCTTTAACGTGTATCCATTGATCATGGTTTGTATGCACATCAATAGCGTGCTAAACGTGTCCTCGAATGTTTTCAATTCACAATGTGAACAATTTCTTGATTTATTTTTCTCTACCAAATGCATTCTTTCACCGCTTTAGAATATCCATTGCATTGCCCTTTTAAATCAACCCGACTGACGCCAAACACCAAAGCATACTCAATTTAAATCACATCGTTTTATGCTTCGCCGTTTTTATAGATACATGTGTGTTATTGTGATCTGGGTTGTTCTGTCTCTCGTTGTTCGGAAATATTTTTCCTCTGTTGCTACACAAGAACTCGTGCCAAATACTATGATAATGATAATATTTTGCCTTATACCAGTTTTCCATTCTTAAATCACACCAGAGTGAAAAGAGTAATACAAAATAGATGAAAAAAAAACAACAAACAAACGAGCCAACGGAACAACAAGGGAAAATAAGATTTAAAACAACATAAGAAATAAAATAAACTCGCAGTGGTGAGAAATAGTTATTTGTTTACCTAGGGGCGAAAATAGGAAAAATGGGTGTTGTTCGCTCGAGTTGGCGTTTTCTTTTTCTATCAGAGGTGAACACAACGTTTTTCATGCGAACATATTGTGTTTTGCCGTTTTTCTCCACGCGAAACGAAAACCTCGATTCGCCATACTATTTTCGACAGTGACATTTTGAATGAGAAAAGTTCTATTACTCCCCACGGAAGAGAAAGTGAGCACTTTTCTCACTAAAAATGTCATTGGAAGAATTATAAGAAGCTAAATTTTCAACAATACAATCCAATCGACGTTATTCAGTCCACATGCGATTTACACGGTTATAATACATATACATACGTAAATGTCGTGAAGTTGGCAATGCATGTGGATTGAATAAGGAGAATTGAATTGTAAATGTAACTTCTTATAATTCCGGGACTGTATCGAGGGGAGAAAATAATGCAAAAAAATGCGTGCATGAAATAGTAAATATGTTACTAGGCACCTTTTTGTTCCGTGTGACATATACTATTTTTCACTCAGGCCGACCAAAAAGTCACATTCCGAACAAACCCTAACAACAAACTTAAATTAAATATTTTGTTTACTGTGTTATACACTGCGATCGCCTTGATCACTGTGACATCATTCATATTTTTTACGTCGTCAATCAAATTAATCTAATCAATGTTTCGCAAATGTTGACTTAATTCTTCATAACAAATGTGAAAAAATCCTAAATAAAGTGACATAACTGGGTACGAAAAGTGACGTGACTACACAACTGGACACGAAAGATGAAAAAAGTGAGAGAGAAAAAAATGTTGTTTTGGCACTCTATCTGGTGAGAGAATGTTTTTTGGTGCGCCTGAAGGAAAAATATTTTTCATACCTAGGACCACCGTCCAATATAAAAATCCTATTCGTACCACGGACTAAAAGTTTTTTTTTTCAGCGTATTCGCCTTCGGCTCTGTCTGGAAACTTCTCACACGCTAAAAAAGACTTTTATTCCTAGGTACGAAATGTACTATTTTAATGTGAAACATTAACTCACTTCATTTTCAACATAAAATTCGATGTTGTTCTCACTCCGTATGAAATATCGCATCCTCTTTATATTAACTTTTTTCTTCTTTCTTTCGTATGTGTTGTTTCTCTGGGTCGTTGGTTTATTTTCATTCCGAAAATAGCTTATCGCGATAATATTTTTAAATTATTCTCTCGATTTAGATTTGAATATACGTGTCGTTTTGTCATTCAAAATACATGCACACCAGAATTCTACTTGGTCTTTCATTCTCTCTCTCTCTCTCTCTCACTCTCTGTTTTTCTTTCTTTTTGTCGTCTCCGTTTCAGTATTTTCATTTTATTTATTTTCCTACTCTCGTAAATTTGTTATTTGTCCACATTATGTGTGCATTATATATGTAAATGTTCGACAACATTTATATCTATTTATTTGGGGCTATTCGACGATTCGAAAAGTTTTATTCAAATTCGTATTGTAGAACACGTTTTTTTTTAAATTACATAAACGCTGCCGTATGTGCAGACTGATTATGTAAATAGCTATATTTTCCAGATTCTTCTTCTTCAGTTGATAATCCCTTTGACTGAAATGTTTGGTGCTGACAAATAATTCTTCTTTAAATTCGTAAAACGTTCCTGTCGGAAGGAGTAGCCACGCGATAGCTTTAGGAAAAACAATATTTATATTTGAAGTAAACATTTAATGTTTGGCGTTTTATAAAAGATAAGTTCGCGGATTGTGTTCGTACGACGAAAGTTCAAGTTAACAAGGAAAAGTGTCAAGAAATCTGAAATCAGAACACCAAAACCAAAAGTTTATTAATGGAATATATTTTGTGCCAACGCTTCAGAAATATGACAAAATTAAAAATGTATATCAATTTATGCAACGGACTTCCACAGAGAGTATGTACCTGTTAGATCTCTCACACAAAATTCACAAAGTTGATAATTTGTTCGGGTTAATTTTTATCAACTCGGTTATGCATGCAACACATTTTCAATACTCGATGCTTTCGCATCAAAAGCATATTCACTTAAATTTTCTCTACAATGGTTTATACATACCGAAGAACCGAACCCTTCGTGTGAACAGTATGAATTTTGCATGTCAAAAGTTCTCATTAAAATTAAAGCGATAATTCTACGTATATGTCAGCCATATCAATTATACTATATTTTTCTTGCGGGCTATACCTTCATGTGTAACGAGTTTAGTGTTGAAAAACTAACATTTGACGATACTTATGTCACATTCGTCTACACGCTATTGGAATAAAGAGGAAACGACAGGTTGTATGAATTAATATTTCAGTTCAATTTGAAATAATACTGATTGTATGGTAACTAAACCAATTAGTGCTTTGCAGGAGAGGCAAGTGCATGGAAATAGGTGTGCCTCGCATTTCTTTGTGATGTTCATAACGTCATTTTTTGTATTCATATAATGTAGCCGTCGTTGGTGAGAGTCAGACAGTCCTAACCAGACAGGCCTTTTAAGATTTTAATTCTATGTTTCTAAAAATTTAGGAAATTGTTAAGAGTTTTTAGTGATTTTATGGAATTTTTAAGAATTAAACTCCTAAAAATAAGCTATGGTTGTAACAGTCCTTAACATTCCACTCAACAAAAAGTACTCCGTGAGAGAGCCGTGAGAGAGCAGGCTGTCAAATAAACAAAGGAAAAATTGAAAAAACTCAATTTTGTCTCTCACACGGAGTACTTTTTTGGTAAGAGGAAATTTCATGCGAATAATGCTTTAGACTTGTAAAAGAGAAGTAACCAATCGTTACTTCAACTGGACTGGAGCTCCAATTAAACTGTGATATTGGCTTGCTTATCATATTTTAGGTGAATGTAGCGCGTTGTTCTACGTAAATAATCTAGTACTTCAAAGTCTGAGCAACATAACTGAATTGAATTTGTGTAAACTATTGACAATGAATTAAAATTATAAATTAATTCCAATTTTAACCTAAGTTTTGTTAGCACACCTAGCAGCATTTAATCATCATCTTTCTCGTATGTTCTTCTCTAACATTTGAGATTGAAATGTAACGAATGTAACGAATGTTTACTTATTTTATGATGAGCAAATTTAAGACTCTTAAGTTATGTGTTATGTTTGCTACTTGAGCATTTCTCCATTTAAATTTCCGTCAACGAGCATCATGCACTGCAGAATATTTTGAATGATGGAAAATAAATGCTTATTCAAGAATAGAAATGGCCGAAGTTTGACAAGCACTTTAGGTATACTCCATCCAAAAAGAAATGTGTTCATCAAAAAGTTTGAAGCATTTTATCAAAATTTTCTCATATGCACACTCCTGCCATCGATATTCACTTAGGAATTGTATAAAGCTTGTCTATTGCATTGTTGAATAAAATATGCTGAAATGTCACTCCAGGTATCGCTTGGTAGTTTGCGGATCATAATATCATCTGCCAAAAAGCGAGATTTCGCAGATGCGCATTACATCTTTTAGATTGCGATTATGCATTGTGTGAACATCGATGAATTTTACTAACTCTATACGGGAAAGGAGACCGACAAAAATAAAGAGCAAATGTCGAATGTCCTCATTCTTTCAATTGTTTCATCAATCTATGGAAAGTTTAAGATCATTTGTCTAACATTGAATGGTAGAATTTTAAATTAACAAAAAAATCTGGGCCTCCACATGAAAAGCGACTCCATTTCTCTTATAAAAAGTGTCCATGGATCAGACAGAAAACGGCTTAGAGTGTGTTCCCCTCCCCAGGCCGTTAAAGCCAAGCATTTGTCATTGAGTGGAGAAGATCGCAACTGATCATCATTTTTGGTAGAAGTAGACATTGAGGATATCTAAATATCAGCATAAATAAGGTAGCCTTAAATACTTTTAGCATGTAAAGTCCATTACATAACTCGGAATCAAAATGGAAAAAGTCACGTTATCGTGTGTTTATTGACCTCGCCTTCACATGAACAAAATTTACACAAAAACTCGAGGCTGTGGACACTGTGGAATTTTTGGGATAGGTCAATGGAATGTTTTGTGATAAGAAATGGAATTAATGGAATTAGCCGGAATTTTTGGATTTAAATGGAAATATTGGAATTTCGAGTGGAAGTAAAAACTAATATTTGGGATTGTTGTGTTGACAAATACTCATCTGACATTGACTCCGCGTTTCCCCGTGAGAGACGTTTCCCCGTGTAAAACGATCTAATAGTTAGTTATGTATCTGTGGTGGACGGTATATTTTAGGCACAAACGTTTAGTCACCGTCCACAACAGATGCGTATACAACTTTTCATGATGGCCTAAATTACGAGAAAAATTCCAAAATTTATCCCCAAGGCATGGAAAATCATTTACCGTCCGGGTCGCCGACTTTACAAGAAGCGAAATAATTCAGCAGTAACTTTGGAATCATCAACTGTAATAATTGTCAAACATTACTGCGATATATGTAAGAAGATAAGAGCATTTCTAACGATAACATAAAAAGTTTTCAAATTTAAAAATATCCGAATCAAAAGCTACAAAATGATAAAGAAAACAAACATCCATCGTCGTCGTGGATCAACTTCATTACACACATTAGAAAAGGTATATTTATATCATGTGCCAAATGTACCATGATGTACACAGTTAAAGGTAGATCTGTGTTACCATGCATTAAAAAGGATTTCGTCTATTTTGCCGTTGCACATGGTTTTTTTTATTCTGTTTGTAAAACACTTAATAACGGAATGCCGGAGTAAAAAAGAGTATGCAGAAATTGTTTACAATGTGAAATGGAACTTCAATTTTATTTTTCTCTGATTCGAAAGTATTTTTCATATTATTTCCATTTTCACAACCAATTTCACCGCACAGAGACATATATATGTTTGTGTGTACATTGTACATAATATGGAGAATCGGTTATCGGAATAGTATATATATTGTTGTAAATTCTTTTATTGTTATACAGTACATGTACTACTTATATGGTGATTATGCCATATATTATGTTACATGCCAGTTATTGAAACCGCATGGAATTTATAATGTAAAAATGAATCCAAAAATGTTATTGCTTTTCCAAGAATTCGAAGCAAGAAGGGATGCATTTTATACACACAATATAAAGTTCATAAATAAAGCACACTGTTAATGGACAACCATTAAACAATCTTTTTGAAAGATATATTTATGCAGATACTTCATTGATAAAATGTCTTTATTGCAATTTCTTGTAATGAAGTAGGTTTATCTATGAAATTTATGTTAAAGTAAGTTTATTTTCATGTTATATCATCACACACACAATGCTCCTACATAAGCAAGCTTGCATTTGAAGATAGAGAGTAGCAAAAAAAAGCGAACGAAAGAAAGCAGAATGATGGAGTTTTATCGTCGCATTAGAGTCGGGATGCTATTTAAAATAAATAAAAAAAAATTGAATAGATTTTCAATTGTGGAAAATAATTTATGGAATGTACATTTTGAACGAGCCATAGCCAAGAAAATAAAAATATTTCTGTGGCACTGCAAAATGTAAATTTGATTGTATTCCTGCAGCTTATATACGAAGACGAATGAAAGTATGGAATCAGTTGACATTTTTCTAGGATTAATGTTTGATGCATTTAATGCAATCAATATTGATTCTGTATACTTACTCTCTGGACTCGGGTGCTAAAGCTATTTTGTCGAAGTATTCCCTTATATTCTTTAAATTTTATATTCGTCAACGAAATAATTCTAAATAGCAAGGCGAAAAGTTTGATATTTTTACGCGTGCTGTTTACAGTTTTAATTTTAAATTCAGAATTGGTAGGTTTCATATCATAAAAGGTCTGGAGCATCTGACAGAGAAGTAATGCTTCGGTTGATACATCTACGCCTCTCCTACTAGGGACTTTTTTTTTAGAAAAAAACGTTTTTGATGTTTTCACGAATTTGGCATTTTTTTTCTCCAAACTTCCAGTTTTTGGGAAAATTATACGAAAATTTAAGTTTTTTTTTTAATTGGTGTGAGCCTCGTAGTTGGTGCTTGATGACAGTTGAGAAAATTGAAATCTTCACAAGACCAGCGGGAATTAGGGAAATAATTTTGTTAACAAACACTAACGCACGAGTCTATTCAATCAGAATGAGAGATTCTTCCAAAATTTCTCCAGTTACGCGAGCTGTACAGGGTCGTGTGGGATGTCATTACAAAGGTAATCACATGTACTATTGAGCCAAATAGGGACCTACTGGTTTTAAAATTCATCCACACTGAAATATTTCCAGTTAAGTTTTTAATCGAAGACTTACACTGTTCTTACATAAATTTCTCGAGTTACACAAAAGGTACATGGTCGTGTGGGGTATTATTTGAAAGGTAATTTTATGTGCTTTTGGGCCAAATAGGGTTCCATGTGGTTTGGATACATCTACGATGAAATGGAAGTTCAACTGTTTAAATGTCCGTATTTCATCGCATATGCATCTAAACCACTTAAGACCCTATTTAGCCCAAAATCACATAAAAAAACCTTTCAAATGATACCCCACACGACCATGTACGTTTTGTGTATATCGAGAAATTTCTGTAAGAACAGTGTAAGTCTTCGGTTGAAAACTTCAAGTGAACAAGTTTCAGTGTCGATGAATTTTAAGCCCAATAAGTCCCTATTCGGCTCAATAGTACTTGTGATTACCTTTCACATGACACCCCACACTACCCTGTAAGGCTCGTGTAACTGGAGAAATTTTGGTAAGAAAAGTGCAAGTTTCAGTTTCGAAGAATTTTTTTAAAGTGGTTTTGGCTTCTAGGGTCCTTTCTAGGTACATATAAAAAATTCCAATAGAAAATGCGTCCGATTTCGGTAGGCTGTTTTTCAAAAGAATCCCTCAATGCTGAATACATGATTCAATAGGCTACAACTTCCATCAGTTGATCGTTCCTATCTATGATAAAGACGAATTATAGACCAGTCTCTTCGTTTGCATCAGAGACAATGGTCCTAGATTATACATTTTTCAGGTTGGTATGTTCTGTTTCCAGACCATGAAACACAGATCCCTTTGTTTCGATTCCTGAATGGTCTTAGATTGGATGGAGAATTTAAAAAGGAATTGTATGGAAGTTCTATGCAACGTTTTGAAAAGCCACTTGCTTCAATTGATTCATGTTCTCGCTGTGGTTTCCGAACCACAGTCTCATTTTTACAATATTTTCATTCACGGAAATATTCTATAGTGATTCTGTCTTGTACATGAATACAAATAGATGAATGAGGGAGGGAAAACATTGGAAAAATGAGACTGTGGCTCGGTATTGTCTACTAGGACAATTATAATTGTTAAAAGTAAATTCTTTTGTTAAGTTAAGATGTATTGGTTAAATAAGTTTGATATAAGAAAAAAATTCACTTACGTTTCTGTTTTGTTTTATCCATTAGCATGCTAACTTATCCAATCCGAAGCTAAAACTAGCACTCTAATGATTTGATGTCACTTTTACTGTTTTGGGGTCAAATCAAAGTGTAAAAAAAGTTCTTGTCTCTCACTCTCCACTCTCTACCCGACTTGTGGATTTAGTAAACGTTTGTCCACAATCTTTTTTCTATAATTCGATTTTTTTTCTTTTTTTCAACCGTTCGATTTGAAAGCACTTAGTTCCCGTTCCTTGAAAATTTGATACTTAAATAACATTTTGAATTCATCATTTCCTTTTGGCGCGTTAACACACAATAAATAAACAAATTTTTACTGATTACGGACACCATAAACAATTAATTCATCGACGAATTATCCGTTGTCGAACGCTTCTCAACGAGAATATCTGCAATAAAATAGAAAACAAAATTAGTAATTCCTTCGAAATGATTAAATCAATAATGGATATGATTCTGCAGTATTTTTGATCATATGCTACACAGAATTATTTCCCGGTGGATGTTATGTATCAGTACATCTTTGTATAATTTACTACCTGTGTAGGTAGACCTTTCAATGCTTTTTAGCTTCTGCCTACCCGTGATGCAAGTCAAAGATTGAATGTGATGTGTACAACCATCTTATTGTATTTTCCCTATTTTCCATAAAATTACTACTTCAGCGGGGCTAGTATTTACTTATGATCGTTATGTTCTCCCCTTGTTTTCCCACCATGTTTATGCATTGATGTGCAGAGTTTATATAATGCCTGTGCAAGTATAGTTCAAGCTTATAGTAAAGTTAATTAAAAGCAATGGATTGAATTCAATACAAAATGAGCAAATTTTAAATAGAAATGAAAATGTTGGTTCCACAGACATGGTGCTTCACAGTGCTGATTGTTGTTACTGAATAGTTTTCTGATTACTTTCCTTTCAGCTATATCTTACAAAATCTCTTAAGCCGCTTATCAATGGCAGAACGTTCATCTTTGAAGTAGGAAAATTATTTTTTTTAAATATGGTGAACCAACTGATGTCTATAAAGTAAATGCGGAGTTATGAGGATAAAAATCTAAAGGAAAAAAATTATTTCTTCCGTTTCCATTGATCAGAAACGTAAAAGAGGCCAACACAGCAAACGGACAGCATGCATCCATTCATTTTTATTTAATTAAAATACTGTGAATGTCAGAGCATTTCACATTTTTTGTCTCTCTGTTGTAAAGCGCGCAAAATGTCTTATAATATCGATATGCGTTGAATGAAAATGGCTATATACGAGAACAGAAATAATGGGAAGACGCAATATGAGCGTACTATGTCAACTTTTTCAATAACAAATTATAAAGACACGAGATATGAACAACGACATAGACATTCTTGAATATCTCAGTTCTTTTTCGTTCGTTTCTGTAAAAGGTTAATCTGCATAAACTGCGATTTTCCAATATTCGAGCTAATTTTGTGTGTAAACCAAATAGTATTTTTCGTACATAGGCCCCACTTTTTCTCCAACATGAAAAATATTATTCGTACCACCGACTAATTTTTTAGCGTATTCGATTCGAGACCTCGCCTTCGGCTCTGTCTGGAAACCTCTCACACGCTATAAAAAGACTTTTAGTCAAGACAGGAAATGACGATTTTTTCAGCACCAGTATTAAGTTTTACTTACGAGCGAAGCGAGTAAGGAAAATTAGGACGTGTGCTGAAAAAATCCATTTACTGTTGAGGCACGAAGTTCGTACTACGAACAACGTCTTGTGTACTGGACAACTGAAATAGACAGAACCCATCAATTTACTTGGAAACATAACACTTCACATTCACCATATTAAATTTCAAAACCGTCCTCGCACGATAAATCGTAAAGAAATGAAAATTTTTCCCGCACGACATATCGTTTGGGAAAACCTGACATTTCAGGTCAGGACAAAAAATCATGGCAAAATATGTCGTATTTCAGTTGTGCGGTGCACAAATATTATTTGACACACATTTTCATATCAGGGGAATTTGGTTTTGCGTTTATTTATATCACTTTTAGTGTGGCAATTACTATAATATACATTTTATCAATGGGTGTTTTGACATTGTTTAGTATCAACGGTATCAACGGCACAATAAGAAATAATAGAAGTGGTGGTATGAACAGCAATGCATTACTAAAATGCTCAATTTTCCAAATTTTCTCAAATTTTCTCTCATTATGGTTTCTCCCACTTTTCTCTCATTATGGTTTTATCAAAAATGGTCCCAGGTAATCATACCCGAAAACATTACATCCATCTAATCCATCCATCTTAGTTCGGCACGGTAAACCGTAACGCACTTTGTGGATTTCCAGCTAAAAATACAATTTCTGGCGCGCTTACGGCTCGAATTATTTTTGTTTCACGAAACGGTTACCTAATTTAGTTTCTTTTATCGCATTAGCGCAATGAATGTCTTAAAGCAGACATTATTAACATCGACATAATTTTCTAGACCGATAAGATTACACAAACACAAATAATTTCAAATGAATAACTGGCATCAATCTGCATGATAATCATGACAATGTAAGTAAATGTTGGAGAATTTCTATTTTTTGTATCAGGCACAACTTTCAGTACACCTGTTAATCTCTTCAGAGGATTGAGAATTTTACACAGAAGAACTAACATTCAAGTTGATTGCAAAAATATACGAAAATGATGAACGGATTGAATTTCGGTTTGCCATTTTATTCAAAATATTTATGGTTGACCTATTATGGAAATAGATAAGGTTTACTACAACCGATAATAATGAGAATTGAAATTGAAATACGTATTAACGAACTTGTGAATGACAACCGCACATCATTTGTATGTAAAGTGTATCAAGTAATTGCGACCATAGGGTACGTATGTGCAACAATCAGCGAATCTTCAACATTATAATAGACTATTATGACGGGGAAATTTTCGTTGTGACAAGCATGTGGTAAGTGACAAACCATAGGACTGCTCCTAGCATCAACATAGAAAATATTTGGAGTGTAATTATGCTTTCAACGTATACGCACGCATTTAACAAAATTTGGAGGCTTTTCGATGTCTGAAATACGAGTGCTAATGCTTGGAGCAGTGATATGAATATTGAAATTTGATGACAGCACTTACAAAATGTTGTAAACAATTCAGAGGCAAACTGCACATTGACTGTGGATCTTTTACTAGACCAGCTAGCGAGTTCTGTAGTAAAGCAATGTACACATTTACGCAACGCTGCGGTCAAAAAAAAAATTGTTTAAGAGAGATATCGCCAAAACTTCAGGTCATTTTTTTTAAATTTTGGGAACAAGCGGTCTCCGATTTCATTGAGTGATAGCTCGGCGGACTCGTCTTTCAATTCTAGGAAACACATATCTTTCACTATTTCTTAAATAAAAATTGTTTTCTGTGAAAAGCGTTCAAAAGTAAAGACATGTCATAGGGTACCGAAAACAGTTTTTCGCCAATAATTTAAGAAAAAATAATTTTAAATTGTTGTAATGTCGGTCTTGGAAAGACCTACAGGTAGAGTATACGCACTGGCTGGTGCGAGTACATCCACGAGAGTTATGACTAAAAATATTGTGAATGTTCGGAGAGTCCGCCTTTCCTGCAGCTTCGATGTTCCACTGAACTGAGTATGGAGTGTTGTAGCTGGCCTCACCCGCTATGGCTCCACATATAATCGAACCAAGTACTTTTGTGCTGTCTTGGAAAAAAAGTTGATGACAAAATATAGATTTTTTCCTTCTTTCTGGGGGGCCCCACCTGCTGGAACAGCGTCTGGAACGGTACTATGGCAGTCCTTTTTTATCGTCTTCTATTCTTTTACCTTATCAATAGAAAAACTATTGCGTGGAGGTATTGCCGAAAAAGTGTTTTCGGTACCCTCTGACATGTCATTACTTTTGAACGCTTTTCACAGAAAATAATTATTTTTTTTCGAAAACGTGAAAAAAATACGTGTTTCCTAGAATCGAAAGACGAATCCAACGAGTTATCACATATTAAAATCGGAGACCGCTTGTTCCCCAATCGCCTGACGTCTTGGCGATACCACTCTTAAAGCCTGAAATGTTAAGGTTTCGAATTTCCAGCTTTTCAAGACCGACAAAATTTTCAATAAATAAGCTTGGATTCTCGCTTTATTATAGTACAGTAAAAAAAGAACCATGATTTGATAAATAATGTCGTACCATGTTAACTAAAAGTACCTGGCCTAGTGTTACAAAAATCGACTTTGTGCAACACGGTACGACGTTATAATGAAATTTATTGGAAATTGTATTAAAACATCTACGCTTACGTTTTTTTTGTGTTATTCATCTTTCGCCCGTCCTGACAAAAGCATAAAGCAGAAATATATTAACAGAATTATAAAACATCCTGTGTTACAAGCAAATGTTGCGAAACTGTACGTAACTTACTATACATGGTAGTGTAATGTTGTTATTTACCGAACAGAAAACACCATCTCTTTGCCAAGACCCATAAAATTTGAATTGTTAATTATACTTCGGTGTATTTAATTACTTTTTAATTTTTATGGCATGTACCTAATTAATAATTATCACGTCCATTTAATTAGTCATGAAGGGAAAAAATAAATAAAATTGGTTGATGTGTATGATTGGCCAACGGGGGCATTCACATCTCGAAGAGAAATTAAAATTTCCATGACATTTTCAGTGGTATTAAAAAAATAATTTTCGAAAATTCGAACAAAACAAAATTTTAATTGAAATTCCCTCACTGCTAGACTATATCGACAGGAATATGGAAAAATCAGGCCACAACCGTTCGCGTTGAATTGGGTATTACAAGGATAGACGAAAGATTATCTATATTTTATCAGATAACATCATTCACCGTAATTATCTACAGATTGAATAAGTTAGTGGAAAATAATTTTTTTTCGAGAATTTGATTCGATTCGATGCGGCGCAAGATGATAAATAAATAATTGCCAGTTTTCATAATCTTCCTTCTTTGTTGTTTATACACATGATCTTCTAATGATACATGTGAGCCGTGGATTTGGTATCGATTTAATTCAATAGGTGGATTTACCTCGCCTATGCTAATGGTTTTATGACATCGAGAGCAAAGTACTTTATTAGGCTCGAGACGTGTAATTATTACACATGGCCTGCGGAATCGTGTAGTCATGAGACTATTCCGCAAACCGTGCGTCATAATACACATCGTGAGCCTAATAAAACACATTGTACCGAGATTCATACAAGGATTTATGCAACATAGGCATCTAAAGTTTGGAAATGCACATTATGATGCTGAGTTGCACAAAGTTTTTTTATGCCCCTAGTGCGATAAAGCTTTTTTTAGACACTAGATTGTCACTCGATGCCACAGGTTTGTTTTAAGAACTAATATTAATCCCACATATTTGGGTGTAAGTCGAGACTTCATATTGAATTATTAAATTGTTAGTTGTGGGTTCAAAACTCAACCGCAACACAAATAATTCGTTTCATCATGTTGTTGTCCACAATAATGACATCTGACTGATCGGTTGAGTGATTGAGTCGTGGATTTAGTACCGTCGAAAACCTTTTGCTTCCACTTGATCATATCGTTTTTCCAAACTCCTGTCGCGTAGGAAATATTGGTCCAACTGAAAAACTAATTACGGTTCCGGACTCCTGAGGTCATGTGCTATACGCTAACATTTTATTTGACTAAAATCCTCCGAGAAAAATCTAATAATTTTTCTCTTGATATTACTAATAGTGGATCTGTTTTAAAACGACATATATTCGCGACATAGCGAAGCGTTTTTCTATTGATAAGGTAAAAGAAAAGTAGACGATGAAAAATGACTGCCGTAGTACCGTTCCAGATGCTGTTCCAGCAGTTGGGCCCTCAGAAAGAAGGAAAAAATCTACATTTTGGCACCAACTTTTTTTCCAAGACTTCTGTAGGTTTGCAGCACAAAAGTACTGGGTTCATTTATATGTGGAACAATAATGGGTGAGGCCAGCTACAACACCTTATACTCATTTCCGTGGAACATCGAAGCTGCAAAGAAGCCGGACTCTCCGAATATTCACTATATTTTTAGTCATAGCTCTCGTGGATCTACTAGCACCAGGCGGTGCGTATACTCTACCTGTAGGTCTTTCCAAGGCCGACATTCGTACAACATTACAACATTTAAAATAATTTTTTCTTGAGTTATTGTCAAAAAACTGTTTTCGGTACACTCTGACATGTCTTCACTTTTGAACGTTTTTCACAGAAAAAACATTTTTTAAAGAAAAAGTTAAAGATACGAGTTTCCTAGAATTGAAAGACGAATCCAACGAGCTATCACTCATTAAAATCGGAGAACGCTCGTTCCCAAAGCCTGAAGATCTGAAGATTTGGCGATATCACTCTTAAGACAAATTTTATGAAAGTGATTCCCTTATCAAATCAACAAAGTTATCGTAAGTTTCTTTGTTGTGCAAATGGTGGCGCTCTCACACTCCTGACTGTAATACTAATAGTCCACACATATCATTGGATATGATATAAGGTGTAAATGAAATAAGAATTGTCATTTATTCAAATGTTACAGCATCACAAATTTTAGTTGTGCTTCAATTGCGCAATATGTCGTTCAAGCGATGCCTTTGTAATGCAGGAAATTTCTTTTTCTGATTTGATTGAATCAAGTGCGATTATTTTGCGTGTTATCACTTAGCTTTGAAGTATGCGTTGTTTATAAATCGTGAACGTTGTGAGCATTTCGTCTTAATAAAAGGAAATTGAATAGAACGGCGCTTATTGCATAGACCAGATCGTTTTTTTTTTCAATTTTTGAAAACATAATAACTTCAATGATTTCAAGAATGTTCGGCGTTCCCACATTTTATGACAATACCAAGGAAAATGTTATCACTAAACGAACAGTGAACTAGAAAACTTTACGACGGTGTTTGTATGATGTATATTCATACATAAATTGTGTACGTACGTATTTATATGTATGATTTATAAGAAAAGGTATACTTTTGATATATAAATTGATTCCAATTTTATTAGGTTGTCGAAAGTAAACCGTTTCTTTATTTGCACTATTTCTCAGAATATGAATTTCGTATCGAGATTTATATTGCACGGTATTCATTTTTGTGTTATGGTAAAAAGTTTTGCAAACCGATTTTTTTTATCAACACAAAGACTTTTGTCACAGGTTTCTCTACAAGTACGAAACAACCGGTAGAGAACGCAACAAATCGCTGCAAATCCCCGTTTGCAAACATTCATACATACTATCATCACAATCTAAATTTTTATGTGTTTCAACAGTAACTTACATGCTAAATGCGTTGAAAACCGTAGTTACTACTTTCAACGCCCTCAGCATGTTAAATCCGTTACATAACTAGGGATAAAATGGAAAGTCTCGTTTTCTTGTTGATTTTTCCTAACTAGTGTTGACTTCGTCGCGTATTTTTGACGTCGTTTAGGAAAAAAACGTTCCTAACTTATGCTGAAAGGTTTTTTTTAGCGAATTCGAAAATCTTTCATTTGCTAAAATAACGCTGTTCAGAATGTGTTAGGAGAATATGCTGAGGGCGTTGAAAGTAATACTTGTAACATGAAAAGTACGGTTTTCGACACATGTAGCATGTAAATTGGTTTTACATAGTTCCACACGTATATGGAAGAAATGTGGACAGAATCTTATGTGGAACGAACAGAACGAATGGAACGAAACGAATGAAAAAGCAAACCTTATCTTAGGGTCCCTAAATCTATTTTTATCTTTTAATTTTTTTTAAGCTAAAACCATTCATTAAAACAGAATTCTACAAAAACCACAAATTTCTCTTTGTTATAAGTCTCCAAACAGGTTGTGTTTGTATTGTCCTGGAACTTGAAATGGAAAACCATCATTTCAGATCAGATGCCGAGGTTAGCCATACAATTTCAACCTGACCTCATGTTCGATTAGGTTAAAAACCAGGTTCAGATAAAAACTAAATCAGGTCGATGTGAACCTTGTCGGACTTCAGAACATTCGTTTGTCTTTATTTTCCAGATTGCTATGTTTACGTTCCAAATAAAGAAAAAATCGCAAAAGAAAATATCGTCTTGAAAGAACGATTTTCTTACAAAAGCTGTTTGGTGTTGTGGTTGTTTGAGATCTCTCATTTATGATTTAACAACTGTTATTGTTTTGATATTTTGGTAAATATTTGTAGATGAAAAATCCTCTAGAATGGCAATTTGCACACCACATCTCCAGTTGGCCCCTGTACTTCGTACGACACTAATAATAACATTTTAGCATCTTTTGATGGTTTCATTTGTTCTGAATTTGTTGCATATTTCGCGAACAAATTGACAAACAGATTTTGCCAGTAAGACGTGCTGCATTGAACATATCTTACCCAAAAGAAACGTAGACAATGAACAATATCCGGTAAAATACCCAAAGCTAAAAACTAGCAGACAAATAACCTGAACAAAAGAAAAACCTCGGCCATCCGAACTAGCAGAATGGAAGAGATTCTAAGAATTCGGTCAAAATAGAGAAGTAGTGTGGCTGGAACATTTATATAATAATGAACAGAAAAGCGTTAAATGTATAAAAAAGACGAAATGTGACGCTACCTGCATTTGAACTAAAATGCAAATTTTTAATTAACTTTACCAATAAGTAATACATCAACTAGAACAAGTATGCTGACTCCTCATATGTGCACCATAAATTTTTGTGTATCATTTCACACAAGCATCTGGGGTCATACTTTCCATGATTAACTTTTGTGTACTTACTACAACAGTTGTAGGAACTATTTTTGTGAATTCTCAATTAATATGACGTCTCCACATAAATTTTGTGATTTTTTTTTTTTTTTAGAAAATTGAGAGAATTTGAAATGGCTTCAAAATGTGTGGAAATGTTCAAAGGAAATGCTGACATTAATAACCAAGGAATGATATTCATTTCGTAATAACAAAAATTACAGAAAAGTAAATGTAAATATGACGACGTCTACCTGGTAGGTAAATAAGATAAACAACAAACGGTAAAAAAAAAAATTAAAAAAGCCTCTCTGCAGTCTGCACTCATTGCACATAATTTTTGATGACTTTGATGTTGACAAGTGTATTTTGAAGTACATCAAATACATAATGCTCATATAATAAACATTGCCATCAGCAAAAAAAAAAATTCTAAAACGAATACACCTTTTGACAGTTAAAGTACTCGTCGTGTGCAACGTAAAACTGTAATATCTACGTGTACGTACACCTAAATACCTAACAGAGCGATTCAGGTTTTTGCAAAGTCTTCATTAGCACACAGCGATTTTCGCTTAAATGTTTGTAAGTGAGCAGCTACTGCATTTCCCTAATTGGAATGAAACCAAAATGCTTTGATATAACACAAAGTTTACAAGCTAACTTGCTTATGGCAGTGATTTATTGTTTTGCAAACCACACACTTGCTAAAATAACAAATTTGTGAGTATGAGGGTCACGCTGGGTACCATAAAAGCCGACCAAGAGATCTTACAAATTTCGTCAAAAATTGATAAAGGCGCGCCCTGATGTCCTGTATAGACAGTCCAAGCCTGCACGAACTTATAACATACTATTGCAAAGGCACTACTGAATAGTTTCTCCATAGTGATTTCCTGTTTGTTGGGCTTTTTTCGGATCTATTAACGATTTCCCTAAGTTAGACCTTTCCGTTGTAATGGCCAATTTTCTCAAAAAATCAGCAAAATATCCTTCCATTCAATAGCGAATTCTTGCATCTGTTTTGTCAAGAGAGTCAGCGGAATCAACTGATGAATGTCAGTTCTGTACTAACTACTAAGGCCGAAAAAACGTCTTTGTCTAGATAGAGTCTTCTATCCCAATTACTTAATTTCAGAAGGGAATTCTATTAAGAAAATTAATTACGAGTCGGTCGAAGCATTTGGTACAGGATTCTCATTGACTGAAAAAATTTGAGTATTTGAAAGTAAAACCCTCTGTCCTTACATCTTGACCTATTTATTAAGTGCTTTAAACGTATTTCAACCTTCGTTAAGAACATTTCTTGGACACAATTTACTGATCTGATTAAAGGTTAATTATGTGTGATGAACACACTTTGCATATATAGAGACGACTTATAAGGATTCATAGTTGAGATGATTTCGTAACGAAATTTCATTTAGCAAACAGTAAAAATTGAGGGTTGGGGAGGGTTTCTTTCATTTCGGGCTTAGAGGCACCTAATAAACTGAGTAAAATGAGCATAATTCTAAGTTGTTCCATTAGGGCTAAAATGCACCAACACTTCGTAGAACACAGTGAAAACTGAACGATGCGCTACATTGATGCAATCGATGCTTTAGGATGTATATTGGCAAAATGAAATCAAGTTTTCTGAATCGTTTGTATGGAACGCAGTTCCATTAGTTTTCCATTCACAAAAAGTGCGAATTTCGCTAAATTAATTTCCTTGCCAGTCCAAACAGTCTATTTTGGTTGTGAATTACACTGGAAATTTCGCATCACATTGCTAGATTATGTACCTACACCGTCAGTTAGCGTCAATTTGACATAAATTAAAGGTCATATCATGAATAAAACCGAAAAATTCGTTTAGACAAATTTAAGTCACAACATTTGCTAATATGAAGACAGTATATCAGGGACTATTTTTGAGAAAACAATTTTCCCATACTTTCGTGAATTTTCCCACATTATCACAGATTTTCCCCATATTTCTCTACATTTTTCCAAAAAATGTTTTTGGAAAAATGTAGGAAATTTCGGGAAAATGTGTGAAAATTTAGGAAAACATTTCCCAAAAATATTCCCTGTGGTATGTATACGTAACGTAGGAGCCGATTATATTTGGAACGATTTACACGTATCAAACTAAAAATTCATTGAAGCTTGGTTTTTTTTTCTACATAGTAATGGTGACGAAGACGACGACGGCGGCGTCACCCACTCAAGGATTAGATAACCGTATAATTAAATCGAAAGATTATGTGATGTGCAAGAAGTGACTGTTTTTCGGAAAAATTGGTTTTCTTCTCGCTTTCACTGTCTATAAGAAAATGTCAAAGGAAAATGGTCATCAAAAATTTTGTAAAGAATAAATTTCAATATTGCGGTTTGCTGTATAGACATTTGTCTATAGAATGGAGTTGATTTGAGATCATTGAAATCAATTTTATGTGATGACGAATAAGCTACCTACAAAAAATAATAATTTTTTGTTGTCGAGAGGGCATGAATCATAAAATTTTTGGCGAAGTAAATCATCTGTTCTCTACCCTTGACAGAGTTAAGTTTCACAGTCTATTTAAGAGACTAAGTAATATAAAACAGAATGAAACTAAAACTTACGGTCAGAAATGCATTCGTGTATCCAAATTAAGTCCATAGATTAATGAATGACGATGTTTCTGTTAAAATTTTCCACGGAAATATTTATCTTTTTTGTTCGGTATATTAATATTTTAACACGAATTCAGAACAAAGTGATCACAACACGAATTTACTTGAACATGTTTCTCTTTCGTCAATCGGAACGCGGTCTTTTTCGGTATTTCTTTTTGTTGTTAAAACGAAAAATAAACTTTCAAAATTATTAAATACGCAATCTTTTGCTTATGTTAGATTCCAACGAACAACGCCAATGTTAACTTCTCACTTAAAATGATTAATCATCACAATGCCTTTTGGATATACACAAAAACATAAGTGAAACACAATATCGAATTAATGAATAAACTGGTCACAGAGTTTGTTTATTAAAACTGGTGTCTTTGCCGATTTACGTACTTTATTCGAAAATAATAAAAATATAATTAATCCAAACGGAACAGCCGAATATAATAAGATCGTTCACCTTTGGACTTTTTTTTTCTCGGGAATTGTGATTATTGTGAAACCGCTCGCTTCGGGGAAGAAAAAAAATATTTTCTTTTTTTACACGCCGATACACTGTGCATTCACTAATTCTTTGTACATTACGTCCAACTAGTCAGTCACACCGAATTATTTTATAATAATGTGTACACACTAGACAGATTTAGACGACAAAAATCATTGAATTTCGTGATATGAATTATTGGAAACTATACTCTCGGACCGAAAACATGGCGAAGGTATCACTTGTGTGTCGATGTGTTGGTGTCTATAATAATTTTTTTTTTCTGAGAAATTTGACGGGATATTTTACACTCGGATGCGGTCTTTTGGATGCGGTTGAGTGGCGTACTTTTGTGTTTTTGTCGTCCCTCTCAATCGGTTTTATTAGTGAATGCAAATGAAGGAGAAGCAACATCAGATGTTATTTGGATAGACCGGCGTAGTGCATCTTTTACTATATACAGGGGACTTTTGGTGAAAAGCTATGTTTCATTCACTATTAAAATACGTCTGACGGCGTAATAGGGTCAAAGCACCAACTACGAGTTCATGCTGTAATACGAGGCCTGCTTTGTATATTCTTTTGTTCGTTCGAACTTCGAACGAGTAAAATAAAAGAAAAGATAACATGGAGCTAATAATTGCTAGTTTTACCCATTTGTTTCGATCTAGGCAATTGTATAGCCCCTTGTATGGATAAAAACGGATCTCTATGGCTTCTTTAAGAACACATCAAAAGTTAATTTTTGTACCTGTCCCACAAATTTGTTCTACCATACACCTATACACACTTATACAAAGGTGTTCTTATGTGGGAACTTCAAAGTGTTTGGAAGTTTTAGGGTACCCCGAATTTATTTCTTCTAGAATGTCTTCCATAATGACGACCAGAACTTTCTCCCACAATTTAAAAAAAAAATAATGAAGACGGATGGTTGGAATACAATAGTTATTTACGTATCGATTGAGGAGGCCGAAACAGTTACGTATTAAGTTTTATATGCTGCCTACTGGGGACGAAAGTTGAAAAATGTAAGCCCAGGGGCCGAAAGTGACAGAAAAATGTAAGCCGAAGGGGCGAAAGCGATTGCTCGTTGAACGCCAATTTTTTAAAGATTATTTGAAGTCATGTGGAGCTATATTCAAGATTTTCCAAATTTGCTGTACATATGGTCTTTGATGGTTTGAAGATTGAATAAATATCGATATCTAGGGAAAATCGGGTCATTACAGCAGTAACTGTATGTATACGACCACGAGTCCGTAGCTGTTAGTACTCTGAAAAGATACGTTTGTGGGCAGAGCCAGCTTTGAATTGAAACCATTTTAGAAAAAATCGAGGGGGAGCAACAAAAGCGAATGGTGGCACAGGCTGCATTTTCCATTAGAAAGAATGAAGGGAATTATGAGCGAATGAAGAGAAAATATGGTCGAATCAACGGAAAATATGAACGAATGTAGGGAGAATATGAGCGAATGACATGCGAATGGTAGGACAGTATTTTCCTTTGTTGTTTCCTTCCCTCTCGGAAAAAATACTGTATTCAAAATTGAACTTTAACATTTCGTGTTTAAATATCGCGCTCTTGAAGCAAACGGTAAAATAATATCCCTCGCTCAAAATAGCCTTACACATACACAAACAACCATCACAACGATCTGACGCACACCAAAGTAAAAAAAAACCAATCCAATCAAACAAAAAGTTGAATAACCCCGCTGAATTCGAGCCGGCGCCACAATATAACATTTTCTACATACACTCTGTATACAATAATATACTCAATATATTTTGTATATTTAACGAGACTCACACTTGTGCATGATAGGGAACACTTCTCATATAAAATTCGGTTAGCAACACCATTTTTTTCCAAATTATTACTGAAACTTAATGAATTATGGCATTCCATTTGGATTGAATGATTAATTTACCGGTTAGATATTTGCCAATGCATTATAACCATAGTTACTTTCAAGTTTTTCCCATTATTTATGAAAAATGAAATGTTTATAGCTTTGACAGCATCATTAGTCCAGGCGTGGTCTTTGCCTCTTAGTTATTTGCCATTCACAGAGAGTTCGAGAATGGTAATGTGTCAAAAAAATTAAAAGTTCGTTAGGTAAAATTAGCTATTATGACCTGTTAATGACAGTGACGAGGGAAGTAGGATATGAGCCTTTCAAAATATCGTAGAGTGAGAGCATCTGTGCATATTATATCATAAGGTTGCGGTTTGAAAACTATGACCGTAATCATACTACCACCGGAAACGAGACGAATTTTGTTCTACGTCTTTAATGTTTGAGCACTAGGAAGACCCTGGTGAGCGCAGCCTAGCCATACATTGTATAAAATAGAAATTGGTTGTCAGAATGAAGAGATTGGTGACTAAAAAGTAAAGCAATTCAGGAATAAGGCCTTTATTAGAGTATAGGTCTGTTCCAAGGTTATTTCAGCTGTCAAAATGTCACACTCAGAACCATAACCAAAAAATCATTGTTTACGAAATGTTCATGAAAGCATTGAGGCTATGGCTCTGTGGATTCTCGGGATGGTCTCGCTTGTTTTCGGCGTGTTAAAATTCGTTTTTACAGTACGTGTACGATGATGGAGCAGATCTATAAGGCGTATAAGAAGTAAAAGTGGCTTGTCCGTACAAAATGGGGGGAGAGTCGACCATGATTTAGTTTAAGTAAAAATCGTAGTCTTTCTATTAAAAGGTCGGTCTCACCAGACAGGCCCAACTTAAGTATTTTCAACTTCTTTGGCGCTTTCAATAAAATTTAATTTTTTTAAATATCTTATTGGGTCCAATTTAAACATAGACAACAATTTCGATCTTCTATACGATGTGTGACCGTGCGAGATACATATCCGGAAGAAGATTTTGTGATGTACACCTTACTCATACTTACGTTCTTAGACGTGTAATGTTGGAAGACTTTTAAGTTGCAACCGTTCCAACAAATGACAGATCAATCTTATTGGATTCTTATACGACGCTTCTGTATGTTAAGTCGGTGCAATTGAATCAATTTTCATGTAAAAAAAAAACAGGTATAGTTTGCCATTTATTGACAGTCTGTTACGACGTGACACGTGATTGACAGAATCGAAGCGAGTTGAAAATTTCGGAAGGAGTAACGGATTCGATAATACAACTGGGTGTCTGTACTTACCTAACGCTTTATATGGTTGCTTTTTTGTGGGTGCAAGATAATTTAAATAAAATTTTAATCATTATTTCACTGAAATGTGATGCATACCTCTCGTAAAGGCAAAGTAGTTTTCGAGTCGACTAACATTTTTGTCCGAGAACTTGATTCTAAAAAATGCTTTAGGAAACCATGAGCATCCCAATTAAATCCCAATTAGCGCTGACAAACGGAATGTATCTGATTTTTTTTAGTTTAGCCTTTCAACTTTGCCTCTACGACCCAAATCAAAGTTTGGATGCAAATATGATAAAATTAGCCAAATCGTCATTAGCGCAGCCTAGCCTCGATTTTCAGGTCAAGAAGTGTTTCATGACAAATTTGAGCATGGCCTGATTCAAGTCACCTGTTTCGTCCTATAACGTGTTCATGCTTATCAAAAAATAACGAGATTCAGAGCTTTAATTCAAATAATGATGTTCGATGATGGAGCCGAAATAATAATAGAAAAAATTGAAATGTAAAAAATACCTGCTTGTTTAACATTAAGGCAAAATGGGGAATTCAAACAAGATCGAAGTTTGCAGCCCGAGCGAAGCGAGTATCTTGCGATTTGTTTTTTCATGTTTTTTCGTTGGTAAAAACAAATCAAAAGATGCATATATCTCGCTTTGCTCTGGCCGTAAATGTCGATATTGTTGGAATTTCCTTTTTTGCATTTTTGGTAGACAAATAGAAGCCATACCGGCCCGTATTTCTGTGTTCAAAAAAGTACCAAAAATTCTGATGTATCTTTCAATATATTCAATAACGCAAATATAATTTATTCAATAAATTGAGATTAACCAACTTTAAATTAAATATTAAATTTAAAAAAAATACAAAGAAAAATTAAAATTCAAGAACTGAATCCTTAATAATATAATAGTACCACGGCGCTAAACCATTCAATGATCCAGCCTGTGTGTTTACAAAATAAAGATTTTTAGTAAATTTTTGTTTCTGGATCTCAAATTAGAAATAATAAAAACTAAAATTGAACGAAAAATTTACTAAAAAAAGGAATGCTATAAATCGATTTTGTTTTGTTTTTGTTTTTTAATCATTTCAAAGAATCACCAAGAAATTTTTTTAAAAAGTTTTCTAACTTCGTTTCCGTCTGACAGCACATTTATGTGTTAGGGGCGCTCTGTGTTACGTATGACTATACGCAATATGAATATGTAAGTGAAATATTTACTTTCGGTTTGATTTTAGTTCTTTGTTTGATAAGTTTAAAAATGACGACCACCTATAGGGTGGATCGATTTTTTTGGCAATTTGAAAATCAACATCCATTTCCTAATGTAATTTTAATGAGGAAGAATTTCTTTGGTCGTCTGCATTTTTCCCATTTCAATTTCCAAGTTTCTGAGTTTACAAAAATACAGACTTCCAGTCTCTCAGCAAGACAGCGATCAGTTTGTGAGTTAGATTTGTTTTTATCTTTTATCTCTGTCCAGAATGATTCAATTGTGTTTAGACATAGTACATCACTTGGGAAGCTATAATTGTAAGATTGCAGATATTTTTCAACTTATTTGAGTGATTTGTCACCATTGTCCAACGTTCAAAATCGTTCAAAAAGACGTGGGACATTTGAAAGTTATTGGTAACGAGAAATCATTGAAAATGCAAAAAGTTATTCGACGTAAAAAATCATTACAATGGAAAAATTGCTCAACGGTATGCCTCAAAAATGCACCGATTTGTTAATAGATGTTGAAAAAACACACAAAATGCTAGACCCATTATTTTTTGACTTGTATTTATGTTGTATTATTGATATAAGATGTCGATAAGTGGTAACTACCAGGCAGCTCATACAAATTTATATTCATCGCGTTCAATAATTTTCAAGAATGAATGAATTTCTATTGGAACTTTAGGTGTAAGTTGGCAACACTTGGCAACATTTGATAAGTCAAAAATATATGGAAAAATGAGAGAGAGAGATAAATTAGATGACAACTCGTGATCTTTGCTTTTTCACAGAGGGTCTACAGTGCAGCTCGGGTGCCAATAATTTCCACAAGTTCTACAAAATTTTCGAAGATTCGGTTTTTTTAGAAACTTGAGAAATGTAAGAATTCAACAAAATTCGTCAATTTATAAGAATTCCTTCAAACTCTAAAATTTGTCGAACTTTCTAGAAATTGTTGAAATTTTAGAAAATTTTCCAGAAAATAGACCATGCGTCTCGTCTATATACAAAGTCAGGGAAATTTTAAGCAGCAAAATGCTGTACGTCTAGTGAGTGACATATTATTACTAATTATGATCAAACGATCCAAAAAAAAGCTCGGGTTTTTTGAGACATAACAGAACTATTTTTTGCTTACAATAATTTTGCATCAAAAAGGTTGAAGTAACCGTATACTTTATTGGGAAATGGATGTTGATTTTCAAATCGCAAAAATATCGACCAAATGGGACACTATATTAAAAGTAGGAAAAAAAATGATTTGAATTAATAAACGTTAGTTGATTCAGTTTATTTTAATTGGTTTTTATTAACACTTTTCTCTTGTTTATCTTTTTGTTTTGTTTTTATTTTTATTTGTTATATTTTACTTTTAATTTTCTCTTAAAATTTAAATAGGTTTTTTTTTCTTTGTATAATACATAAGTTCGCTATGAATCAATTTTAAATTATTCTTTTACATAATAAAATGTCGAATAAAATTTAATTTGTCCATTTTTTTTTCTCTCTACATTTTGCAATAAATACTCTCCCTCGTTCTTCATGTTCTTTAAGTGTTCTGAGTGTGATTTATTTTTCCAAAATTTGAATTATTTTTAGATTTAACTGTTACTGTCATTATTTTTCATTTTTATTATTAACATTTTCCCTCTCGCTCTCTCTCTATTTGTGTTCTATAATCTCTTCTTTTATATACATCAATTTTTCGACGGAAATTTAAAATAAAAATTTGTCTTGCCGAATTTACCGCGAACTCATGATGAAAACACAAAAAAATAATTATTATTTTTAATGCACAGTTTCCATTGAAATCAACTTTACAAAAATAGTTACTTTTTCTTTACGCGAGACTTCCACTTTCGCCGGAACTGGGGGGGCTGGCTGTGCCAAACAAAATATATAATTACAACAAAATAACAAAAAATTACTAAATAATGACATGCGGACGATGAAAAGAAATCCATTTCTATTTGTTAACATGATTTTTATATTTATTTGGAATATAAATCTAAGGAAAATAATGCAACCATTCAGCTGTGCATTGGAAAAATTTGTTTTTCTTTTTGTCTTAAATTTTTCTTAATTTTTCTTTGATTTATTTATAATATGCGAACGTGAAGCTTTTTACACCAAAACTTGAGAGGCTAATGTTAAATGTTTCTTTTTTCTGTTTACTTTGTTAGAGTCCGTTGGGAATCCCATAACGTTGCACTTTATTTTTTTTTTTTTTGTTTTATATACTTTTTCATACTCAATGGTTACGTGCTAAAAGGTTTTACTGAAAAAAAAAATTGAAAAATAATTTAGTGATTTAATGTCGACAAAATAATTTAGTAGATTCGGTTATTGCTTGGAACTTCTTATTTTGCCAAGTGTGAAGGTTGCAGTTACCCTCAAAATACGAAGTTCCAAACAAAAGTGTAAGTCAATTTACTCGCTAAGGCCCGGAAAATGAGTTTTAACACAAATGCTAATGGGATAATGACTCATGTCATTGAAGAAGTACTTACGATCATGTCAATGAAGTACTGACGATCATGTAAATGAAGTACTAATGATCATGTCAATAAAGTAATGATGATCAAGTCAATGAAACAATGATGATCATGTCAATGAAGTAATGGTGATTACGTTAATGAAGCCCTGATGATCATATCAGTGACGTAGCGGTGATCATGTCAATGAAGTACTGACGATCATGTCAATGAAGTACTGGTGATCATGTCAATGAAGTAATAATGATCATGTCAATGAAGTACAAATGATCATGTCAATGAAGTACTAATGATCGCGTTAATGAATCACTGATGATCATGTCAATGAAGTACTGACAATCATGTCAATGAAGTACTGACGATCATGTCAATGAAGTACATATGACAATGTTAATGAAGCAGTGATGATCACGTTGATGACGTACTGATGATCATGTCAATGAAGCAATGATGATCATGCCATTGAAGTACTGACGACCATGTCAATGAAGTACTGATGATCATGTTAAGTACTGACGATCATGTCAATGAAGTACTAATGATGATGTTAATGAAGCACTGACGATCATGTCAATAAAGTAATGATGATCAAGTTAATGAAGTAATGGTGATGATGTCAATGAAGTATTGACCGGTAGGGCGGTCGAATGCACGGCATCCAATAAATATTTGAAAAAACGAAATTGTTTTCATTTGGTCGTGAGGAAATTACATCATCTCAACTGTCACAGAATTTGACACATCCCAACACGAAAAAGTCCAAATTTTTTCGCACAAAATTTCTATTAAGTAATGGTGATCATGTCAATGACTCGTTTTCCAGGGTTGCAGTAAGTAAATTTCATTTTTGTGTTGCGAGTTTGACAAATCAGAAATTGCTGTCTGGCTACGTAAGTGGATTACGGAAGAAAAGATGGAAAACGAAAAGATTTTGAAAATTTTTGGTCTAGACCATTCCACGAATTTCATTGTATGCCAGTCCATCTTGGCTACACCTTGTTGTATCAGAGTTTATAGTTTCTATGACATGAAACAGCGCAGCTCGACACTAAACACTGAAGGGAACAATAGTCCATCAAGGAGTCCACTGCACGGCAATTTCAACGGACAATGGCCAATTTAAATCGTAACGATAGTCCACCAAACATAATTAGTATTTGCAGTCAACCTTTGATGGACTAAACTGTCAGAGGTCGTAAATGTAACTAATTTGAGGTCACTGTCATCCAGAACTATGGGAATTTTCTTTGGACTTGACACCTACAGATATTCCTTCCATATTTTAAAAAATGACGGAAATTTCCAAAGAGAATTGAACGGAATCATTGTCTCGACATTAGAGACATTAAAGACCCGGGAGAGTCATTGTCATAAGCAAGAATATGTGTCATTGTCTCGGAATGATTTAACAATGAATTCCTCAACGGGTATCGTAAACATAAAGAGGTAAACAAATCACTTCTTGTTTGATAAACAACGCATCATGTTGCCACATTTGTTTGGTTGGTCCTTTAATCACTCCCACATTCATTTACTCCAAATGTTTATCATCATAATACGTGGGAGTGATTAGAAAAATGAAAGTGAGCGTAGGTTGAGTGGAATGTAATTACATGGGCGGAAAAGGAACGAACTCTTCAAATTGATCGGAATAAAATTGCCCGTCAACGACAAGGGAAATGCGAACGAATTTCAGTAGTAGAATCGCGACGTGATGCACAAAACGAAAAACTTCAAATTGAAAGTTGCTCCTCAATCAACGGCAAAATTTAGTAAGGACAAGCACAACCACAAAAAGACGTTCGAGTTAATAAATGCCATCGCTAGCAGAATTATCCACACTCACCGAAATCTGATTAACTAAATGCAATGAAGGAATAAATTTCTACATTCCGTAGCCTTGGTAGCCCATCTGGGGCGCATATCCGGGCGCCGCATAACCTTGCGCATACTGTGGAGCAATGCCCATTGGACCGGCCGTGATCATCAATTGTTGTTCTTGTAATATAATTGGTTTATGCTCAGTTTGTTCGCCCTCCTGTTGTCGCTGTGCGTCGCTTGCTTCCAATTTGTCCACTTTGGATGTGTACTCGCGCGTAACCTAAAATCAGTGACATGAATGTTGAATGCTTTTCGATCTCTTTAAAGTTGAATGGGGAATGGCTTACCTGAATCAGATACGGCATTGCGAAATCCATAATGTTGTGACGCCATGCTAATTCTAATATAACATCGGGTCGCAGTAAATCGTAACACTAAAAGTTAAATTTTCGTATCAATTGACGAGAAAAACAAACAAAAAATCAGCAGAAACTTACTTGGAATAAGCAAGCAGCAAAACAGTCAAATGCTTGTCGTTCAAGGAACCAGGCCAGCAGTTCTTCCGCAATTTCTTGTTTACCGGATTCGGCGGCATATTCCATAGCGTCTTTGAATAATCGATCCTTCTTGCATAGCTCCACACTTTGCTTCCAGCGATTGTTACCTAAAAAATTGAAATATTTTTACTGCAACCGAACCGACCGCAGACTGCAAATGAATGTACAAACCTTTATACAGATAGGCAGCAATACGTCGGAATTCGGTTAGTTCATGTTTCTCCAGTCGTTGTGCCAATGCAATATTGTCGAAATTGTCGAAGGCATCGATCGATGTTCTCAAGCCTTGATAGTCTTCTTCATCAATCAGCAACTCGTTGAGCGCTTCATTAATAGCTTTGTTATTCAACGTTTGAACGGATCTCAAGTAAGGTTTGACCAACTGCAAATGTCCAGTTCGTGTGAAGAAATTCACCGATCTTGTGTGGTCCATTCGAGGCGCTAGCACCACCAACATATCGTTCAACAATAATGGCTTAAAGTCCAAGTAGAATTGAATCGCTTTGTAGTACAGCTCAATGTTAGCCACTTTTGTTATGATGTCCTTGAAGTGACCCTCTCGCCATGCTTCCGTTGGATGGGCGATCATGGCCAACACAGCGTTATCGTACTCCTCGTATTTGTCGTACAGAAACACTAATTCTGACCATAAGTGAGCTGATTCAGCGGCACGCAATACTTTTGGTATATTAACACGAGACCAGAACAATTCCAAATGTTCTCTCATCTTTGACGGTTTGTATTTGGAATACAAAATAGCGAGCTCAGTGAACATTCCCATGTGGGCACGTTCCAAGCCCAATGCAGCCTCAAGCAATGAAATCAATTCTTCGAAATGTCCGCGATCTTGATAGTAATTGATTAGGTCTTCTAATTCGTCGGCATGAACGACAATGTGAAGACCACACATTTGGGCCAAACGGAATTCTTGTGCATCAACACAAGCAAAACAAACTTCCTTCCATGTACGCGTTGAATTAGCTTTACGTGCACTGTCGACGGCTCCTTGGAATTCTTTAAGATGCACTAAAGTGATAGCAAGACGGGCAAAGTTGCTGACGTTATTGTATAACAATTTGGCCGCATCGTACATCTTGTCGGTGAAGCAGCGATCGCCAATCTTTTGAATATCAGCATGATTCGGTCCGGAAATGAATTCCTCCAAATCGGCAAGGCGTCCGGTACGAGCGTAGGCATAGATCAACTCACTTTCAATGTAGCTTTCACGTGCCTTCTTGCGCGCCATTTGTAAATAACGCACCAAGTCATCCCATGAACCCAAGCGACTAGCTGTTTCAACAACGCTCATGTAAGCACTTGGATCGTCAGCTTTGATGTAACTGTCAATGGCTTCCTTGACTAATTCCTGTTGAAGCTGAGCCTTGGCCAATTGAGACCAGACAGCCGGCTCATTGCATCGTTCAGCGAATTCGTTGGCTCGTTCCAGATTGTTCACTTGTTCAATCAAAACCTGAATAGCGGACGTATTAACGTCGAACTTCTTGAAAATAGCGAAGGCTTCCTCGTACAATTGATTGCTGATGGCAATGTTGGCAATATCTGGAGCGTCATAGTTGTCCAAACGGTTAATGTAGTCCATGACGCGAGTTCTATCAGCTTTGATTGCAGTCAATATCAACAAGTTTTGCAAATTACGATGATCGGAGAACACGGACGAATCAAGAACGATTTTCTCCAGCAATTCGATGAGTTCGTTGGGCAAATCGGCAGTCATGAATGCTTTGACTGTTACCGAAATGTCGTCGGGATCTTGGGTTTCAGACAATGCGGTTTGAACGACCTGATCGATCAACTGACGCTTGAATGGATTACTTTCGGACAAAACTTCTGCCCAGAGTTCAATGTCACGACGACGAACCAAATATCTGGCCTCCGATTTGAATAGGGAATTTTCGTTGCAAACGGCGATCAATTCACGATCACACAATCCGCGTTCGTATGCAACGCAAGCCAAATGTGGATCGCGTTTCTCGCAATACTTTCCAACAACTCGGCTGTCATAAAATTGATTTTCTTTCAAGAAACGTTCCGGGTTATTGTTGGAGTCGATGTAAATTTTAGCCAGTGCATTGTGGGTGGCTGGCTCAATGCATCCTTCGTGCACACGTGACTCTAGCCATGGCAGCAACAATTTCAAACGATTTCGTTTTTCTACTTCTTCGACCAATTCATCGGTTGAAAACTGTCCCTTGACGACAAGAATCAAATTTTTGATAATATCCTCCGAGCAATCGACATCCAGCAGACCGCCAACAACCACTGGCAAACGAGATGGATTCACTTTCTGCACGTAAATTTCGATATATTTCTGCAAGTTATTTCGGTACAAGTACAAGACGAGATCGTGGACAAAGTCGAAACGGTCACAAACAATAATGAGCGGAAGTTGATCGGTTAGCTTGGCTTCTTTCAAGAAGTTCTTAACCCGTTCGGGATTATAACAATTCGACTCGCGGCAAATGCGCTCCACTTCCTTGATCTGATTGGTTTTACAGGCCGATTGAATGTACTTGAAATGCACTTCGGAGTCCTGGCTGAAATTCACAATTGATCCCAAGAAGTAGTAAAGTCCTTCGTAGCTCTTGAAATTCTCGAACAGATCAATTAAGGCTTTGCTAGTCAATTGTTCGTGGTATTTGTTAGCAATTTTGACGCAAATTTCCAAATTCTGACGAATGTTTGCGGTAAGCATGGCCTTCAAACATTCCAGCGAATCTTCAACGGACAAACTGCCAAAGAATTTGACCAACCATTCGGCATTCAGTAGTTGAGTGTGAACAACTGCACGCTTGATGTCATACAAGTCGGTGTAATGTTCCAAAGCACGTTGCAACAAGCCGGCCTTCTCGCACAATTGGGCAATGTGGGCTCGATCGTAGTGCGTGAACATTGCATTACCCAAAATAGCATCGGCTACTTGTGGAGCAGACATCAAATTCATTTCCAACAATCTCGTTTGCAACGGACCCTCGTTCGGACGGTTGTGCTTCAATGCGTCCAACAAAAATGCCGTACATTGCTGGACCATGTTCTGTTCCATGAAAATATCAACAATCTGATTGATCTCGGCCAACGGTTCCTCATCAGATACTAACATTGCTGCAAAGCCGGCTCCTTGTTCCGGATTCGTTCGCATTACCGAACGCAACAAGAAAACGTAGTCGGGCGTATAGTTGACCTTCTTGGCATACATGACAATCTTCTGAAATTGGCCAGTTTCGGCGAAGCATTGAATCACCTTATTCGGTACATTTGCTCTTAGGTAGATGGACAGAGCTAATGTTGCATCGGTCGGTTTCACCAAATCTCCCAATTCTTCACTGCACTCCAATTTCTCTTCCTTCAACCACTTTTCGCACAATACTTTCTTGCCTTGTAGCAAAACCGGACGGCACAGCTCCAACGATTCATACTTGTTCAACTTGCCTTGATCTAACAAAATTCCGAAATACTGTAATAGAGGCGGAGACGAAGCGCCTGCTGGTGTTTGCACCTGTTGGAAACGTTGAATGGTTTGTGGGGTTCTCAAGATGCCCTTTGGTGCCAATGCAGCGACCTTTGCAGCTTCGGCATACTGAGCGTTTTGGAACAAGTTATTGAATTTACGCACGAACAGATCTTCAGCTCCAGACAAATTGTTCCGAACAGCCATACGGAGTGCCAGATCCGGATTCATCAAAGTGGAGGTAATGTACGGAATTATTTGCTCTTCGTCAACGGTGACGGACAACACTTGACCTTTTCGGTTTACGCCAATAATGCCTCCACTTGCCTCATGCGGTGCTGTTACGAAAATTGTTTCGGCCGAAATTCGATTCATGTAAATGCACGTGCCACTTTCAATGTCGTACATGTGAATGTAACCATATTTTGTGACCAAATAAATTACATCGTATTTGGGCGACACCTGCATTGCAACGGGAAAATCGCTGGCTGCCTCTGGTGGAAAGAATACGTCGACAGCCTTTTTCACGAACGGTTGATTGCCCGCTGGTGGCGTTCCGACTTCAATCACATGCAATTTACCACCTTGTGCTGTCCTAACAGCAAAACAAAACAGCACCGACGGCTCCTGATTACCCTCCATTTTGAACGTGGCAAACGAGGCGGCATGACCTTCGATGGCTTGCGACACTTTTCGCTCGACGGAATACAATTGCATTGCACCGGCGACGCGATTTTGCAGTGCCGATATGCCAACCAGCAGAAGCCATTGCTGTTTCGGATCGGTGCGATAGTTGATTATCTGGCAGTTCAGCAGGGACGAGTGGCGCTCGAACATTTTCACGGGTGTTGAGTCACCTTCCATGGACCAGTGATAGACCGACGACTCGGTGACTAATGCTAAACTGTTCAGTGAAATCCATTTCCAGAAAACGACATCTTCTGTCATCGTATGCGTTTTCATTTTTGATTTCATTTCGATGTTGAAAATTTGAAGAGTCTTTTGGGCTGGAATAAGAAGAAACAAAACAGATTGTAGGCATCGTATCGTTCATGCTTGTAAAATTTTGAGCTATGAGCGGGCAGTGTACCAAAATTTTACATGTAAAGCTCCCAACTTAACTATTAGTGGAGTTGTATTCGTTAAACTGCTAAGAACACAGAGAATCATTCAACTCAATAGCTCAGCGATTGATCTTTGAAATATACAACCGATGAAACGTTGTCTAGAACGCTATAGAAGACGGCATAACCGTGAAACCAAAGATCAATTTATCCAATTTGAAGCCATATATCATCGAATATGGTTCAGTATCATACAACTTAACGCCACACCAATGTGAATAATGACCTTCACCTATGGGACATTGAACTTTTGACATTTTTTGTATTTAGATTAAGAATGTTATTGTAAACAAAAAATTGTTCTACACTACTGCCGAATTTTCAAGTTTTTTACTTTTAATTTATATTTCAATTACGACTACGACCCAAATTCAACCCAAAAGCATACCTTTTTCATGAGAGAATTAAGAAAAAATGACATGAGAAGAAAAGAGAGGCATATAGGGACGTATAGTCTTTTTCATGTTTGACTGATCTTTGAAAATCAGAAAACAATTAATTAAAAATATAAATGTTTATAATTTTACGATTGTGTAGAATAATTTTTTGCTTAGAATAATGTTGTCTATCGAAATTATTGAAACTTCAGTCCCCCATTGGCAGCTCTACTGCTATGAAATGTATGTTTGTTATAAGCGCTAGCTATCGCTGCTAGTAAAATGGTGTAAAAACCGCTATTTTTCTGAAAGTTTCTCTGTATATGTAGTGGTTGAGGTGCCAGTCATTAATGGTCATTAATCACATTAGTGTAGCGATAAGTGAATTTACTAAAATGGTGGTGATGTTACAAAGCATCTAAGATTGTCATCTCGCTAACGATGCTTCATCGGCATTCGGATATCTCTAACTAGCTTGGAACGAAGTCCTTTTGTCGTTTAATTTTTCTTTGCTCGAAAAAATGTTCATCGACAAAATATACTGAGATTTACAATAACAATTACGATGTGTGCACGATGACGTCATGCACAGAAATAAAAAAGGCTGGTAGATTCACTCTCTGAGTGTCAATGCCTCTTCTTTATCAAGAAAATTAAATCTCCGCAATACTGTTTGGTTCACTGAATTGTAAAATTTTCAGAAAAAAAAACAAAAACATTTCGTTCGCTGTACTCTCTCTCGTCTACTGCCAATCTCTGCACACTCTTGTTTTCGTGACTTTTAATTGCACCGCGCACATAGAATTTTTATGGTCTCCATACCACATTGATATCGACGATGATGTTTAATTGTTTGTTTGTTTTAACTTACCTTTCAGTGCAATAACTTTGCTTGCTGGATTCATGATAGCTGAATCAGCGCTAATCGGTCGACGGATCGGATTGTTCGAATCATTCATATCGATAATAACCACCTGATTATTTTCGCCGACCTTTTCTCGAACACAAATGAATTTGTCCGATTCCATTGTGAGCGTATTGAACGAGATGGAATTGGCATTGATGTTGACATTGGTGAGCTGGAAATTGGTAAAAGAAATTGGGTTCAACTTAACTTCCTTTTTGTGGTGGTTCGTGACGGTGAGGAAATGTGCTACATCGTTTTGTTTTGCCGATAACCAAACTGAAATGATCTACATAACCGAGTGAAGAAAATAGGAAATTTCAATAAGAGCGATGTTTTGCTCTGGTTGGAATTTCCAATTACCCCCTGTTGTGAACATAAACATTGTGTTTTGCCGTTTTTCTCCACGAAACAAAGAAACCGATCCACCATACCATATACAAAGACATAAACAAAGTAACAGTTCGAATGAGAAAAGTTCTATTTTTTTCCCACGGGATTATAAGTGCTGCACTTTCCTCACTACAAATGTTATTCGACCAATCGTCAAGAAAACACAATTTTATCATGGCCAATTGAGGGGAGAAAATAAGGTAAACACAACGCACACATGAAACAGTTGTTTGTTGACCAAGGGAAGAAAAGTTGGAAATTGGGGGTCAACACAACCCTAGGTCAACACAACGTTTTTCACAACAAAGGTTTCCCAAGTTTCAATAATTTTATTTGCTAATTGAAACACTTGATTCAGGTTCGGAATCTGGTCAGTTTCAGTTCAAGGCTGAACGGACTGAACGCTTTAGGTCTCTGTATGCTAAAGGTTATTTGGATCACAAGGGACGAAAGTATAGAAATTCAACCCTGTGCGAGAGTTGCTGTCCGCGCCGAGTTATAAATTTCGTAGTTCGTGTGATGAAATATCCAGATACAGGGTCGTGGCTTACAGCCTATTGACTGATCTCTGAAGCTACAGAGCAATATGACTAGCCTGGGCCTACACATAGATCTTACATTGAATAGTTACAATTTGAGCATAATAATTCCTACGAAGTTACATTTAGGACTAATAAGACCTCACCTGACCTGTGACCTGATAAGAGTTTTAATTGCTAGCTCTGAGGCGTGACTGGATTTAAAGGATTTAGTACAATACACCTAAAGAAGATGATGACCTAAACAAAAATCATGTGATGTGTGACCTGTCTGTACCTTTGGCTTTTGCATTACATAACCTGAAGCATCTACGTTTGACTTAATTCCGATCCCCCCATTTTGTAGTCAAAGCTCCCAAGCCGAAAGCATTCTCGATCCCAAAAATCTCTAACGTCTGAGAAAATTACTACTGCTCCGGCATCTCAAAGCTATTGTCCATAAATTATCTCTGACAATGAATACCAGAGCTTCATGCAAAACAGACGAACTACAAACAACATCTCAAACGATTCAATTACTTTAAAAAGGTGAGCACCCCAGTCTAAATGTGTCGTGAATCACAGATGTTTACGAAAATATATTTTTGCATGGTGATATCATACATCACTACCGTGGCAGCAGTTTTTTTTTCGACTAAATTTAATTTTGTTTTAACAATGAAAACGTCAATGCAAATATTGAAATTTGAAATTTTAACAGACGGTTGTAATCGTCAAACTTTGTGAAAACTTAATGTGCAAACCGTACTCTCCGTTCTCAAGCATTACACATTTGCATTTCAATATTTATCAACAACAAGTTGTCGGTTAGTCAAAATTTAATATTTTTTTCTGTTACAAAATGGTAAACTTTTACGTCTTTCAATGTCTGGAAATAAAACGTCTCAGTACAGGTTTCACGTTCCATGAAAACGAAATGCTACCAAACATATTTAATTGTAATAGCTCGATAGTGAAACAGGAAATTTGTTATTTAAAACAATCTCTGTGAACTGACTTTAAAATAAAAATTCAAAGAGAAACAAGATGTGTGTCCAACTCCAACATGTTATAATGTGTTCTATATTGAGTAAATATAATGTAATCATGTTGAAGAAAGCGCCACATGACATTCCATGCAATTACATCACATATACTGTTTTATCACTGTTGATGATATGCGTTTGACGACCATTGTAAATGACTCGACTAACACTCACTGCTTGCAAACACGAAAATCGGAAGAAGGTGTACATAATGTGCTTAGTGTTTCAGGTGTATAGACGTATGACATGGTAGCATTCATAATAAATGTATGATACGACGTTCAAACTGTTCATGTTCAATTGATGGGTAAGACAACTCTATCTATGATATGAACGACAATTTCATTCGTTGACATTTTGCTGGATGTTCGACTTTATTATTAACTGTCTTCAATTGGTAACGACATAGTACTTGTATCTATTGAAATACAGTGATTCTTCGGACTGAAATGAATAGCATTTTGTACGGGCGAATGCAGAGTACAGACGATTGTGTTAGGTATAATGTATGAACGACTCCTAAACATACTGAAATTTAACAGGAAAGAGACGACATTAAGAGGACTTAGTTTACGAGGTTTCAAACTAACGAGGTGACAATTTACAAAATTCTTGGTATTATAAGTATACCAAGAGTTTAAACCTTCGTTAAAAGAACGATAGGTATAAACATAACGACATAAACAGCGGGATGGCTCAGTGGTTACGTACTAGCCTTCCACCAAAATGATCCCAGTTTGATTCACGTGTCAAACAATTCCAAACGGAATTTGTCTAGCGATAAAATCACATTGGTAACGTCATAAAGTTCCCTTCATTATTTGGGTAATTACAGTATGTCTGGTGGTCGCGCATTAAATGACTCGTATGATGGAACCCGAATATTATCTGCATAAATTGAGCCTACATTTAGGTTGAGATATCAATTAAACATCCAACTTAATTTGCATACTGCGAGTCGTGGTTCGGTAGTCACGGAGTAGACTGAACTTGGTATTGGTCGTAAAAAGCTGTTAGTGATATGTCTAAGCAAATAAACAAGAGTTCGCTTTTGAACAACAGTTTTAATTTACTCAGACTCAAACCTCATAGCAGCGATATAAAACTGCAAACGATGGACCAGCGTTATTTATGAATGACCCCCATCATCAACAATGTGATGGAGATGCATACAACATTCCGTTGATTTTCTCACTAAATAGAGTCGAGGTCTTTTTCTAGCTGCAATGCATAACGAAGTGTTATTTACCTTTTACCAATTCTATTTTTATGATCACACTCTTACTCTCAATTCAACTCAATTATAGTCAATTGATCATTTGCTAATGCAATGTATTATTATAACTAGCATGATACTATCAAGAGCAGCATATCATATGCACCGTCTTGACTGATTTAGTCGTTCCAATTTTGACTAATTTATTGCTTATCATCACAACTAAAACGTTGGATCCGATTCTATTCAGCTGGAGAAGATTACAAATTGAAAATGTTCAACTGATGTACGTAAGACGCGGTTGAGCCATACGAATGAAAGTCGATGAAAACGAAAAGGGTAAAGGCTGTTGCTTAACGTTTTAATTTGCTGATAGGAAAACTACAACCGAAAAGAACGTAATATATGAATGGAGAATGTGTTCAGACGAGTGGAACGAAGCGTTGAGAACGTAATTCACTAATGCGAAGAGTGATATTTTTTGGTTTGGGCTTGGAATAGACCTTTTTAAAGTACGTGAAAAATAGATCGCTTGAAAATAGCATTCTATCAACAAAAACATGTCTGTGGTGTGTCGTCTAATGACTCATTAGTAATGAGGGGATACGTTGTTGTCCTTAAGAAGTTTTTAAAGGAAGCAATGGATCATCAGATCTCTGTTTCAGAATCATGTTAGAGATCCACCCTGATAAATCTGAAAATCTTTAAGTGACATGAAGTTCAACTCTTAAAACAACAACCATCCAAACTGCAGACAAGCCAACAATTGCATTATAGTCTCGGAATTATATAAGAAGTAACAATTACAATCCAATCGAACTTATTCATTCCACATGCATTACCAACGTTAAGACATTTACGTATGTTAGTCGAGTCGGTAAGGACAGAACGTTTACCGATCGGGTTGGGCCAATCGAGTGATTGGAGATTGTTGGGGGCAACAAGAAGAGACAAAATTTTCGGCCGCTCTCGGCTCCGCCTCGTCTCTTTGAAGTTCAAGTGCATAGGTGACTTTGTCGAGTGATTTCTCCGGCTGAGTGGTACGTAGGATACCTAGTTATAGCTCAAATGAAAGGTAAAAGTCCAAAGTTTATTGTGGCCTGAAAAATTTTCCGCGATTTTCCAATTTTCCTAGAGAGTTTTCAGTTCTTCTCGAAAGTTGACTCTTATTTTTAAGTTTAAAGTTAAATATTTTTTGAACGGAAATTTTTGGAGTCAAACTATGTTCACAAATAATGTTCTACGTTTCATTCTACCAAAGGCTCTATACCAGGCAAAAGTTGACCGATTTTTAAACGTCGGATTCGTTCCTTACATCCGCCGTTTATACAATGACAACAAATGAATGAGGGTGATATGGATTTTTATTGTGCGCGAAATTTTTGAAAACGCAAATGATTTCCACGATGATAATCCACGAAAATCGGTGGAAAATTGCATTTAGAATCGCACCGAAGAAAGTTAAAAAATCGTTTTTTTTTAATTGTGTAGAATCAAAGGCTCTATACCAGGCAAAAGTTGACCGATTTTTAAACGTCGGATTCGTTCCTTACATCCGCCGTTTATACAATGACAACAAATGAATGAGGGTGATATGGATTTTTATTGTGCGCGAAATTTTTGAAAACGCAAATGATTTCCACGATGATAATCCACGAAAATCGGTGGAAAATTGCATTTAGAATCGCACCGAAGAAAGTTAAAAAATCGTTTTTTTTTAATTGTGTAGAATCAAAGGCTCTATACCAGGCAAAAGTTGACCGATTTTTAAACGTCGGATTCGTTCCTTACATCCGCCGTTTATACAATGACAACAAATGAATGAGGGTGATATGGATTTTTATTGTGCGCGAAATTTTTGAAAACGCAAATGATTTTTGTGGAATTTTTTTTATTTTTATTTTTTTAAGGTATTTCAGGTGTTAGGTATTTAGAGTGATATATATTTGATCACCCTAAATACCTAAAACCTTAAATACCTTAAAAAAAATAAAAATTCCACAAAAATCATTTGCGTTTTCAAAAATTTCGCGCACAATAAAAATCCATATCACCCTCATTCATTTGTTGTCATTGTATAAACGGCGGATGTAAGGAACGAATCCAGCGTTTAAAAATCGGTCAACTTTTGCCTGGTATAGAGCCTTTGATTCTACACAATTAAAAAAAAACGATTTTTTAACTTTCTTCGGTGCGATTCTAAATGCAATTTTCCACCGATTTTCGTGGATTATTTTCTGTATACAGATAAATGCTTTTTGCATGATTTACGGAGTTGTGTGCGTCAGAGAGTGGCGTGTGATAGCTCAAATTGAAGGTATTGGTCTCGAGTATTGTTTAGCATGCTAGGGATTTTCCAGTTTTCCGATCTTCATATGAATTTTCCGAGTTTTTCCTAAAATATACTACAAATATGAACATTTTGCTGATTTGCAAGCAATATTTTCAACCGTATTTTTCTGATTCGTTTCATTTAAAAGGTGAATAAAGACCAAATATCACAAGTATTATAAAGTGTAAATCGCATGTGGAATGAATAACGTCGATTGTATTGTAATTGTTGAACATGTAACTTCTTTTAATTTTCCCAAACGAAAAACTCAGAATTCCAAAAATTTAACCTTTAACCTTCTAATGTTATCCTTTCATAAACAGCTGTGCCATTTATTCATCAATATTATCAACGACAAACATGCTGGCTGATAAAAGACATCTGTTATCGGTAATGACGACAAAATAAGCCGTGTTGGGTCATATTTCCCGGAATTTAATTCTTGAAAAGTCCATAAAATTCTTTTTAAAAAATTTATTAAATTACAGTCAGAGGCAGTGAAATTTCAGCTCCAGTTGTTTTGCAGCTGATCCAATGCGTTTACGTGTTTTCATGTTTCAGTAACTGTTGCTGAGACACCCCCAATTCCATAAACCAAAGTTCAGTCCGAACCAGGGCCTAGTATGTAGAGATATTTCACTAAATTTCACCAAGTTTGACTAAAAATTTCGCCACATTAAACATTTCTCAATATTAGGCACTGGTTCGAATTGTATTGTATTTCTAGCAAACGAATGTACTGATTGATATTGTATACGACACGATAAGTGTGGATATCATCTACGCAAACAAAAAAGTGATGTAATTACACCACCCCTACAACCTTAAATGCTATATTTCACATTATTGATTCGAACTGAGCACATGTTTAGACTAATCAATGATGACCTACAAAGAGTCTGAACTTTTTAATGTTTCATTTTCGAAACAATCTACAATTTCATCAACATTTCCAAATGGTTGTTATTGTAAACTTTACGATAATTCTAGCGCCGGAAAGGATGTTCACATCCTTTGAATAAATTTACAAAAAAAAATAAAAGAAAAGAAAAACGGGAATGACATTCGAAAGATCGATAATAATCTCCCACGCATACTTTGGAATGCAGAATAAAATTTTTAATTAAAAATCAGAGTCCGACTGTAAATTTTTGGGCGGATTTTTATCATTTAAATATTTTTTTTACATTTTCTTGTTTATTATTTAAAATTTAGTTCGGCATTAACTGGTGTTCCACAATATGAAAAGAAATAGCAATAATCAGTTCACAATGTAAAAGACCGGATTATGCGCAATTTCAAAATGACATTTGTGTCATTCAATTTTATCGCACATTCGCCCCAATTCATTTTCACACAAAAAAGCGAAACAAAATAAATTCTCTGAATCCGCATAGAGGCCTATCATTTTTAGCTACCCCAGACAAATATGTAGACGAAATGAAGACAATGAAAAAAACAAAATACATCACACCAATACATTCATTCATACAAGATGATAAAACATTTCAACAAAATCAACAAATTCACTTGATTAACAGCGAACTTAAGAAATTCCTGTTTGAAAGAAATGAGTGTGACTCATAGCGCAATAACCGAATCTCTTGTGTGTTATTTATTTTTTCCCCATTCTTTTGTTTAAATTTTGGATATTTCAATCCTGGTTTGATCAAATGCATTTTCAGATCACATTTTTTTGATATAAAAAAGGGGCGTCGAAGTTATATTATTGTATGAACATCATGACGTTTATATTATAAATGGATGAGAAATCGAAAGAAGAAAAAAAAAGAAATTTTACCTGCATATGCTCCTGAAAACGAATCGGCAATGTTTGCGTCATTTTGCCCACTTTTACAATTCAATATTGACGAAAATTAATAAGAAAACACTTTATGACGATTATGCGATGATAATCGAACAAAAAAACACAGTAAATTTTCACAAAAAAATAGTTAATTCTCTCCTCTTAGTAGAAATGTCGATTTGTACGGCTTTTCGAATGATGACTTTTTTCTTCAGTGACCATCACCCAATGGCTGTCAACATTTATTGGTGTTGTCCGATAGCAGCAACTATGTTCATGTTTTCATTGAATTTTCAACTATTTTTGGCTGAAAAATGAATTAAAATTGACTTTATTTTCAATGCGAATGCAATATTTCCAAATTTCTTTTTTGACGATATTCTTATACAATCAGCTGTGCCATCAAGAATTTTATTTGCACACTAATCAAAAACACCAAAAACTGCCACATGAACAAAAAAAAAAATTGTGGCGAAATCTTATCCCACTATTCGTCAATGTAGATAAATTTTGTAATTTTCGAAATAAATTCAACAAATTTCATTTGTTTATGTTAACATTAAATTTTATTTACCAAAATCTTTAATCAATTCAATTCTTTTTGAAAATGGTTGCGATATATCGGCACTTAATTTAATATGTGATGGGTTACAAGATGAAAGTTTGACGCGGCGAGCGATGATGAAGTTCAAATCGACATTATATTTATTTATATGAACCGAGCGTTAGTAGGGTGCTTTTTTCATCTTTAAATTTTGTTTATTCAAGTGTGTTCACTTTTGTTATTTATTTAATAGGTTTGTTCCAAGTAACTGTAAACACGAACTTAGACAGCCCGAAAAACGACAATTTCATCCACAGCAACGTCGCTTACGTGAAATTTCATACAAATCGAGCAACGTCGCCTACGAGATTTACACAGAAATATTAATGAGGTTATGGTTCTGTGGATGAAATTTGACAGTTCATATGGCCTTGGAACAAATCTGGTATCTGGGTGAGCAAGCAAGCAAGCATGTTATTTTCAGCAAGATTATGAGTCATACAGTCTTACTGGAAAGGTGACATGATGACGGTTATGCTAATCAGAACTCAAATAAAACATTATTGACTTGCTAAAACATTTTTTGTTGAAGCGTGTGGGAAGCGTTGTATGTCGAGCCGAAGGCGAGGAATGCATCCCATACGTCGAAACAAAAAATTTCACAGCAAGTCAGTACGGTACATTGTTGTCTTGCGGCCAGAAAATGCGAAAAACTGGTTTTGAGCAAGACGGTAATGAGTCGTTTTCTGGCCGCAAGATAGCAAAGTTTTAAATCGTCCGTCCTAGCGGTCCCAACCAATTTTATTGATTATTCCCTTGACTAGTCATGGGTCTTACGGATGATAAACACTCTAAAATGTTTGTTACACAATATTTACTACTACTACTACTACTACTACTTATTCAAAATACATGAATGTATGATCAAAAACCTTAAATATATGAAAATCTTCGTCACACTTTTCCTTGATAACACGATAAAAAAAATAGTAAGATTGCTTGAGGAAATAAGTTAATTGAAATTTATGTTGTGGTAAAAAAATAGTAATTCTCTACGGATTTCCAAAAAAAAAAAAAATTAGGGGAAATAAAATTCCTTAGGTTACGTTCAAAAATGTACTATAACGGACCGGTGAGCTGAAAGATATTCCCAAAAGAATTTTTGTTTCGTCGCTTGATAACTTGAGCAATCCCCAACGGATTTCCAAAAACTTTTTTTAATCGATGAGGAGTGAAATTCCTGAGGGTAGGTTCCAAGATGGTCTAACACGGACGGGTTGAAGTTTTCACTTTTGAGTTTAAAACACAACCAATTTTCAAACATTTATTCAAACTATGTTTGTAGGAGAAAATTCACGCCGTAAGTGCGATCGAAATTCAAAATGAAAAGTGCGGATGCGGAGGTCTTTTTAACGTAGCGTCATTTTCATACAGGGAAGCGTTAAAATGTATTTTTTGGTTCATTTTTTCATCGAATCGTTCACTTAAAATTCAAATTTTAGGCATACTTACTGCGTGAATAAGTCAGCGTGCAGATTCTCGTATTTTCGTAACTTTAAGAATTCGTAAGTTGGGGTTTTATACACGCAACTGTCAAGTTACTTATATTTAGGGTTACGATCACAAAAATTGATTGAGAAAATCAGTCAGTCAAGGGACCTAACCTACCTATTAGGTATGGCCTAGTCTCTCAGGTAGCTATGGTTTAATTCAAACGTAGTTATCATCCAAATAATATTAAAACCACTTCAGATAATGCATCCGCAAAAACACACGGAACCCAAGTTTCCCCGTCAAAGTGATCTATATCAGCGATGAAGAATAGTAACATTGAACATACTCCAACTCCACTCTCAACACGACATTCAAGACGTTTCGCCTAACCTTTCAAAACACAGAGAATTACTCTTTTAGGATAAACAAGTTTTTTATATTTTGTCGATAGTTTCTGGATTTAATATGATATGATGCATCGACTGTTACGACTGAGTCGTGCAGGTTTAAGTAACTTATTTGAACTCACAATTCGATTACAACCAAATACAGTTTCTTTGTTTTTTAATGTTGTTTAGATGCTCCAACTGTTAACCAAGTGGTACGGCAACCTACCAATCTGGTGTTTGTGCGAAATGCAAGCAGCAAAGGTTTCGTAATGGGACGCCAGATTAGAACATTGAACAAACTTTTAACTGGCAAAAAGAAGAGTAAGAAAAACTGGAAAATAGACGACGACGTACCGAAACTACCGTCGATAGAGTCACTCAGCAATCCGACGTCGCATGGAAAATCTTCTCAACGTAGAGTACATGTATTAAACAAGTTGTTTATGCGACACATTACCGATTATATGGCCACAGATAGCACATTCACCGGATATGCCTTAGAAATATCTCGAGTCAACATCACAACAGACTTCAAATTGGTCAATGTCTATTGGTTGGCCAGAGGGGACGGAACTGACGAACGACTGGAGGCTATGCTGTCCAAATCGACGGGCATGTTGCGATATAATTTGAGTACATTGAGGTTGATGGGCGAGGTGCCAATGATTAAGTTTGTCAAAGACAGATTCTATGCGAAAAGTGTTGAAGTGGATATGCTGCTGAAAGTGGCTGACTTTGGCGATGATTATGTGCCATCTACACCATCGCAAATGATTAGGAATGACCTGTCGGGCAATACTATTCCATTTGACAACGAGCTTCCCGAGATGACGCACACCATTTTGGGACTGAATCATGCAGAAATTATGAATCGCATCAAACACAACATGTCAAAGGCGAAACAAGCCTGGGAAAAGTATGAAACGGTACTGCCGACCAGTTTGCAGGAAAAGTATGCACCTGCCGGAGAAGAAAGTGAGTACAACGGAATATTTTCCCTAAATTTTTCCTATTTTATCGAAAATCAAATTTCCTAAATCCAGGGAGAGATACCATTGTCCGACTACGCGAAGAAGAATTTCAAGCATTTTTGAGTCAGCGCAGAACACGAAATAGAAAAGAGAGGAGACCACGTCCAGCTACGGAGAATGATGATTTTGATGAGGACGATGCTGCCGATCTGTCCGAAGAACAGGATACGTACGACGACGATTTTGAAATTGAGAAAAAGTGAAAAAGAAGAAATTTTGTTGATTAAAATTAGTACTTTCAGCCAAATGTCGTGCAGTGCAGACTGTCAATAAATGAGAACGATTTTCAAAAATTTAATCCGAGTGGTACTTAAGTAGTGAACGGGGGAAAACCCGGTGAAGTGTTTGCGACGATATAATTATAGACTGAGATCCCACAGGCATATCATCAGGCAAAGCTTTATTAGGAATTTCAATTCTTAAATTCTTAAAAATTTAATTCCTAAATTTCCATAAAATTCTTAAAATAGGGAAAAATGTGTCCTAAAAAAAGAAAGTCAAACGGTAAAAAACCGAATTATCTGCCATGCCACTTTGTGACGCAAACTTTACCCTAAACTTAAAAAAAAAAATCTTGACGAGGTTTCCGATTGTTTACCCGTTGTCAAGAGAAGCACAGGTTCAATTGCATTCCCAAATGAATTATTTCTTTCCTTTTGATAATTACTTACTAAAAATACTTATAAAGAAGAAAATTGGAGAGTGAAGTTTGCGAGGGTTGTAATTTACACGAGTTTCGTATTCCGCGATTTTTAGCAGACTATATAGGATAGGAGTCTCCTATTAGGAGGAGCATCGCTCTCTGAACCTTCAATTCAACTCTTCAATTCATGAGAGCCGAGGCGATTTTACGAAAGCGGCTGGACCCTCGGCTTGAGATACATGGCCTTATTCGTGATGTAACTTCTTCTTTTTTGTACCGAGCCGACCAGCGAAAAGTTTAAAAGATGTTAGCTCTAATCAATATCTAATAGTTTGGCTAAGACTCAAAGCACTAGTTTTGTTACGGATGTGCTAGAGCGACTCAAGTTTCACGGGGATGCCTTTTTTTTGAAAAAGTGATATTGCTTCCTGCGCGGCCACTATACTTGAGCGATTTATATATGGTTCTAATCTAGGTGATGACATCCGATACCATTAGTTTGCAGGTATCCGGATCGAGCCATTCTACCGACCTTTTTGAAAATTGTAAATTTTTCGAGGTGAAATTGCTGCTGGCGCCACTCAGAAGAATTTTTCCGAACACATCGATACTGCTAACTTTGTACTTTGTTGAGGCTAGTATTTGACCATAATTTTACATTTATCCGATTAGTTGTGAGGAGAACATTGCCTAAATACACTTTTGCCCCAAAGCATTTTTCTCAGAGGTCCACACCTAAGGTAAAATTGTTTGAAGAAAAAATTTCTTCTACAAATTTTTCAGCATAGTCCAACGAATCCATCCATATCAAAATAGCTACATTCGGAGATACCTTGAATTTCAATTGGTCTACGTTTTCGCAAAGTGACTCTTAACGATACGTGAGAGAGATGAAGAGTTTCACATTAAAGGTTTTTGATACGGATAGGTGTTTCGTCTCGGGTCGGCGTTAGCCTAGGGAAATGTAGGAAAATTCAAGAAATGTGGGAAGACATTTTTCCAAAAGTAGTCCCTGGTAGCGAGACAAAATAAGAGTCGTTGAACAAATGGTTCTCGGATCGGGTGGTGTACCAATGTAATGTAATGTTTCGAACCGTGTTACACGTCATACTATTATAATAATTCAAGCTAACGCAACCCTGGTAGAGCTCGTACAGAGCTCCTAATGTTTGCAAATAAAAACAGCTGATAACTCATACGAACAAATCGAACATGAACTTTGCTTTCACTTACTCGGTTTATCGCGGTACTTGTATCATTTAGTGTCAGATCATTCATCGAAAGAGTTTACAAAATGACGACCGCATACAATTTCGATGCAAAAGACATTCGAAGAACTTTCGACGATTTGCCGGAAAACGTAATTAGTGCAAGAACGGCCGAGAAATTCGTATTCGATGTGTACAGAGAGGAGATCGACTATCCATTGCTTTTCGAGTTGTTCAAAGAAATCGTCGAAGAAGGACAAACTTACCCACAAGACACAATTGACGAAAAAACTTTCCGGCAATATTTCCTGTCGCACAACTGTTTCGTTTTCCGGTTGCAAGAATCGAACAAAACTGTCGGCGGATTCTATATCAAACCGAATTTTCCCGGTCGGTCGTCCCATTTGGCTAACTTTGGAATGGCTATCAAGTCCGAGTATCGGGGTCATGGTCTCGGTAAATTGATGGTGCCGAGAGCTATTAAATATGCGAAAATTGTCGGATACGAAGCACTGTACACGAATCTGGTTTTTGTTACGAATCCGGCCAGCGTACAAGTGTGCAAAGAGAACGGATTCGTTGAGGTGGGTCGTCTACCAAGAGCGGGCAATTTAAAAGGCCTTGGATTCACCGATGCCCTGCAACTATATCGCGATTTACGGTGAACTATTAACGTTGTAAACGATGGATTCAATAAAGAAACTCCCATCCTCGTTCAATTTTTGGTGTAGCGATGGGTCGAACAGGTAAATTATGTTTCTTTTACCTTTGTGTCTCCAAGAGAAATGTCCATTGCCTTCAGTCAGCTTACTTCTATTGCTTCTATTCTACTGTCGTTTCTTCATTTTAAATGGACTGGACTGGAGTCTTGTTCAATTTCTGTATTTCCAACAAAATTTGGAGTCTCACTCCAAGGGAAGTGTCCCCAAACACCTCATTCAACTTCAACATTCATCAAACTCTCAATTCTTTCATTCCATTCCACTCTCAGTCAATCCGGTTCGTATTGTCCACAAACGCCGGATGAGCCATTTCGAAAACCGGAAATGTTAAACCAGTTCTCCGGGCAATATCTGCAGCCACTTCTTTGGAATTATTCGTTAGATGCGGTTGAACATTCGGATTCAGCATTAGAGTCATTGCCATCTCCCGACAATTCGACACAGAAGCAGCGATATGCAGTGGTGTTTGATCTAAACGAATTGTTCATTGAAACGAAACCCGTTTCCTAATGTATTAAAATGTACCAACCTCCATCCGTTCGGGCATTCACATCGGCACCGTACTGCAGAAGCATGGCAACACATTTATTGTTCGACCACTGGCAGGATGAATGCAGTGGAGTCCATTTGAAATCGGTCAGGGCATTTACATCGGCACCATGCTGAATCAACAATTTGGCCAGTTCGATGTTGTTGTTGTAGCAAGCCCGATGCAACGGTGTGTATCCATCCTCGTCCTTAGCTTGTACACAATCCGGTTTCGTGTTTAAAATTGTCCGGACAATATCAATTTTCCCTTCGTTTGTCGCCCATAACACTTTTTGCTCTAAGGTGGCTGTTTAGGATGATACATTCCATCGGTTATTCCGACTATGAAGAGATCACGCAAAATTGGATACTCACAGTGCGGCTCTTTGTCTTCAGAAATCTCGTCATTCGGATCCTCCCAGCCGCTGACGAACATTCCAGGCTTGACATTAGCCCTACGAAATTCTTCTAACTGATCGATTGAATCGTTGTCCGAATCACTATCCATTGTTTATATTCTGGTTTAATGTCTCGCTTCTGTTATCACGAAACGGAAAAGGGGTTCTACGTACAACACCTCGATATAACTACAAACAAAACAAAAACAAATAGTCAACGAAATGTCATCATAAAGCGATGGACAATTATTTCGCGCCAATAAATTTGAAAGTGAAATTCACAATTTGAACAGATTGCAAGCTCTAGCAACGTTTCTCACATTCTAAATTTTATTATTTTCATTAATTTTTCGGCTGACAATTTTGATTTGACTGAATTTTCATTAATTTGAAAAGATTGAAATTCTAAGAGCACTAACTTTGAGTGTGTTCATTTCTCCCTACACATTTCGCTACTGGGAAGTGTGAGGGAAAAAAAATTATGGAAATGTTTGTCGATTTATTTGACTAGGTTTTCGGTAAGTAGTCAAAATACCAGATCATCAGAATCGTTCTACTCGTTCTAAAGTTTTTTTTTTTAACGAAAAGAATGAGATTTTGATTAATTAATTTGGAGAACTGGCAGCATATTCGATGTTAATTTAATGTACCATCCGCCATCGGTTCGAAAACATTTCGGTAAATTTTGTGGTATTGTGGTAATGATCTGAAAGGTATTACCGGTACAGCACAGTTTGTATATGGAATTTCAACCTAACAAAAACGAAAAAATCTGTTCGACGGTATACCAAAAAATTCGAACCTATGGAAAAATGATAAAATGTCAAAAAAATTCGAAAAAGTATGGCGTTATGTACAACTTTAAATTGACAAAAATACTAACTTTCAACATTAAACGGACGAAATATTGGCGTACGACAAATTTAAATGCAAAATAAACCGGATTTATGTACCACAAACAGTAGAAGACAGCAATTTTAACCGCAATTTGTTCCAAATATTTACAATCTATCCCGAGTGTGGACGGATCGCAACGCAAAGAAACCATTTTTATGAATTTTATTTAAATATTATGGTATTATGAAAAGGTAACTATGGCATGGGAAAAATTGATGTTTTCGGTAATATTTTACTATAGATTCACTGTGACGGCCAATTTTTCGTAGTTTCACACGGCATTTGTGCTCATTGAACGAATGTTTACGTTTTTGTTTTGCATTTATATTGTACAATCGCAAAGGAAAAGCATGGGCACGGGAACAACAGTACCAAACTCTGTGGATTTCGGAATATTTGCTAAATAGACAACAACTTCGTGCATCAGATGCTCCAACACAATTTTAACAAATCGAAATTTTTGCGTTTGGTTCAAATGTTCCACCCAATGACTGCTTTCCTCTGCTCATGTTTACAATAGGAAAAATATTAATTTGTGTCTGAGCTCGAGTGTTAAAACGAAATTTGAAAAAGCAGCTCTCACAGCCCGTTTTTGATCGTTCAGTGTTTCACCAATAATCAACATGGTACTTATGTGGCTTGTCTTCCATTTTAGGCTAACTGGATCAATTCTCGTCGTACTTGGTGTAAGCGTCGTCGTGTCGTCACACATGATTTATACAGTCTGAATCTCAAGCAATGGCACACAATTTAGGAATGGCTTATCGAATGCCACAATCCGGCTTATGCCCACCAGATTTCAAATCGCCATCAGAACAAGCACAACATATGCCACCAGCGCCTAGTAATCCGAAAAAGAGACGAAAAACGTCAAACGCAAATGCAATAGCAGCACAACCGCCGCCCACTCCCTTAGACCTACTACCTCCTCCGCTGAGTGGCTATGGCGACACCATCGTCGCATCGAATCCGTTCGATGATACACCATCGGCCCCATCAATGAGTCACCCAATGAATCACATGGTTATGCATGGCATGAACCATATGCACAATCACATGAACGGTCCGCCGATGAGACCAATGCATCCAATGAATATGAATATGGGACCGATTGGGCCGATGTCACATATGAACAGAGGCGGTCTGAGTCCCATGGCCAATTCAAATATGGGCGGAATAAGTCCGCTCGGCAGTATGAATCCGAATATTGGACAGAACATTTCTCCACTTGGACCGATGGGCGGTATGTCACCTATGAGCAATCAAAATTCACACATACCGAACAATCCGATGGGTAGTCCGATGAGCAGTGGCGGACCAATTGGCAGTCCAATGAATATGCCGATGGGATCACCGATGGGCTCGGCAATGGGAAGTCCGTTGGGAGGACCACAACACTTAAACAATGGACAAATGGGTCCACCAATGCATAGTCCTATTGGCAATAGTCCGAGTCATATGCAAGGATCGCGACTAAACGGCAACTTAAACGCAAACGGCGGTCCAATCAATCATCAAATGTCGCAGCATGGCGGTCCGAATCAAAATTCAATATCAATGGCATCCGGTAATTTATGCCAGAATACCGGACCCATCACGTCAAACAGCAATATGAGCGGTGTCATGAACCAGATGAATCACTCGAACATGATGAGCCAGAGTAACATCCAACCGAACTGCAATACAAACAGCAATCCGATGAATTCGAACCTGATGAACATGAACATGGGACCGAATCATATGAATCCAATGGCCGGTAATGGGCCGCAGTCGAATGGACCGCCGGGAATGTTCGGACCGAAACCGATGCCAATTAGTGCGGGAAAAGTATATCCTCCCGGTACGCCGATGATTTTCAATCCACAGAATCCCAGTGCGCCTCCTATTTACACTTGCGGATTGTGTCATAAAGAAGTGAACGACAATGACGAAGCACTGTTTTGCGAGTCGGGATGCAATTTCTTTTTTCACAGGTAAAGTTTTGGGTTGCCATTTTTCTGCGGTTTTTGTTACTGTTACGGTCGGCGACTTTGAAACAAGTGACCCCGTTTGTTTCAGCTGATCCACTCATACAAACAAAAGCGCTTTTTATGAGTTAAATCAATTATTACGCGCGTGGTAGTGATAAAACCGTTTAAAGGCTTGAAGACAGTTTTCTTTATGTGAGTGGAACAGCTGAAACGAAATGCGTCACTTTTTTCAAAGTCATCGATCACTTAAAGTCGCAACAGGTCAGATCTTTCCGCCTGAACCTAAACCCAACACCCGTTGATCTGAAACAATTCAGGTCAAGCTTTCCGTCAACCTGTAGTAACTTGAAAACTGTTGAGCAGACCTTGAACCAGAGTAACCCGGAATAGTTAGGTCAGGTCAGGCTTCGCGTCAACCAGTTAGTTTTCTGAATAGACCCTGACCACAGAATTCCAGGTTGACCTGATCACCGATATTTAGGTTATCGTTCAGACTAACGGTAAATCAGGTTCAAGTGAACTCAGGTCAGGTTCTGGTTGACATTTGATCCGTTCCGAGCTTTAATCTGGTGCAAAAATTCAAATTTTATTTCTTGATTTAAATTTTGCAGGTCATGCACTGGTCTAACGGAAGTGGCTTTCCAACTCATCACAAAAGAAGTATTCGCCGAGTGGTGCTGCGACAAGTGTCTGTCTTCCAAGAACATCCCACTCGTCAAGTTTAAGTGTTAAGTGAAGAAGTGTTTTTTTGTTATACATCAAGATGTGATCGTGTAGTAACTGTATGGGGTCATACTTCCGACGAAACGAAAATGGTTTTCTTTTCTACATTTTGACGAAAAGAACTATAGTGAAATTAAATTTAATATTTTGATATATATTCACAACCATACACAGAGAGAGTAAAAGTTAAAAGTTTGTTAAACAATTTTCATTTTTTATTTGAGTGATGTGTCCGTGTTTCAATGCGACATAGCACAAAATATAAAGTAATGCTACAACAACTACAAAACACTGTGGAAAAATGTTTGAAGAATATACTTTCTTGCTCGAAGCCATCGAATGTGTACCTTCATTGTACTGCTAAGTAATATGCCTTGTTCAAGTTTTTTCTGGTTTTTTATTCTTTGATTAAACGAAAATTATTGTAAAAACTACAAAAATTGGGAGAAAGAGAAAAAGAGAGAGAGAGAGAAGAGAAAAAAAATTGGAATAAGAAAATGATTATTTTTAACACAGACTGTAACAAAGTGAGATTAGTCATTTAAGAAGAGAAAACGAAAGAAAAAGTAAGAAAAATCTTAAATTCGAAGAAGAAGTGTTTAATTTTTATGTTTCTTTCATGTAAATGTAAATAATTCGATAGTGTAATGATTATTGTAAAAACAACAACAAAAAAAACCAAGCAAGAAATTCACAAATTACAATTTTATTAAAAATTTTATCAATAAATTTATAAATTCAGTCGTCACATCTACTAGCCGAGACATCCGAATACGTATAAAAGGCTGTCACTCCGCATAAAACTCATACAAATTTCGTCTTCGACGCAGAGGTCTTCTGTTGCTCTTTACATATCGTACTCGGATATTGATTTTGAAGTTCACTAAAGTTCCATGAATGTTGCTTTAAGGAGTCTCCTATAGATTTCGAGCTGGTTCGCATCGACATTTCGTTCATCATTGGAATTGAGGTCACCATTCTGTTCGGTTTGATATATCAAAGATAAGAGGCGCCATGAAAATCGAATAAGTCCGTACCAAGGATTATTTTTGTGAAAGTGCTTCCCATATTTTGTTGAATGTTCCCGCATTTTCCAAGAGTTTTCCATATTTTTCCTAATTTTCCCAAAAGTGTTTTTTGTCAAATTTGGAAATATGCAGGAAAATTCGGTAAAATGTGGGAACATTCAAGAAAATATGGGGAAACATTTTCACAAAAATAATCCTTACGAACTAGAAGTAGAGAATTGAATCCATGGATTCATTGAACATCTTGAACAGTGCCGTCACGTTATCCATCTTTTATTTGTTCAGTTTGTACCACCCATTCATATCTTGTTACTTATACACATTCTGTGAATATATCTTAGACTAATCATAGATAGACTGGTATTTCATACAATTAGCGGTTCATTTTCGAAACGTCAAATCTAATACACTGTATGAAAATGAACTCAAATGAACACTGACATACACTGAAAAATCTTATTCGCAAAAAATATAAGGCTACTAGATTATTCGGGTCCCTAGTCAAATCAGCGCTCCTGCCTGGTTAACTTTACTCTGTCGTGGGTCCCGACACAAGTTTCGTACAATTTTACGTAGAGTTTTCCACTTACACATGTAGTCGTTGAAAATTTTGATTATTCTAGTAGGCACATTTAAATATCTTGCGCTAATTTGCCCACTAATTTAGTTGGGTAATACTCACACCATCAAATATTACGTATTTCCGGGATCACAAATTTTACGTAATTCTGTTCTTAATTTCATGTCTACGTAATAAATGGAATAAATGGACTTTTACGAAAAATTGGTGTCGAATCGAATCTGGCACACGAAGCAAAAATGTCACATTTATAATTTGTTCACAATCTCGCACACGCAAATTCAATGCTATAGCCCTGTCATCAACTTAATTTTCTCCTTTAAAAAAATTGTGGTAACGAAAAATCACGTGCGAGTTCGTCTTTTAAGTAAAGTGTGTTGTTTTTGCACTGTGTGCCAGATTAACCGTCCCCTAAACCAGTGATTACGCCCTCGAGAAAATCTTTATCTTTATCTTCTGTGAGGTTCGCTTATGAAGCGACCTCAAATTTATAAAATTCATTATCTTAACCAAACAAAAAATGAATTTTTGATAGATTTGCCTTAAGTGGCTCTCCGACTTAAGCAAAATCCAGCGTTAGGTCATTGAATCAAGTAGAGATAACAACTAGTGCAACTAGTGGACAATCATATCATTTGTCCCACCACATTACTTCTTGAGTCAATATATAATTCGGGCTGATGGTGCTTAGGAATTAGGATTTGAAATCTTAACTTTTAGTTGATACTAACCACTCTGGGACCTGATGTGTCGCGATCCTTTAGCGAAGAGCTTTTGCAGCTCACCAGATCGGAAATAAGGCAAGTGGTGGGGTTATTCACGAATCGTTGTAAGCTTAATGGTCACCTATACATAATAGATCCTACATGATTTTGTGGGCTGACCGGTGTACATTTCTTATCAAAAGAAAAACAATATTCGGAAGCAACGTTAGAAGAGCTTCCACCTACTCAACACCTTTCCATGAAAAGACCTTATTGAATCATTCAAACATTGAGTTCTTTTGTTTCAAATAAATATATTTCTTGTAATCAAGATTCAACGGATCCGTTCAATAACACGTTCCCTTTAACCTTTCACAAACGCCACACGTATCGCCATATTAGATCTATTACTTCCTTTGTCTAAAGTATCGCCAATCACTATAGTATAAACAGGCACTTTGTTACAACACTGGCAATTGACGATAACAGCCATTTCTGAAAGATTAAATCATACAACTGATACTATACATAATAAGTCTTTTCTGTCCTCGGTTCCGGATCACAGCTTCCCACTAAGACTTTTAGCAAGTCGAGAAATTTCATTCTCCACAGTCAGATCGAAAACTTTGCACAAGTATCCCATTTTCAGATTACAATTTTGACCGTAATAAATGTACGTCTTTGATGTGCTGTTAAACGAATAGCTTAAACAACGGCCGGAACCTTGAATATCCGTCATATTTGTGTCCTTGCTATCAACGGTGATGGCATCATATTTTTCCGTTTGTAATTCATTTTTAAATGAATTCACAGGCTTCGCGGAACTGGACCAGATCCACAACAAGCCTGGATTTAGGCCGGCTAGCCAGTAATTGTATTTTTTGTGTTTTTTGTTGTTCTTCAAAAATAGACCAACATCGTAGTATTCTTTGTAGGAATCGAATTCCAACAGTTGACTGCCACGAGACTTTGATTTGCACATAGCATTTGCCGATTGCCAGTCTGTACTCGGCGTATGTACAATAAGATAACAGTTGTCGCCAATTCGAGTCGAATTACTATCATGGCATATTGATTCCTTTTCACTTAGAAATTGCTGTGTCGCATTGATCACAACAGGCGGGCCGTGAATTGGTTTAGAAGCTGCTTGATTTTGTTGGTGCTGTGTTGTGGAAGCTTGCTCAAATTGATGTTGTTTTTCCATTAAGTACAGAACTAGTTCATCCGTTTTCTTCAGCCGCTTCTCCAAATAGTCAACTCGATACACCAGTTTTTCAATAGCCCCGAGCAGATACAAATCCGTTTCGGAAATTTCGGTGGCTTGTAGTCGTCCATTACCAGGTCGAAAGTCTACTGGCTTCGTCGGGTTATTGTCAATTCGTTTCACTATTTGTGGCGGAGGCGCTGGGCGCGTTCTTGTGAGTGGTGGTGGTTGCATTTCTTGGTATGGAATGGTAGGACGAACAATATTCGGCTCGTATGCTTCACCAATTCGTCTGGTAATGTATACTCGTCGATTCGGTGAAAATTGTTTTTGAAGGTATTTACCCTGTCGTGTTTGTTCGGGTGGTAGTCTGTGAATGGAACATAAGGAAAGGAATTAAAATATATTGCTTTGGTGATCCGTTGTGTAGATATTTTAGTGAAGCACCGTCAGAGTCGGTTTCTTTGGAATTCCCTCAAAAATTGATGCATTCGTGGACTTCTCAACATGTCAGTTAGGGAGGGAGAAGCGTGCGCTCAATATGTTTTGATTTTTTTCTTGATGTGTATGGGAGATTATCTCAAATCCACCTTTTTGTGTCGTGTGCTCTTTTTGAGGCCCTTAATTGAAGGAACGGTTTAATTCATTTACCAAAAGAAAAGTGTTTTCAGTGTCGGGTTTGTGAATCCCATTAAAACACACTTGTAAGTAAAAGAGAATCCTGTTTCCTCTCCCCCGCATTACTCTACAGAGCAAAAGTTCATCGAAATGCTTGAAATGTCAGAATTCTTCACTTAATATAAAGCTTACTCACTCAATCGTGTATTGTTCCAGCAACGAGGACCAAATATCTAAATTTCTATCTGTACCATTTTCACTCTTCACTGTACCATTGACGAAAAATGCGAATAAAGCCACAAGAATCGAGACGGAACTAAACCGTTTGCAATAATGATTCATCTTAGTTTTGTGAAAGAGAAAATAAATGAAGACAATTATCGGGTCCACGGAGTTAAGATCGTCTGATCAACGTAAAATTACTTTTGCGACTACTAAATGTAGAAATGGATTTATTCCGGCCAGTCACAAAATTCACGAAAGAAATTTTGTTTTGTCGAACAGGTATATGTTAGTGGAAGTGAACACGCAGTGAAAGTATTTTCGTTTCAATCACGATCTTCAATGGAACCAATGTATGTATGCGATATACATACGTCGGTTTAACATTTAATTTACGTCATTACGATTGTTTGATCGTCAGTTGGTAATTTGAAGATTTTCAATATTGCACTGGGAGCGTTTGAATGTATTGTTTGTTGATAACAACACGACTTTACTCTGTCCTCTACTCTTCTCAGATCTCGCGTAATGCGAATATGTTTTCATTTAAATCCGGCGTTACATTGTGTGACTGACTATATCTGAAAGTAATTTCATCTGAAATCGATAAATTAGATCAGAAAAACCCAGTGAGTAGAGCACCAGCCGATGGATGTGAAATAATAGTAAAAAATGAAACGCTCTGTTCATGTATTGCATTAGAAATAACATTTTATTCAAGTTAAACTTCGCTAAAATTCTATTGCTAAAACAGATTCATCAGGAATAGCAGGAACAATCACAGGTTTCGGTCTTCGATACAATGTACATCTTAAGCCTTTCCATCCGCAGTAGCAGTAGTGTTCTGTGATGCCGTATCCGATTGAGCATTGTCAGTCTCTCCACACACCAACATGGGCAACTTCGCTTTCAGTGCAGCTCGATATTTCGGGTGACTGGTGAATTTATGTTCGGTAATTTCCTCATCGAAAGCATTTTAATTTCTTTTCGCCATACCTGATTCCATACACAATCGGATTGTACACAGCATTAGCCTTTGCAAACAATGATCCCCATATCGTACCTAGTGGAGTGAGTGCGGCACCTCCGAATACTCCGATATAATTAATTACCAAATACTGCAAATATAGATCGAAATAAGGACGAGCAGCAGCTGAACGTGAAAAAATAGTCTTACTGGTGTCCAGGCCATAAACCATAAAGAAATAGTGACAAGTGCAACTTTTGCCAGCTTCGCTTCGGCACTCTTATTTGCATCCTCAGAACTGCGAAGTGAGGCAACGTTCATTTTCTTCGCCTGCAATCTCATGGCCTTTTCATGAGCTGCAACTGTCTAAAATTGACTAATTGATCAACCTGGGCTTCTTCAGTTTTGGATGTTAAATAGTAAATTTCGCAGCTACGAAGCTTTTTAAGTTAAATGTAATGTTTCCAACAAGAGTCCGATAGCACTCTCGTAACATTCCTTTCGCTACTTACCCTAATAATAAACCAATACGAATAACAGATGAGGAAAAGTGGCATGTAATATACGAAGCATGAGTAAACCAGAATGTAAGATTTACTCGTCCAACTTTTGTTCATGAAGTCAGTACCACAGGACGATAGATTTCCTTCCGGTACATACCTTATTTTGGAGGTCAATTACATCGTACGGCAAAAAATGGATTATTTCTTGATTTCATATACCTATTCCAACCGAAAATCGGGGCCAACGTCCAAATAGTAGCAAACATATAAATGAAAAGAATCTTCAAAATTGCTCCAGGGATAGTCATTGGCTTCCCAGCCAATCCTTTGACGATAACGTTGTACCTAGTTGTGCAAAAAAGGTTAACAAAAAACGGCACATTGGCTTAAAATAATCATGCTACCGATCAAATGCGATCATACACATCGTCCAAATGGAGGTACATCCGAAAAACGAGCCACACATTGCGTATATGTCGCACATCATCGGTCCTAATATCCACGTTTCGTAGAAGCAATTTATTATCATCGGTGGACTTTGCGTTACCATCATCATAAAATCCGAAAAGGCCAGGTTCAAAACGAGCAAATTGGACGGCGTTCGCAGTGACTTTGTCGTAGAGAATATGTAGCTGTTAAAGAATGTTTCCGAATGTTTATCACAAGCACTACATTAAACTTTGAAAATATGTACACTACGACACCGTTTCCACACCACGCAATGATTCCCAGGAAAACCATTACAGTTCCCAGTGCATAGTTCCAAATTGTGGGTAGTGGAGAGTATTGATACCTAAAATCGGAATTTTTACATTTTTGTTCCCGAAGAGGAGTTGTTATCAGAGATTCACCAATGTGGATCAATGAGGTGCACCATATCGGGTGGTACACGGTCGATAATCGACATATTCATTGTCGTGTAGTCGTGAATGCCCCTTTGTGGACTATACATTTTCGATGATGTGGTCAATTGTAATTTATGCACTAGAACGATGATCACGATCCGAACTAGGAGCTGAGTGACTGAACCACAATTCTTACAAAGTTTTTTTTTTAAATTCAAATAAACAAGTAACTAATTGTGACTACCACCTCGATTGTGGTCTAACATTTGTTTCGATTTGACCAAACTCAGCCACTGCGTGTGACTACAATTATTTCCGATAAAATTTCGTTTTTTATAACTGTGCCGGATCCCATACGCTTATTAAATTATTGGATTGGAGTTTTTATTTCAATCTAAATGGATTAGGCGGAAAATGTAATATCATCGCAATGGGCATAAATTAGTGCTGATTCGTTATTACGAATGTCCAACCATCTGGATCACAAATTGAAATTATTCGTTGTCTCGTTCTTATTGTAAACCGCAAACGTGTTTTCTATAATTTTATTGCGGCTTCATCACTTTAACTGATTTATTTATCAAAGGTCATTCGTTCTGTTAGTCCATTCATATGTTACACGTGACGTCGATTTGATTTTTACAAAACGAGCGTATTCAATCAAAAAACAGGCGATATAACAACACCCACTGTATATATACAATCCATTTATCATTGAAGAAACATTATTTGGGCCTCTAGGAAATCACAACCGTGGATGGTTAAATGAATATTTATAGACCGAGCCATTTTAAATTGATCTTTTTCTCGGTAATCTTACCGCTCTATTTTCCCTGAAACGAATATATCGAATCAGTTGAATGCAGTTGAATTGCATCATTGGAATGAATTAACTCACATTCTTGGTATAATGTGTTGTCTACAAACACTTCACGTTTTATTATCGCATCATTTATTGTTAAGAAAAATGAAAGAAATATTATGAGATTTGCATCACCTGTAACATCTTATAGTCAGGTACGTACGGTACGTGCAATGACTCTGGCTTCAATTTTGTAGACAAGTCTGCAGTCGTAAATTACGTACGTAAATGGGAATTTCGTATTTACGTAATTACGTTGGATGGTAAAAACGAAAAATGTGGAAGTATTAATGTTTTTCGTGCACCAGTAGACTTAAGACCCTTGCCTGATGGCAGATGGTTAGACCGTCTAACAAATGTATATATCACGAAATTACGTAAATACTAAATGCCCATTTACGTCCGTAATTCAAGGCTGTGAGACTACAGTTTCATCTGTTATCGATAGCGACGACCAAAATAAACAATAAACACTAGATAATGTCTATGGTGCAAATATGTATGAATGTGCACAATAAACCCAAAACCCCTGTGAGAAGGCAGTTTCATCTATCAGCGATACCAAAAATAAACGATAAACACTAAATCATGAGGCCTGCATCGACATATCTGTTAAAACAAGTGAAGTAAAAGACATGCAACCAATCTGTTTGAATGCCATAGACCAAAGGAAGTAAAAGATTCTATTGTTATTTATTTGAAAATGATTACTGTTTGTGAAAGATACGCCCAGGGCCTTTTATTTGTGAAATTTATCGAAATTTTGCGAAATTTAACGAAGTTTTGGAAAATTTTCAGAAATTTGTGGAATTTTACGAAATTTTGTAAAGTTAAGAGGTCCTGAACCAACGCACTTTAAGCAAAAGTGGTACTCTAAATAGGGTACTGAAACTTGACAGTGCTCCATACAAAATTTTACACTGTAAACAGAGTGGGGATAAAATTTCACACAAAAACTACTCTATTTGGCAGCTGTCAATAATAAAATAGCACTTTTGCTTGAAGTGCGTTGCCTGAACGCGTAGAATACTGACGATTTTTAGGAAAATTCCAAGTGGTGTAACTTGCTTTACACCACCTCCAGCAGCAACAAAACATTTTTTACTCTCACTGATACAAATGGTCCTGATCACACATCCAACAATTGTACCGCACTAGCAACCATCGAACCAAACATGTTGCTAATACTGACCACATATTATTCGATTGGTGTATGTGATGAACAAAAAAAAATAAAGTAATTGGTCAAGGTAAGTCATTCATTGCAATAAGATGGATCATTGAGTATTAAATCCAGTTCTCTTACGCGTGTTATATTTGATATGATGTCTTAATATGCGTGGTAGACAATTGTAACATATTGGCATACATCCATTTAAGAGGACCAACTCGATAAAGAGAGATACACACATTAATGAAGTAAGCGTGTGTGCATTGTTCGTATGGACACAAGTAAATATTTACTATCCCCACTCGAATGAACCCGTTAATGAAAAAACATGATTTTCCGGTAAGTGTGGGGGGAAATGGGGTTTTGTAAGCTCTGTTCATACAGAGCTGAAAAACGCTTTTTTTACATACGAGTTGTTGTTGTTGTTGTTTTGTTTCATTGCTCATATATTCAAACACCAGTCTTGAAATGGTAAATTTCTTGTAACCTGTATGCTGTATGTGAGCAACGGATGATATTATATGCTCATCGTAATATTGATATTCCGAACCAAGTTACAACGAATTTCAGCCAATTCAATTTAGTATGTGAGTAACATCGAATGGAAACGAATCGGACATTTAACGGATAATATCGAATAAATTTGTAATCATTTATTGGCATGAAATAATGCAATAAAACTTAAACTTGACAAACGACAAAATATTTCGAAAATATTTTTTGAACATTTTTTCGTTATTAATGTTTGAATAATTTGATGTTGATTTTTGTTTCATTTTGCAATTATGTGAACTAAAGTTGTTGCTGTTTTTTTTGTTTTTGCTGTAATTGTGACACACCAAAGTTTGAATAAAAGCAAAATTTATAAGACAAATGAGTGAAAACCTAAAGTGCAACCATAGTCATAATAAGATTTTGCAATTACTAAAACAATAGTGCATGGTTGAAGACATTGTATATTTGTGGAAACGTATATTTTAAACAAAAGCCTGCATTGTCAACTTTATATTTTACATATTTGATAAACAACAAATAAATCTTCAAGGTAAGTTAAACTTATTGTTGAAAAAAATAAAATTCTAATGGACTTGTTGATGAAGCGGCCAATTAATCGCTAAATTCTGTATCCAATAACTTGATTTTCCGGCTAAGCAAAAATCTTAATCAATAAATTGAACCAAAATCATAACTCTATGAATCGAGAGTCATATAAGATTTTAAATATCTTTCTGCTCTGCGTAGAATATTACAAACTTAAGTGCTAGTCATGGCATAAGGTGAATAAATAATTTATTTTTTAAATGTGTAGCACAAAGTTTAGACCGCAAAACCTGAATTGATTATTGGATACAGACGCGAGGTTATTACGTATGAAATGCATTTCGCAAAGAAATACTTTAGAATGCAAAATGCACTGAATTGGTGTTCATTATTTTTATGTTAAAGTTGCTCGAGCATTAATTTGCAATAATTGGCTTCCGAATCAGATAAACGTTTTTTTTTTATAAATTGCTGTTATGTGCAATGTGCAATGTCTTCATGTTATTGGTCGGTCAAATGTTGAAGGAAAATGAAAACCACTAAGAATAAGTTCGGAACAACGTTTTTCCTATAGTGAACCGGTCATGAGCGACGAGGTCGCTAAGTTTAAGCACTAGTTAGACAATAGTATTTTCGTAACAAGCCTGGAAGCCACGATTTTTTCAGCACAAGTCCCAAATTCGGACGTGTGCTGAAAAAATCCGTTTTTTCGTCTGGAAACCTCTCACACGCTAAAAAAGACTTTTAGCACGGCAGAGTAAAATAAACCAGGCAGGAGCGATTCATTTTCGAAACGTCAAATAAGGGACCTAACACACTGTATGAAAATGAACTCAAATGAACACTGACATAAATTTAAAAATTTTATTCGCAAAAAATATAGGGCCAGTAGACTATTCGGGTCCCTAGTCAATCCAGCACTACTGCGGTTTATTTTCGGAACGTCAAATAAGGGACATAATACACTGTATGAAAATGAACTCAAATGAACACTGACATAAATTGAAAATTTTTATTCGCGTAAAATATAGGGCCACTAGATCATTCAGGTCGCAGGTCAATCCAGCGCTCCTGCCTGGTTAACTTTACTCTGTCGTGCTTTTAGTCCTAGGTACGACATATACTATTCCTGCAACGTACGCAGTTGTCCAAAATTTTCATATAAATTCAGTTTTTTTATGTTGATATAGGCCACTGCGTAACGGACGTTCCATACTAAATAAAAGGGGTAAATGACCGTTAAAAAAATCTGTTCTTGTGGCGCATTCTGAGGGCGTCGAAAGCAGTGCTTGAAACATAAAAGTACGGTTTCCGACGCATTTAGTATTTCATGCACGTCTTTCGCCGCCCACAACTTGTAAACTCCATTACATAGCTCGGGAAAATGAAATGTCTTGTTTTTGTATGTTTATTGACCTCGGCTTCGCCTCAGATCAACAAAATTCAAACGAAAACTATACTTTCCATTGTTACTGGAATAGTGGAACGAAATAACCTCGGAAATAACCTTCTCTTATTCTATTGGATATCTATAAAACACTTGAACACTAGAGGGTGGAGAGGTTTTGGACTCCAAAACAATGAATTTTCAAAAATAAAAACTCTGACAAGATTTATGGAAAATAATTCTCACACAGCAAACCAATGAAAGGAAACTTTACTCGCAACCACGCCACGATGATTATAAATTACCTACGACACTAGGTAGATAAATCATTATTGTGTGGCTGTGTATGACGTCAAGCAATCAGGGATTTCCGCATTTAAGTGAGGGTTGAAGGTTAGTGCGAATTAATTGAATACAACACAACTCGAATAAATATGGACATTTGCCTCTGGAAATTACTATTTCAGTGTCCTTAGAATCGCTTCGATATTGGCTATCAATGTCGGAATTTTCAACGATACATTTTTTTCGACGTTAGCTACTTTCCTTGTTTTATTGGATAAAAGGTTGATTTATGCTTGGTTTAAGACGATGAATGTGACGCGACCAAAATATGAATGAATTTGACCTATAGTCTGTCCAATCTTTCCGCCTACCAATCCAGTAGTTAAGTTTGTTGAATCCGAGAAATTTTATTTAAAAAAAAAAGTTTACCACCCACTCATCCGATCATTTCTGATTTTAATAATTTAACAATTTCTCGTTTAAATATCTCTATGCTTCGGTGCACTGTCCAAAAATCGTGAGACAGCATTTGCGGTCATATATTTGGCATTTGGTTTAGTAATTTCTCAATGTTTTCAATCACATTACTGCTGCTATTTCTTACCATTTACCGGCATTTACTGCCATTTAGTCAGTAATTTCATCACTCACTTCTGAACTTATTTCTACCATTTTAGCGAATCACTTGATAGAGTTAAAAGTTGTATTTTATAGCGATTTGATCATTTAATTACCTTCTAAAATTGTACTTGAATGAATAAATTAGTGATTACCGCAACATATACAGGAATATCTGCACTGTGTTACATTCTTATTAGCTGATCTTCTATTTATTGTGTCTCAGCTGTGTGTGTACAATTTAAGTGACGTAATAATTCGAACAAACTTTGAACGAAGTCCGAAAAATATATCTGCAATTCAACTTGTTATGTTAATAAGTTACAAGTGATTGATAAAAATAAAACTGGTAAGCCCGGTGCTGCATGAAGGTTTTCTTGAACGCCTTTGTTCAGACGTTGTAACAATAACATTCATTGAGAAGGGATCAATAAACTTAAAACTGAATCGAAGGTGGGCAAAAAGAACTGGAATTTTTTCCGTCTTGAAGATCTCCTGTGAAAAGAAAACAAAGAGATACAAATAAAAGTTAAAGAGAAGAAAACGCAACACTTTTAACCAGTTTATTTTAAGTGGTAAAATTCCCAGGCGCACATGTCATCATCATTCGTTTAGTTGTTTATTTGAAAATGCATAACGTTTATTTGTCTGTATTCATATTCATAACATAAGTATCCTTTCACTGACATCTGTTATCAACACCGACAACAAAAAAAGCAATGTACTCTGGATAATACATCCTTCTATTATAGTGAACAAAGTGATAAGACAATTTGAGTAAAAGATTTTGTTGAATCCGCTAAAAATACCATAGTGAAAAGAAGTAGTAGATTCGATGATTATAGTCCGTCTCGATCCTTGCACTAAATTCATGTAAGTAGCAGCCGTCGATTAACTGCGGACGCTCTTTCGGGGTGGGAGACGAAGGCGTCTCTTAGTCAGAGCGTTAAGTTTACGCATGTTCGTATTTTGATAGGTTTTTGTTTGTTTGAACGAGGAGAGATTGAACTTCGTCATCTGATTCATGCAAAATCTTTCGGCAGAAAATTTAAAAAAACGACTATAGTTGTCTGTCAATACATTCAAATCAAGTAAAGTAAACCTAGAACTGGTGCTTAACACGTAGGTCAAAAGTCAAATTTTTGATTTTTAGAAATTTATTTGGAGGTATTCCTCGATTCCCTTAGCACTTTCCGGTGTGCCTAAAGTTGACAAGTCACAATAACCGACAACGTGTTAAATAGTTATTGTGCTAATATGTGCCTAAATGACAATTTTTGCGCAATAGTGAAAATTTTCAACCCGAGGCGAAGCCGAGGTTAAGAACATATCGTATACGCAAAATTCCAGTTTAGGTACAAGTTATCAACAAGATTTTATGTACAGGGGTGGGATCTTCATTTTTCAAACGTGAAAATCAATTTTTGTGCTTGAAGACTGAAATTCGAAGGATTTCGACACGAATTCTACGATCGAAAAGTTCAATTTTTCTGTACTTCTCAGAGAGAGGTATCTGCGGCCAAGAAATTACTTTCTCGGACGCTCTCTCCGGCCGAAAATGGATTTTCATATATATTTTTCCGGCCACGATCAAGTGTGCATGCTTTGTTGTTGAAGTGGCTGTAGAGTGAATTCTATGTTAATGGTGTTGTGGTTTCGTCTCATTTCAGTTTTCAAGCACAAAAATCGTCGTTTGTGACTCGTGATGATGAAAACTGAATTTTTCGGTGCACGTCGTAAGCTTGTCCTACTCGGCTATGTACTATTACGCACTACTTTGATCGCACAACTGTAAATAAAATCAAAATTTTATCTACATAGGCCTCTCAACTTATCCTAAGAGTTTTTATAGTAGACACTAGAAAATGAGCTACAAAGAGCAGGATTCTGTCGTGAAACATATGTCGTATCATTAGTAAGAACAGTAAAAACCCATTATACCTGATTCATGCTACTAAACGTTGTGCTGTATGTAATTAGAGTGTTTGTTTCTTCGCTGAAATCTTTTGAAACGTCGTGGATTGCAATAATTAAACATCGCTAGTTGATTCATAACATTATAAATGCAAAGTCATCTCTTTAGACAAGATATAGCGGACTCATTTAAGCTTTAAAGCATTCTGCGCAATCCTTCTACGTAAATAAATGAGGAATGTGTGAACACTTAATAGATTTGGTAAATAGATCTGTTTGGGTTGGTAACGACGGTAGGTTTTTCTTGCATTTACGAACTTCTTTATTATTCCAAACGTTTTAAGGTTCTTTAGAGCGAAACATTTTCTTTGCCTTTCTAAGAGAATCTAGCGGTCATATACTATTTCGATAAGGTCGTCCGAATATAAATAGCGACACTTTTCAGTGTTCCTTTTAACGAATCTCAGTGTATACAATGCATTTAAAACGAAACCGTTGAGCGAAATTATCAAAGTAAAGTGAAAATTTAAGCGAAGCGGATCTGTTTAGAGACCTTGAAGAAACAGCTACGTTAACAGTAGTGTCATCAGCGATAAAAAATCAAAGTCAAAATAATATTTTCAGACCGCCACTGAACACTTTAAAACAAACGAAGTAATAGATTTCATGATTGTCGCTTCCTATACAAGTCTTTTATAGTCAACACTCGCTCGAAATACACATTTATTTTATCGGTGATACGTGTGATATTTTATGAGGCTATCGTCATCAGCATAACAAGATAATAATTATACTCCCATGACGCATAATATATACCCATTGTGATGATGAAAGTGCGGCAGTAAACATTTTTTTTTTTCAAGGATAACAATCCGTAGAACAGCATTGCTTAACGAGTCTCGATCTATACGAAATAAAGAAATGACTTGCTCATACAACAAAATGTTTCCGTTGAACGTGTGATCCACTACTATAGTTTATGGGTTCTCACCTGATTATTAACAAGAAAAAACAAAATTGACAAACAAATAAAACATTTAATTTGCATTCAATCTACAAGTCACACATTATGAAAAGCAAATCTACAAACGATACTGTGATTTCAGTCTCCATCAGGCTGTCGTTTCTCTCCATTAACAATAAATTAACAAGGTTCCGCGATTAATTTAGATCCATTTGAATGAATATAAAATTCAATAACTCTATGGCCTGTGAGGTCAGTATACTCGTATGTATACAGAAAAATGAAAATAAAAACACAAAAAGAGATTAACTTGGTTCGGTACGTACGGATAATCATTTATTTCGTGTTTAAAAACCACATTCTCTGTACATAATACTGGTTTTGTAATGTACATATAGGTTTCAATGACCATGCTAAAATAACGCAAGTTGTTTAAGTGTAGCCTCAGGGGATGTCGATAAGGGTTACAAAAATCAATCATGTATTACATCACAACATTATGAGGTCAATCGTCAATATTAATGGTGATGCGTCTTACGCATTTATTCAATTATTTGATTACATTGTTTTGTTTAGAGCTCTCACTAACAGCCGTTTACGGCCAATAATAGGTGTCTGGACCACCGGCCTAACATGACTTCCGAACCACTCCTCGAAGTATGCAAATACTCTCTGAGGAAAGTTAGTTGCTAATTGATATCTCGCCTCAATGTAGGCGTAGGCTAGACATAGGAAATCAAATACGATACCGTTTAGTCCAAGGAGTGTGTCAATCTTCAAGCCAACAGTGTATTTAGCAACATCTTATAGTGAATAAAGAATAAAGATTTAATTGAGAAGGAAAACACTTTTACTACCAATTTTAACTTCTTTTCCTTTTCGAGGACATAGTCACCACCGACTAATCTAAGAAGGTTTATGACCTTACTCATATCTTGACAAATAAATTTATGTCTTCATGTCTTCTAGTTACCGCGGATGCTCTTCAGTCGTATAAATAATAAAAAATAATTTTATGTCTCCACCACTGTCCACCACGTTCATTGATTCAAAATAAACAAAAATTTTATCTTCATCAACAGAAAATGAATGAACCAGGTGAAATATTACCAATGCCAAACATATCGCATCAGGATTTCGATTTAGCAGCCAAACGTAGACAATTCCTATCCCAACCGTCAACAGTCGCATCGCGACGACAACAAGCCGTATGTGTACGGCGAGCCTACAAATCGTATGGATCCAAAAAGAATCCGAATTTGATATTAGATGGACTGAATATGACCGTGCCAAAGGGAAGTATGTAAGTATTTTCAGTGATTTTCTTTTTTGTTGGATATATTATGCAATCATCGAAGGTTCATGGTGGATTTTAATCCACCTGCGTTGTAAATTTTTTACAGAAATTACGTTAAAATTGCAGTTCAAGAAGTTCATTACTAATATGCTCATGCTCAATAGTAGAAATTTATCGTGTTTTTATTGTTTAGGTGTAATTATTGCTATAGCTAGCGAAAAGAGTTTTTTAACTACTGATCCGTGCATCGTTTGTATTTAATTTTTTTTCGATGTAATTATACCAAGACGTATAGTAATTGATGGTGTAACTTATGACTCTAATTAGATATGAATTAATTAATATGAGTAAATGAAATGGAATAAATCATTTGCTTCATGCAGCGATAATTAAAGGAAATATGGAAAATGAATTACAAATTTGCCGATGCATGATCGAGTTAAATCGTTCAAGTAATTCAGAAAGTTTACAATGAAATACGGAAATACGGGTTGTTGGTATTTTTTTCTTAATATTTTCACTCGTATTAATCATACGCGGATAAACCAATGGCTGGACAACTTTTACAGATAGAAACCTTGATTTAAAACTTTTAGGGATTAACAGTACATGATTGAATCTACTTTGGAATTAAAATGTAATTCTTTCGGGAAGTATCTACTTTCGAACCTGAGCCATTAAACCCGATGGAGTTTATTTCAAATTGTTGTTACAGAGAAAAAATCCCAGGAAATAAAATAATTTGTTTAACTGAAAAGTAATCCCACACAGACCAATAATGTTAATCCGCAATTGTTATCTGTGTTGTATTAACTCAATAGTGAATTGGTTAACACATCTGCTTACCACTACGAAATTGAAAATTAGAGTTTCAAATTCAACCGTAGACTGATTTGGACAAAGCTGATTCAATCGGTTCAAGCATAGCACTTCTCCTAACGTTAACATGAGAAATATTTGGAAGCTGCTGAAATCACAGTGTAGGCTTTATGTTTCCTTTGTAAAGACAGATGACTTTGTTAGCGTTGACTAGTTAGCAACTCCAAATGAAAGCCTCCAAATGAAATGCTTGTTAAGTCAGCAGTGCATGGTTTAAGGCTATTGAAAATGAGTGTACAGCTTTCAGCCGAAGAACCGGCATTCAACTCCTAATAGTTTCGTTTTTCTTTGTCGCTTAGCTTACCACTGACTTTATAAAATATTTCGGTAATTAAAGCGTCGCATAGAGTGGAAATATAAGCAACAAACCAATACCCTCTCTAGCAACCAAACTAGGAATATTAAGGTGGTAAAACTTTACAGTGTATTCTGTCATAGAAAATTTTACACTTTTAAAAATAAATTAAATGAAGTATGAGCAGCGATTTAATTTTTTGTGTTGAAAATATTACGTCTTGATTAACCATTTTGGTGTTCGAAAATGAATAATTTGTGATTGTGACGTGTTTTTTTGTGTGTTGCTTCGTTATGTTGGTGTGCAAAAATGAAATAAAGTTTAAAGTTTGTCTTTTTCGAGTGACGCCAATATTGCTTTAAAAAACAGCGCGGCACGGCAACTCTATTACAAGAAAAAGTCAGTGGCACATTTGTCAAAATAAGGTGGTATTTTGACTGCGTCAAAACGAAGTTTGGTTGCTAGAGAGGGTATTGAACAAACCTAGTATTGTAAGGATGCACCCAGGCCCTACTTAATTATAAACTTTCAAGTTTAATGTTAAAAAATCGAATCGTCATATTACATGTAACGGAAGGACTATCAATAAAATCTACACTTTACAGCAGGGCCTATTTTCAAGAATTTTTTTTCGAGAACTTAAATTATGGAAAATTCTTCAAATTTTTTCAAATTCTTGGGATTCTTGAAAATCATCGAAATTTTCAATTCGAGAATTTTAACGAAAAATAGGCACCGATTTACAGCAATCCACCTTCAATTTCACCTGTTCAACGTTGTCACATCTCGCTCGAAAGCTACAATTAATTATTGTCGAATGTGATTTATGGTGTTGAAATCAGACAAAGCCGAGGGGGAAACAACACGAGCGAATGTTGGGACAGTGTTAAGCGAATAATGAACGAATAAATGAGGGGAATTAAGTCGAATAATGGGGAAGTAATAGTCGAATAATGGGGAAGTAATAGGCGAATAATGGGCGAATGGCCGAACGGTGGGACAAGATTTTTCATTGTTGTTTCCCCCTCGGACAAAGCTCATATATGCTCCTTACATGATAACAATATTTTTGTTCGTTATTCTCCCGCCCAGAACGATGTGTAATTACCGGTAATTAGTAAATAATTGGCAGATATTGATATTGACATTGGCTTGAGGTAGTTGTATAATCTCGTCTTAGCTGTATAATGTAATCAAGCCCTGCTAATTACTTTTATGCATTTCTACTTGTATCATTTACTGGCCATTTTGCATATACGTGTACAATAGCAATCAATGTGAAACATACACTTCACATGACAAAGTGCAAATATGTTTTTATTGACGAACTATTTTCGTATTTAATGACTTAGCACAAGGTAATTTCACAACTGGAAAAACTGTTTAAAGTTTCCATAATGCAAAATTTCCATAATGTGAATGAAAATTGACTAATTTCACCTAATTATATTGCAATCATATTCATGTCATTATCTGTTGAGTAAATTCAATATTGATGTATTAACTCCTTGATCAACAGTATCACTTATGGATTCCTCAGATATTTCGTGAATCTAGAGTTTGGTTTCCACGGGGACAATATTTCAGTTGTCTCAAAGCTTCTCCTCTGACAATTTGTAGACGCTGACTTTTTTCGACTATGACTTTCGATAAAATTTGGAAACATCGCCAGTTTACCAAACAAAAAACCATTACCCAACACATTACGCATATTCTTGTACCAAATTGTGCGGAAAGATGATTTTTATTGATGACCTTGGTAACACGTTTTTGTTGAGCTAAGACTTTTGTATGGCATTTTGTTTGAACAAATCAAAGTATCCACAAAGTGTTTGTCTGTATAATTACTGCACCGTTACATGTAAAATTTTGAATGCTAAAAATAAACATCTGAATTGGTTAGGCGGTTTTTTTTATTGCTAAGAACCACTCCTTGTAGAGACAATACACAATTGTTCATACATGTTGAAGTTACAAACGTTGAGAAGAAAAGTGTGAGCAATTTGTATGTTAGGGCGTTCGGAATGAATACGTTAGTCTGGGAACAGGTCAGATTCGGGTAATGCAAAAATAACTCAATCGCCAAGAGAGTCGGAAGAATTAGCCAGGACACACAAAGTCGATAAGCAATAGCTAATGTGATCTGATAAAATTAGTGAAGTAATAGATTTACCAACAATTGGTTTTAAGAGTACTCAACGTCCCCTACTTATAGCGTCATCACTTTCTTGTCAAAATAAATATTTGAAATCTTGTACGTACTGTGCTTTATGTGATTAGGCAATGTAAATGCATATTTCATATGAGCGCACCATTTATTAATAGATCCGATCCGGGATATTCTTGCCGTTTGTGGAAGTTTAGGAAGAAATTTTAAAACTGTTCCTGCAAAAATCATATATTTCTTCCTAACATTTCAGATATGGACTTCTTGGTGCCAGTGGTTGTGGGAAAACGACTCTCCTGTCGTGCATTGTAGGACGACGTCGTTTATATTCTGGTGAAATATGGGTGCTCGGCGGTCGGCCGGGTTCACGTGGATCAGGAGTAAATTTTGTTGATTATTTATACCGATGTGTCTTAACTAATGTGTTTGTTTACTCAGGTACCTGGTCCCCGAATCGGTTATATGCCTCAAGTAACTACAGATACAATCATTTTCTGATGTTCATCTAGTCAAACCCAATTTTTTTTTCTCAGGAATTAGCTTTATACGGTGAATTTACCATTCAAGAAACCCTGATCTATTTTGGATGGATTTCGGGAATGACAACGAAAGAAGTTGAGGAAAAGACTGACTATTTAGTGAAGTTATTACAATTGCCTGACTCATCAAGATTCGTTAAAAATTTGAGTGGGGGACAACAACGACGAATGAGTTTAGCTGCAGCTTTGTTACACGAGCCGGAACTGTTAATTCTTGACGAACCAACGGTGGGTGTTGATCCTGTGCTAAGGAAAAACATTTGGGATCATTTGGTTGATATTACTAGCACTGGCAATCGAACCGTCATTATTACGACACATTACATTGAGGAGACGAGGCAAGCTCATATGGTAAATTGTGTGTGTATGAATGAAGTGTCCCGGTAAAATAATACGAAATTTGCATTCAGATTGGCCTGATGAGAGGAGGGAAATTTTTGGCTGAAGAAACGCCGCACTTTTTATTAGAAAAATATCACTGTGAGTCATTGGAGGATGTGTTTCTAAAATTGTCCGTTCTTCAAAACATGGGGAAAAGACGAAGATCGTCAATCATTCAAGAAGTTTCCGAACACGTTGCAGTGCCAGCAATATCGGTAAGCGATAAACCTGTTTGTATCGAAGACAGGTTATCCAATAAAAATTTCGTTTGATCTACAGAATCCCGTCATTGATATAAGTGACGAGGACCACGGTGAAATATCTGGTGAATTTGGGGACAGTACATCAATGTCGACTCGGGTCAAAGATGTAATAACCGCATCTGAAGCACCTCATCCACCATTGCCACCAGATGAAGAACCACCAGCAACGTTGAAAGATTATCTGAGCATTTTTAAGCCACATCACTTAAAGGCATTGATTTGGAAAAACTTTTTGTGGATGTGGCGTAATGTTGGGTATAGAATTTGAAGTTGAAAGATCTTTGTAACACATCCTGACCTCATACCATTGGATTGTAGTGTAATGCTGTTTATAATCGGTCTACCGTGCTTACAAATCGTACTTTTTTGTTGGGCAATCGGTCACGATCCAACTGGCTTGAAATTGGCCATAGCTAATTATGAACAAAATTCTACAACTGATCTGCAGTCTTGTCCCATTTCTGACGGTTGTAATTATACAATGCTGAGCTGCAGATACTTGGATATACTTGCGAAAAAGAAAATTCTTTGGGTAAATAAATGACTTTGAGTGAGGTGAATAGTAAACAATTCGTCGATCTTAGGAAAATTACGCCACAGAGGAGGAAGCCTTTCATGAAGTGAGGCGCGGACGAGCATGGGGTGCGTTGGTATTTCCACGGAATTATTCATCTTCATTGGTCGAAAGAACCGAGTCTGGACGATTTACAGATGATTGGGTAATTGAATCTTCGGATGTGACTGTGCGGCTTGATATGTCCAGTAAGTTCCATTTTGTAATGGTTTTTGGACCAAACCCTTTGCTTTATATTCTACGTAAAGGATCAATAGTTCGTTAGCCATCAACTGTAACCGTTGTCTTTGTTGTTACAGACCAACAAATCGGCACTCTGCTGTATCGAGACATTCAGTACGCATTTTTCGATTTTCTGGAAAAAATGTTAACCGATTGTGATATGAATCCGGCTATCGGTCGAATACCCTTGAAATGGGAGCAACCGGTCTACGGCGATCAAGTGCCCAATTTTACCGACTTTGCTGCGCCGGGTGTTATACTGAGTACACATAAAAAAATCTGATTTTACTGTCGATCAAGTTCAACACTAATTAGCAATTTTCCGTCTCATTTGCAGCAATTATCTTTTTCTTGTCGGTGGCATTGACCTCTGGTGCAATGTTAATCGAACGTAATGAAGGTATGCTGGAGCGATGTCTGGTCTGCGGTATCACCGGATTGGAAATATTATTTTCGCATGTTGTGACACAGTTTTTGATAATGTGTGGCCAGTCGTTTTTGGTGTTAATTTTCAGTTTTTCCGTTTTCGATTTGACATTGAACGGCGATACAACATTGGTTGTTCTGCTGACTATCCTGACCGGATTATGTGGAATGTGTTTCGGTAGAGAGAAATTCATTATTTTTTTGCCCGTAGTCGACAAAGTTGTAAAATTGAATTTTTTTTAAGGTTTCGTTGTGAGCTCGGCTTGTGACAACGAACGTACGGCGACTTATATGGCCATGGGATCATTTTTACCCATTGTCATGTTGTGTGGCATAATATGGCCCATTGAAGGCATGTACCCCGGACTGAAGTATTTTGCCTTTTTCGTAAGTGTTTCCACCTAATTGAAGCTTTCGCATTCAAAATTTCTGATTCCGATTTACCAGCTACCGCTAACCCAGTCAACGGAGTGCTTAAGATCGATAACTCAACGAGGATGGTCAATTAGTGAACCAACGGTGTACGGGGGATTTGTATCGACTGGTATTTGGGTGTTGGTATTTTTAACGATCAGTGTTTTGCTGCTCAAGTTTAAGAAGGGATAGTGTGTGATTCAAAGGTCTAAGTTAATTTTTCAATGGTTGATTGACAGCTCTCTTACTTTTGTTAAATGTGATATCGAAGATAGTTCACAAATTTTTTGTCGTTTAAGTATAAAATGCTGATTTGTAACACAGTAAGGAGATTTTGTTGGGGATGGGGTTGTGAAACATTGAATTTTGTGAATGTAACCGTTTTGGGATTGCAATGCCAAAATCAAACAAACTTATTTTCATGACGGTGCCTTTACTGCATAGCCTTAAAGTTCACAATTTTATATTTTCTTGTAAATAAACAATGTTGAAACATAAAAGCGTTCGTTTACCCCGTCCGGGCACATCATCGAAAATTATTTCTTTTGAGTTTATCCTCTAGCCACGTAAATGCAAAGATTTGTATTCGCATCGTATCTGGACAATGGTGGACAATCTCCTTTTATGACTCGTTGTGCTCCACATAGAGTCGGATCGGTTGGTGCTGGGGAGAAGCCACTAGGGCACTCTGCAGCAGCAAATCCAAATAGGAAGGCGATGATAGCGAAAATCCACAAAAATTTCATCTGGAAAAAGAAAGTTCTGTTGTTATAGATCTAACAATCGAACAATAAGACTTTTTCGCGATCACAATAGTTTCGCAATGTACCACCGACTTAAGACCGAAACGAACGAACATTTTTGCATTGTTGAGATCGACAATTGAGCTGCGCAGTACACGTTAAAAAATGGAAAGCGCAGCATAATTGTCGAACTTAGCAACGAAAAATTGCTCGTGTGTTTCGGACATTTACTCCGACTTATATTCCCGACAGTTACAACAACTTTACGCATGATATTAACGACCATGGGGAAGATAATCTATTGTTAAAAAAAACATGAAACAGTCGTTGAAAAGCCTCAAAAAAAATTTTTATAAGAAAATCCTTTGGACTAAAAGAAAATCCTTTGGACAAAAGAAAATCTTTGGAAATCAAAAGAAAATCCTTGAAAATCGTGTAAAAACTCTTGGAAATACTTTAAAATTCAAAAAAAAAAAACTTCAAAATCAAAGGAAAATCCCCAACATACACGATGAGTTTAACGAATCAAAGGCAGATAGCAACTTTAGAATAAAAAAGGTCGATATCGACAGAAACTATTTTCCTATTGCACATTAGTAACGCAGTAACGCATCCACTCACTTTCGTATTTTTTTTCGAAAAAGAATATTTCGGAATTGATATTGAGTCTCGAGAAGATCTAATTTTTCGAATCAGAGTCACCACGACTTTGCCACGCATTTCCAACGTAATTTAGAGAAAGGCTTTTTTGGCAGTAGATTTTCTCGTGCTCTTGATGTTATTTTAATCATTTCACAATTATTTCCAATGGCGCGTCAGATAATAAAGGTAGAACCATCTTACTGGACACATCACATCATTCGAGCAACATTTCTAGTTTGATTTGAAACATTGTTGAACCACAAGCAAAGTAATGATTTCAAAAGTTTACAGAATCCCTAGTTGCACTGAATAATTTTAACTTTAACGAAGAACCATTACAGGGAACACAGGGCAAAAATATCCTTAAATAATGGAAATCTCTGAATATATTTTCAGTATTTTTCAGTACGCACCTTGAATAGCAATTGATTCGAATACTTGAACGAAATAAACTCTAAATCTCAAGACATTGAGGTTTTATACAGTTATGTGTGCCAGAACCGCTGATAAATTTGTTATTATTGTTTGAAGTGAATTCGTTAGAAGTGATAAGATTAAGATTTTCCACTCATAAAGCGTTGAGATTTGTAGTGGAAATCGAAGTAACTCACTGTTCGAAATGGCTAATAAAAATTGGGAAATTTTTCGTGAAAATGTGATGCAGTTTGCAACATAGTTTTGATGGTAAGGTCACATTCTTACATGGATTACACTAGTACGTAACCTTCCGTGTCAAGCATCAAACTATTTCATATGATAAAGAGATGAAAAATAGAGTTTTCGTGTGAATTTGTTGAACGAGGCAAAGTTGAGGTTAAAAGACTCCCTTGATCAAGCAATCCAACCAAATTGAATATTCAAAAATTTTCAGATGAAACGTACTATCGAAACGGAATTCTGTGATGCTACTTAGAGCATTGGTTTTATGTAACATCATTTTTTATTAGACGAATTGACCCCTGTCTATCTATCGCAGATTCTGGGTCAGAGCAGTAAAACAAAAATTATTCAAAGATGTGAAATAATAATGAGATTAGAGGGTTTTAGGAAATTAAAGTTGCAATCAGTTCTACAAATTGTTTGTTTTCGTACACCAAAAGCAAAATAACTTTGCACAAAAAATTAACGAGATCATTTTTCCTGGAGATTTCGTTAATTATTTTAATGTTTTTGAAATATCGTACATCAGAAGAGAGAATTGTTTTCGTAAAGTCAGAAAATGCTCGAACATGTGAACAACAAAGCAATAAAATCACAAACAATAGAAGAGATTCTATTGTTTGTGATTCTATTGTTCCAATTTGTGTCACCAAAGTTTTACGATAAAAATTAAGAAAAACAAATTTTCGCTCGTGACAACTACGTCTTCAAACAGCTATACGACTAAAACGACAGAGATGATATTTATCTCATTAAACTCGTAGGGATTCTATCGGTAATCCGCTCTACAAAATTTCCAATTTTGATGTTTTTTGTCTCCATCTAAATTGTTTAAAGAAATCGCTATTTCATTCTTAAGAGCCAATTCGCCAATTCGTCAGCCAAATTTTCAATTTTTGAAACAAGCTATCTCCGATATTATTGAGTTATAGCTCATTCGATTCGTGTTCAATTCTAGCGAACGGGTGCCTGCTATTTTTACAAAATTCCAATTTGGGTGTAATGTGTGTACATGTCATATGATGTCAAGGGGTGGTGAATACACTTTTTTAGCAATATCTTGAGGAAAGAGGAACCCAAAAAGTTAAAACTTTGTAGGATTGTTAGCCTGTCCACGGCCGACAATTTGAGCCCACCCTGACTTCCGCACTCATCACTCATGGCCAGCCAGAAGTCAAAGTATGATCAACTTTCAAAGAGTGCTGTATTTCAGCAACATCATTGTTCTGAGGGGCCGACTACATATTATGATAGCTGACCTCAGCCACCATCACATATCAAAATTTGACCTCAGAAGTTTTGTGTTGCAGGATCTGCTGACCATTTGAAAAAAGTTGACCTTTACGGCTGGAATAAAAGAGTAAATTTGAACCGAATTCTCGTCCAAAATAGTTTTTTTTATAAGTAACGTGTCTGGGGGACAATTCTAGCCCATAACCGATCGATTCTTTGTGAAAAAACACTATTTTTTTACATTTTGCTCATAGTCGGGAAGCCTCTTTGAATGTAGAGAAATGGTGTAGGGATGCAACAAAATAAAAAATTCTAATAACAATTACAATTTTTGCGAACAAGCGCAGAAAGCGTCACCTACAACGATATCAGTTGTTTTGGAAGTATACACACACAAGGACCTGCGCAACTTTTTACTCTTTTAAGGGTTTTTGACCGATCTACACTACGGTGTTCGATATGATCGCAAAACCTCTTCAATTTGTTGAATTGCAACATGTACGTAGTTCTGGGGTGCCTAGCAATATTTTAAAGATAGACTATGTTCACTCTGCATCGCTTGAAGCTGAGTGACAGAAAATTAAGCCGGGTATTAGCAGCGTCCATTTAAACTTGAATATTGAGCACTTGATTTACCGAAAATGAAAAAAGAAATATTCAAATGACGAATCTCATGATGACCTGGATTACCGTGACGAACAAAATTTTGTTTCGGAATATATCGAAATCTGTAGAAACTAGAAAGAGACTATTCGCACCGGGTGCCAATAGTCGGCGTGGGGTAATCTGGCACACTATACAAATTGATGGTGTGCCAGATTCACCTCTAAGGGGCGAATCTGGCACAGTCATGACTTTTCGTTACATGTAGTAAAGGGACGCATAGTATGATCGCGTGTGCCAGATTCCTTGATGCCCAATAGTCACTTCAATATACTGCGGCAATTCTCTTCTCACCCACCCAGTCAAAGTATAAAAAAGTGACTATTGGCACCCGGTAACACAATTTGTGGATGAATTTAGTAGGATCAAACCAAACCCCTTCCCAACACAATTCGTAAAGGATGAATTCTGTAGAATTGAACCAAACACCTTGCCACCCTTAACCTGTATGTATTACGATGAATTCAGAAGGATCGACTTAAACAAATTCCCAACGCATTTTGTATAAAGAGGAATTCAGTAGAATCGAACGAAACACCTTCACCACACAAAGACCTAAACTATACAATTTGCAATCTCGTTTTTCATATTAGGTGCCAATAGCCACTTCAATATATTTCGGTTAATGACACCCGGTGTCAAAAGTCATTTCAATATATACTGCAGCGCAGCCAGTACTATTAGCCAAATTATAATACAGTGACTGTTAGCACCCTGAGCCAATAGCATATTCGAAATCTGTAGCACCTTTCTTAGAGGAACATTCACGAAACTTCATCTCATCTACTAGTGAAGAAGAGTCCAAGATGTTCTACCTAAAGGATATTGGAGCAATTTTCGCTTGAATTTTCACGGGATTGCCTTAAAGATTGGAAACTGAACGAAGAAAGTGGATCGAATGAGTCAAAAAGACTATGTCGAATAAATGATAAAGACTCTCAACAAAGAAAGGGCCAACCATGCATGGAAAGATCAGCAGACTGTACGACAGACCGAGTCCGAATCGGTAATAAAAACAAATGCCGTTGTTGCTTACGATATTGGCAGCCAAAAATAGTGTTCGTGTATTCAACGATCTTAATAACTGAGTATTCATTATAATTCATCCTCAACGAGGCTTCATCAAATCCATTTTAACATTAGAAAACAAAGAAAGGAAAACACATTTAAGCCATATAAATGAACGTGTTGATGTCGTCATCGTCTCGTTTTATGTACTTATGTTCGATGAGCCATTCCAACTGCTCTTTGATCATTTTCTTCGACGGAAGGAACATATTTCTAAGAATGTCTATGAGTTCAGCCTGGAAGTTTTTTTGGTTGATGAAAAAAAGAAGTTTTGTCGGTAACGGTCATCGACTTACCTGTAATGCTCCGTTGTTCAAACGTTTTCTCATTTTCATAATTTTTATGATTGCTTCTTGCGTTCGAAGGATTCGTAGCTGGACTATTGATTGGTTATCCTCTTGCTGCGACCTTTCCGTACTTAATTGAAGACGACCGATTAAGTTCATCTAGAAAGTTACGATTAGCGCTGACTGCTCGTTCAAACACGCATGGAAAAATGACAAACCTTTCCGCGTCGCTGGATCTTTCCATTTTTGATAATAGCAAATTCCTGATTTATCCAAAACAAAGTGTTTTCGGCAAAGTCTTTTGGTGTCAATCCCACTGGTTCCATGAGTAACGGCTGTCTTTTGAGTTTGGGAAACGCAACCAATGACCATAACGTTCTTCTAAGCTCAGGATCTGTTTAACCGGATTGCAAATTACTCTCCGCAGAAACGAATTCATATCAAACCAAGCCGCAACATTACCTGGTAATTCTGTTGCTAATCGTAGATTTTCATAGGACACCTTTTCGTGCGGCCGTTGATTCCATGCAAATAGGACAGCCATCTGGAACGTAGTCACATCCAAATCGAATCGGCCGACATTGTTCGCAAACGTTATCGTTCCGTTGCTCATATGATGGTACCATTGAAGCTTACGGCCGGAATGAGTTTTCTTGTAAAATTCTTCCACTTCGGGTATGTAGTCTTCCAATTCCAATGGCAAACTGACCGATACACGTTCGGAACATTGAGCCCATGCCCTACAAAGTGGATTCGTTGAAAAAGAGGTTAGCAGTAGGCTTATCGTCACTTCTTACCCTGCGTTCAGTATTTTTATGTTAATGGCATCGTGACGCGTTGTCGACGTTCGGAACTGAGCATTCAAATCTTCACTGACCTAATGAAAAGAGGATCGCAATTATATTTGGGGAGGTTGCAGTTCTTTAACTAAGTGGCTGACAATTACCTTAATATCTTGGAACATTCTAGCCAATTTGTTCACATAATCAGCAGGCATACCTGAAATAAAGGCAAAATTTTGTCCATCAATTGAAACTCCGCGAAAAATTATTCGTTTAACAGAGAGGGTGTAATAAATCCCAAAGATCTAGAAAGTCAATTGTAATTTTGCTGGCACAGTTGGTAAGGAGGGTAAGCAAGCAATATTATACCAGTAGACAGGTGTTCTTTTTTCTAATAAAAATTATTATCGCAGGGGACCTACAACATCCATTCTCAGACTTACCGACTTCTCTCAGCCATTCGACAATGTCTTCCTCCTTTTCACTATCAGCACTCGAATCCAGAATTAATCTGAAACAGAAACAGTTGGCATTGAGATCGCAGTCTAGACGTAAATGTCCACAAATTTACCTCCGAGTTAAGTGAGCCTTGTGGTACAACATGAACACATCCTTATTGCTTACATACTTTAACACCAGCAGCACATCCCTTAATCTAGATTCAATTTCATCACTTGTTAATCTCTTGCTTAGAGCAGTTCTCCTCAAAAGCATATCACAGTAATTTGCTAACAGTTCGGGACATTTACTCTCCGGCGTTGTTACTTTATTACCTCTAGCTGATGTGGCGGTAGGTAGCTCCAGCTGAATAATAATTTTAATTTAAAAATTTCATTTTTGCACCGAGTGCGACCGAATTTAACAAAAAAAAAGTTCACCTTGAAAACGGTAACATCATTAACCACCGCTTTGAATGCTTTATCTCTGACCGTCAGGAATCGTGGATCGTCGTTAAATGCCTCCCTCACCAAATTACTAAACCGTCGAAACAATTCCAACAACCGTTCAACATACTTTTCCGAGTCTTGTGTTATAATTTCCGCTGCCGATATCATATCAGCCAAACCGGCCGACACAATGTGACTTTCCAGATCATTCAGCATCGGCTCAACGCCATCGGTCACGCGATCCAACAGTCGAAACATCAGCTGCAATCGTTCGGTTTCGTCGGCCTTTATGAGTGGAGCACATTCGGCTAGTAGTATGGGTAGTGTGTCGCCGATTAGAACCGAAACGCAACATGATGCTAGGGCGTTGAAACTGGACGGTTCAAGGTATCTCTTGGCCCGTGCTTCCTCTTCGCGCAATTTTGCATCTGGAATGTTAGGGAAAAGGAAGGAAGCTGTTGGTGATTTGGTTGTGTGCTACTAAATGGTAGAGCTGGTGGATCGAGTCACGACGCATCAATTTAATTTCCAGTAACCAAAGAAAGAAAAAATGGAGAACGCAACGTTAAGAAGAAAGAGATTTCCCAAAAATAAAATACTGTGGCACCGTTGTGTCCTCTTAAAAACTGCTGTACGGTTTTCAGACTGCCCCAAATGTCAACTGATTCACAAAAATTCCTATCAAGTTATCAGCCAATCACAGTTTCTCAAGATCTTTGGTACATGACATACTTTCCAGGAACATTATTGTATCGACCACAGAGTCAGAATTGTTCTTCAACGAGGTATGCTGAGCAAATATCTGAACTTTTTCCTTATTTACTTGAGACATCATTTTTTTCCCACACGCATTCCGAGTTAAGTGCTTGACATGCATTTGTGTGCATGTAAATATACCGATTAAGCATTGAATGCATTTCGCTTTTGCATAACTTTGCCATTATGTAATGCAAACACTAAACACACACCGTAATCACTCTGTATGTTCTGTGTACCTTAGCAATTATCTTTGATGTCGGTGTGGGAAACTTTAAATTAATTTAGCACAACACAAACATTGTGCAATCATTCCCAACAATGAATGGAATGATGCTGACACAGATACAATTTTGAGGTAATACCAAACGTATTATGTAGCACGGCACATTACATGCGAAGAAATCGGTTGAAGAGGGCAGTCAATTTCTCATTTATAGTTCGGATTATTAAATTTGCATGAAGGATGTGGTAATTGTAGGGTGAGTGCACCAGTTTCGGAACATGCACTCTTTGGGCGTTGTATGAAGAAAATATAATAAGAAACCCTTTATTGCCCTTCACACCGATACAAAAATCGAAAAGCCCTTAGAGCATCAACCGAATTCTCATACGGCCAGTCCGGACCTCCATGTAATCGCACACCTATTGATACACTTTTTTATGAATCAGTACTGCTGATTCAGTAGGTGTCCGACTACTGGTACATGTCGGGAGACTGGTACCGCCATCTTTACACTTCCAGCAACTAACGTAAGATCAACATTTTCATTTTAATTTTTTTCCAACCTCTCTGAACCTCTCTACCCATCCGACCACACTTCAAGTTAAATTCCGATTCCGCGGATTGGTCGCACAACCAAAATTATTTTTCGATGGAATTCTCGACAAGCCAAATGCATTATGTGCTGTGACTGTTGCACCAAGAGAATAAAATCAAAACTCACCTGCGTATTGCATAAACGATTGTACACCATTTGCCTGGAGTTGTTCGCTGGCCTTTAGCCGATAGAACGATGTTGTTGCCTAGAAATCATAGTCATGTTTAATCCATTCCACCAATTTACCGGAGAAACACCAAGACCAACCTCTAAGTAGGACGCTTCAAAATTTTCGCGATAGATTTCTAACTTATCTCCAGCATCTGAGCACAAATTTACATAACTTTCACGTACACCAATGACCAGCTGTGAATCGAACGCGTCACCATTCCGTTCGGCGTGGATCAATTTCATTGCCGAGTCCTGCAGTCGATGTTTGATATTGATAAATATGCTACGGTTCCACGAATCTAACATCAGCTTTCTGACTAGACTTTCGTCCTGATCGGTTTTCTTTTGAGCGGCCGAGCCAAAATTGTAATTCAAAGTGCAGCTCTGGCCCTGAAAACAAACAACCGTAAAGCAAACGACTAAATAGAAAACTTTACAATTTAAGTGTACAACTACCAAACAAGCCTCCAGTTGTCGAAACGGCAATGGAAGGTATCCACTCTGTGTGAAAAACTTTCGCCACTCGGAAATGTATGCTTTTAACAGTGCCTGTTCCTCGCGCTGTGCCAACACCCTGGCTTGAGCTTGTTTGATGAATGTAACGATATCTTCTTGCAAAGATTCGTGTATCTTTAAAGCCCCCTTTTCATCCCACAAACATATTAAATGTACGCCATAAAATAGATCTTGCCATTCCGAAGTTTTCACCGGCTCTGTGGAACGAAAAATGGTCTGAATTTTTTTATGGCCACAAGCACAACATCTAGAAGACAAACCTTGCGTTAACACTTTCAAAACAATTGGCCTTAAAGTGGGCCAATTTTTTTCATAATACGATTGGCTACTAGGACAAGCCATTTATTATTATGTTTGTTCATTAATGTAAAAGCAAATCTAAGGTGGCGCTATGCAATTATCTCAGTGACAGATGTCATAGCCTTTTGTTAATGGAAAGTAACTTTGCCCAAAAATCCATGCGGCCAGTTGAGAAATCATTGTTGCTGGAAATTTTGAAATTTATATTGGAAGATGTTGTTAGGCTCTGATCAGAAAGAACATGTAATTTGTAAGTCATATTCGAAGAGGGCCGCTGGTACCCAAATTTAAACTGAAATTATCTTTTAAATAAGCGGAGGAGTCACTAGAAAATCGGTCTGCCGCTGCCTTTGCGATTAACTCATTGGTAATAACCTATTCTTTCAGAACCTAGGATATTTGGGGCTGTCGGGGAATCTCACCCACGCGAATTATCATAGTATGCGCAGCGCACTCTTACGACATGTAACAAAAAGTCATGATTGTGTGAGATTCACCACTTAGAGGCGAGTCTCGCATACCATGAATTTGTGTGGTGTGCTAGACTACCCCTATTTGGGCTCCAGTACGTGTGAACTTAATTATGATACTTATGGCTCATTGGCTCGTTTGTTTTTGCGGCTGAAGCTGGTTGAAGGATAAACACAAAAAACGATCGAAATAGAAATTTTCTCTTCCGAATATGCATCAGACAAAAAATCAACTAAATGAAATTCAATGTCGAGGCATTTTAAACACAAAAAAGGTTAACTTGACTATTGACCTGAATTATCTAGTAGTCATTGTTCATTTAAACAAGGTGAAAGAACATAGCAAGACCTTGGAAGACACTTCTGACACTAAAAATGTTTAAAATTTCTAATTTTTAGCAAGTAAGGCTACGTTAATTTATTTGTTGAACTCGCTAGATTTGGTAAAATTTAAATGAAACATGAGTTCGTGTGAGGGTGAAATAAGTAAAATCGCTTTGTCCTTCGGTTTGTATGGACAGACCTTGTTTATTTTTTCATTGATTTAATTCACTAACATCAATCCAAGGTTCTGAAAGGACAGGTTGAGACACTTCTGAGTTGATCACGAAAGCGGTGGCACACACATGCTGACAGATCGACACATTTTATAAAACCCACTCGTTATAAATTATGTGAAACCTTACCTTGATAAAAATATGGTTTTTTCTTCAAGTTTTCTTCCCCTTTCAGAACCTTGAATCAATCGTCCAAGAGCTCGTGCAGACAATAACTCTTTTTCGTTCTCCAGTGAACATGCTGAGTTAATGGAACTAAATTTTGACAGCTCTCTTGGCGATGCAAACAAAATCTATTGGTAGTAGTAGTATCAGTAGTAGTAGTATCAGTAGCAGTAGTATCAGTAGTAGTAGTATCAATAGTAGTAGTATCAGTAGTAGTAGTAGAAGCAATGAGATGCTAATATTACTACTGGGTCGTTTCGACGGATAGAGATGTCGAATGATTTTGAAATTGGTTGAGCGAAAATGTATTGAATTCTCTCTCAAAAATCCAACTGTCATTCGACATATACAGTGTTTTCAGAGAGAGATTTTGGACCAGTTTAATATAACTTACCTTGAGGTATATTGAGCGGTAAAAATTTGAATTTTTGGTGTGTTGAATTTTCGTGTAAAAATAATTTTGATTTTTGATTATCATTGAAACGAGAGGAGAAAACGTAAACAAATATGTATGGCGAGCATGCGAGGATTTTCATTGTGGTGTTATTCGACTTATTTTCGTCGTTTTTACATCTTATTTTTGGGATTTTTAAGTTTACTTTGTACACTATAAAGGTAAAAATATCTTAATATTCATTATTTGAGTGGTGTGAAATATTGTTCGCAGCAGTGTTGATACTGTAAAAGGATGGACATCGAAATATTGACAAGATACAATGAGAAAGTAAAGATGCATTATGGCGGCGTAGATCCGTACATGTTGGTTGATACCAAAGATACATTACCCGATAACATTCAATTCTATGATATACAGAATTATTGTATCGGGAGACAGCTCATTCACGAAGGAATTGTTTAGAACCTATAAAACTTTGGGGCATATAAACTTTACGAGAGTGGCTGGGTCCAATCGGTAATGACGAAAAATGTTGCGACTGGCAAAGTTTCCGTGGCGTTGGTAATTTATATTGAAGAAGGGTTATGTATTTACGTGTCAAATAGAAACAAATGTGCGTGTTTCTAAATTCGGTAAAACAGTTTCCGTCTCAATGTAGCTTTTATCAGCCATTTCATTTGATGTTTCGACCGCGATGTCAGTTTCAATCAAACTTGGATCATCTCCTTCATTGGACGTTTCGATTTGAATGCCTTCATCTAGATATTCTTCATCCAGATATTGTTCCTCATATCCCAAACGTAGAGTTGGGACCCAGTCACTGTATCCTTTCAAGGTTCAACCAATAATTACCCAATTACACAACAGGCATCGTAAATTACTGAAAGAATAATTAAACAAACTCTTAACATTCACCGGTTGAGTTTAGATTGATCTCCTTTGTTTATATTTATGTTGCCATCGATATTTTGCACCATCAGGTTTAAATATTGAGAAAAACCTTTGAATAAATAATTAATTACCTTTTACTACTTGTATGAAGAAGAAAAAACAAATAACATGTGAAAAACAAAACTCAAACTTATTTTGAGTAAATATTTTTCCACGCAAATTCAAATATTCGGACCACTTTATTTTGACATCTATACCTCAAGGTAAGTTAAATTTAACTTGTCTTCTCTCATTTTTCCTCTCTGAAAACACTGTATTCCCTCTATCCGTCGAAACGACCCAGTCGTCATATTAGCAACTCTCTGAGTAGAAGTAGTAGTAGTAGTATTTTGTTCAAAACATTTTATTTATTTTCACCATTTGACGATGATTTATCAAAACTAATTATTTTTCTTTTTTCGTAATTGTGCTGTGTTTTCGCGCCCCTTTATTTGTTATATGTTCTAGTTCTCTTTTTTATGAATATAACAGAATGAAAGACAAACCAAAAGATTTATTTTTGATAAATACTAAAACCACGGCAGAGTAAAACCAGGCAGTAGCGGCTCATTTTTGAAACGTCAAATAAGGAACTGTTCGATAATGAACTCAAATGAACACTGACATAAATTGAAAAATTTTATTCGCAAAAAAAAGGCTACTAGATAATTCAGGTCCATAGTCAAATCAAACGCCTGGTTTACTTTACTCTGCCGTGCCAAACTAATTGACATCTTTAATGTCACTTTTAACTGAGGAGTTAATTTCCTTCACGAACAAAATCGGTTGTGAAGAATGTACCTTCAAAGATAACTTTGACAGCAATAACTGTTCAACAAAAGTCAACGTCGGTGAATGAAATAGAATTTCTGTACAAGCCACGTCCAAAACTCTAACACCTTTGTTAAATAAATGACAACTGACAACACTGTTCGAAGCGAATCGAAAAAGGTCGAAAACATTTTCTACACAGGAGCATTTAGATGGTAATGTTGCCATCCCTTAAAACTAAAAAAAAAAATTGCGTGTGGAGTACTCGCGTTTTGCTTTTGTCGTAGAACAACAAAATAAAAGTTTTGGTTTAGTTAAAAAACGGTTTTAGAGCCAATTACACTAAAACGAATTTACGCAATGCGGTATACAATAGTTATTATTTGACAATAGACTGTTATCGAGAAAACGAACTGAGCCAAACAATAAGAAAAATCCGAGTGTGTGTTGAAAAAAGGCAAACAAAAAATGTACAACAAGAACCAGAATGGCTATCCAAATAGGTCGAGGTAAGTTAAATGCAGGGTAGTTCACATAGAACATTTTACTGTGTGGCCGTTTAGAATGTTTTTCATTTTAGTTTTATTATTCACCTTTTCGATTTGTTGTTCGAATTGAACGTCTGTTTAATTTTTTTTTCAAGAATAACACAAAATTCGGTAGGTTTCAGAACAGTTTGCATATTTAAAGTGTCAAACCCGTGAGTAAATGCCAAAAAAAATCGATTTTGTTGCATTATTTTCGTTTAATCACTCAAAATCATCGGATCCATAACCTACAAAGTGAATTGAATCTTGTTTTCATTCGTTCAATTTGCATTTTATTGACTGACTCTCTGTCGAATAATTTGTTTAGAGTTTCTGCCTTAAATTATGCTTTGCCGTTCCCGATTCATTGTTGTTTTTCGTTCGAAAAGAGTACACAAAATTTTGTTTTATTGTTTATAATTGCAGTGGAAGTCGCATGTGGCACGGGATGTCCAGTTCACTGCCTTGCGGAATGGTAAGAACAGTTTCTAGCATCAACGACAGGCTAATTTTAAGCATATACTGGATAGATTATGTGCAAAAAAACCGAAATTATCCAAAAACGATAATCGAGTTCTAGCTTTAGTGTCTCGCTTAGATGAATCCAGTGTAATTTATCCAGTAAATGCTTTACAGCCTACCAATATTCTCTTTCAAGTTCAAATTCTCTAACAATTCTAGTCGCAATATGCGTACCAGGACACAGATTTCTCATCGGCCTATCCATCGCGACGAATGTTCGATATGCCACCGTCGAGTAGTACATTAGGAGCAGTTGGTCATATGTCTTCATCCAGCACAAGTTCACTAACTGGCTGTAATAACAGCGGAACCAATTTAATTGTTAACTATTTACCGCAAGATATGACAGATAGAGAATTTTATGCATTATTTTCAACAACGGGACCGATTGAATCCAGTCGTATTATGAGAGACTTCAAAGTGAGTTTTTGTTGTTGGTTTTTTTTCGTTGTTATTGGTGTTACAGTGCGCTGCAAACATTTTGTGTGTCTAGATAAATTCACTCCCAAATTTCTAACTTCTAATATCACTTCAACGATAGTGGATGTTTGATTGGAGAGTGACAAAACTGGGAATGTTGATAATTCGGAGAACTATTGATTGTCTCAACTATTGCACCTCTGACAGGAGAATTTTAAAACAGGCACATCCTTTATCAAATTTTTGGGACACTAAGCTTGGTATGGCTGTTATATTTTTAGATTAACGATTCTGTTTCGTCATTCCTTTTAATATTCTCCTCGACAAAATAAATTTGTTGACACTTCGAAGCTGTCTCGCGTGAATTATAATAATGTCGTACGCTTGTTGATCTTACTTATTAAACTCTTCATGCTCCCCAATCATTGACAAGTGTTTTAGCACTAATTTAAAGTGACTCACGATTCCAACGATTTTCTTGTCGCTAAAAGTTCCAACGAGAAAAGCCCTAATGACCGAATGTACCCACACAGTACACGGGAAATCCATGGTTGATATTGTAAAACGAGTTGTTATCCCAAAACCAATCAGCAGTTTGGATGAAGAAAGGTTAAGTTGTTAAATTTCCACCGTTTCATTTAGTGCTATCAACTGAGTAAAAGCAGGAGCAATGCATGTGTTCAACATTATTTCTCGATGAGACATTACAAAACATGTTTCGATGAATGCGGCGAATGCAGGAACTCGTTCAGGAACTAAAAATTCGTTACCCAAAGTGAAGATTTTGACATATTTTGTATGAAAGAAGTGTCACAATCGTCACCAGTGAAACTCAACGAAGAGATGCTGAACGAGCTCCAGCGCTTCTTAGAACCATTACACGTGTTAAGGAGTCACTTGGACTTTTTAAAAAAATCGTTCTTTTCATCGTATTTCGTTAACTTTCGATGGCCTTGACATGTAAAATCCTTAGACAAATTATACATAGACTGGTATTTCGTACGATAAAATGTGTCCCCAACATGAGTTTGTATAAGATAACATATTTCGAACGATTTTACACCAATTCATGTTGACGCTTTTGATAGTTCACTTTGTCCACTTAATTAAGAGTTGTCACACATACCGCAATTTCATATTTCATGTTGGGACTATATTTCCTCCCTTGGTATAATTACTCTTGGGTAAAATCCACTACAAAACTCGGGATCAAAGTGAAAACTTACGTTTTCGTACGATAAAAGTGTGATCGGCTTCGCCTCGGATCAATAAAATTCACACGAAATTTTTCAACGTTTTATCCCTTGTTATGTAAATGACTGCACCACCTGGAAACTCGTTTTCCGTCAATGACAGTTGCGTTAAAACTCGTTTCCGGCGTTTTTACGAGTAAAATATACTTCGTTATGGTTTGGAGATGCAGCACTCGTCAAAATGAAAACTTTAAAACGAGAACGTAATCTACCATTGGGGTAGGGTAATCTCGCACACCACATAAATTCATGGTGTGCGAGATTCACCTCTAACTGGTGAATCTCGCACAGTCATGACTTTTCGTTACATGTCGTAAAAGGACGCATACTATGAACGCGTGTGCGAGATTCCCCGACACCCTACCATTTAATGCCTCGTGTGTGTTCAGCACAATTATCACGAAGGATTTTACATTACTTTTACGTCGAGTTTGATAGTCTTCAGATTCCAAGCAAGCTTTTCGACGCTTTCAACGTTTAAAATTCTTTATGCAATTCGGGATAAAACAGGGAAGTCACATCAAGGAGCGTTCGGTTCAGAAGAAACTGAACTCTGAACGTTTCGTCCACAGTTGTTGTGTAAATGACTTGGGGAATGCAAATATATTTCACAGCGAAATGAATCTGTCTTCTGAATAAATCAGAATGTCTGACAAGTGCGACCAGAAATTAATGCCAGACGAAAGACTGAAAAATGCCGCCCAAAATGAGAAGAACCAAAATGTATTTATTTTTCGAAGTGCCCAACCAAAAGGTAAAAGATGGCACTGGTCGAAGTTCTTCGATTTAAAAATTTATTGGCCCTTTCGACACATCCTTTTTGAAGATTTTTTTTTCTAGCCAAGCCATTGCGTTGTTCTTTCCTTTATCCATCCATCCATCCGTATTTAAATACCGGCATCAAGTCATCATTTTCATTGACAAATTACGCCAAACTCAAATTTAGATTCATTTTGAGAAGGCCGGTCTCATATCATATGTAAATAAGCTGGGAAGAATTGACTTATTTGATATGGTAATTTGTAATGCATTCGAGGCGATAAATGAAAGAGAAACGTGTGCCTAAAGCTTATGTAAAATTCAAGTCAACATAAAGTGAAATTAAATCTACCGATAAACGTGACAGAACTTTTATTTCCTTAAAACGTTTTCTCGTGCCAAAACCATTAAGAGTGAAAGCCAATCCTTACATTTTCGTTTTAGGTTACTGTCGATTTTTCTTTCTTTTTTTTGCACGCTCTAATAGTCCTGTTACTTGTATAATATTCACATTTGGGCGACATTCGAAAATTTTACTCTTCGCCTTGAGACTATGCGTTATGCACAGGATTTTTCCACCATTCTCTGAACAGAACATTTGGCAAAAATACAGATTTTTCGTTCGTTTCGATCTTCCGTATTGACCCAGTTCATGTTGCCATATTTCAATGCATTAAAAAACATTGTCACATACTGCTGTGGTGATTATTTCTGATAAATAACCACCGGCAACATAAAATATGTAATGCGTAGCATGGGTTCTGCCTATAAAGTATCCAAAGAAAAATCCAATAAAAATTAAACTTTAATTCATTTCGCACCCCATGATATGTGCCCATTACCAATTTATGTAATGGCATAAACCTTTCGCTTGTATTTTATGATTTGATTGTTATTTCACGGTGTGAAGATATTGTTCTATGGTTTCTCCGTTGTTTCATTGCAGACATGTTACTCGTTTGGCTACGGATTTGTAAACTATTTAACCGAAGAAGGGGCACAGCGAGCTATTAAAAGTCTTAATGGAGTTACCGTTCGTAACAAACGGCTAAAGGTAAATTTGATTGATTAAAATGTTGAGTTATTTAATGACAAAGTAATGACGAGATCGGGTTCGAAATGGGTCGACCCGTTTTCATTAAAATAGAGGGTAAAACATTGATGAACTCATGTCGCTGTATAAAACGGGTCGAACAGGTTGTAATTGATATTTTTTAAGCCATTTTATTCAAAAACTCATTTCCATCATTGCTTTCCTATATTTTTCTTATGTCGGGGGAACGAGTGGGCTATTAAGTAGCGAAAAGGTCGCCTAAGATAAATTGGTTTTCCTTCCAAAAAATTTCATAATATCTACGAACTCAGTACTGAACCAACGGTCGATCTCTGACACGGACCTTAAATTGATTTTCAATAGAACACCGGGTAGAGTGTACATAATTGAAATGTTTGATGTTGCGTGCGTTCATTTGGAATAAGTGTCGATGGTCGATCGGTTTTTATTTTGAACGCCAATAGTTAGCTCATCTTTCTACTGTCCGTTAGGTTGCAGTAATGGTTGAAATGTGTACGAAAGTGCTCGAATTTGTCTGTATGTTCCTTTGAGGGATTTTATGTTGGAGTCCATTTCAGTCAGTTGTTTCTATTTTATAAATCAGCAAAGTTATAGCCGTCACAGTTAATGATTCATCATTAGCGATGGTTATAACAGTAATCGCTGTTGAACGGCAGTTTCGATCATTCAACTGGTCTGATGTAGCAGGATGTAGACAGATGATCAAGAGTTGTTTCGAACTCAAAGTGTCTGACTACCCACGCTATCCCGACACCTTTGCCTAATTTGATCTCGATGGGCTCGCGACACAGTCCCAGTTTCAAATCGAGCCCTATCCAACTATCAACTAACGACAACCAAGACCAATGGTTGACTCATTCGTACTTTACACGGGTCAGCCAGACTTAGAATTGAACGAAATTGTATTTTAGGTTTTTTTCGTGTTGTCACTAGTCACTAGCGAGTACGGAAAGATGGAATAAATTTTCTTATTGTTAGCCGAATAGAATTTTAGGTTTACGTTGCATTGAAAAATTGAATATTTTTGACAGAAAACATTTCGCTACACAGGTTTCATATGCTCGACCTGCCGGTGAAGAATTAAAAGAAACTAATTTGTACGTTACGAATCTTCCGCGCACGATAACCGAAGAGCAACTGGATGAAATATTCGGCAAATACGGTTTAATTGTGCAAAAGAATATTTTACGTGATAAAATGACTGGAAAACCGCGCGGTGTTGCATTTATACGGTAAGAAAACTGGCTGTTGTTGTACGAAATTCAATATCAAATGTGCTAATTCGATGAAAAAACTTCCAATTTGCAGATACAACAAGCGAGAAGAAGCACAAGAGGCAATTACAATTTTATTTCTTTTATTAAAAATCTTTTTGTTCAGTTGATAGTAGTTAACGGGAAATAGACCTGGTCGAAGAGATGGAAAGGTTTAATTATTAGGTACCGTTAGCCACTTCATATAAACCGCTGTGTGTGCATCATTGTCTCGGAAATCGATAGCAACGGCCTACATAGCAATGGTTTCCTTAGTAATGTATTCCATAGCAACGGTTTCCGTAGCATACGTTTCTGTGGCCAAATTGTTTTGTAAAAAGTCCTTAAACGTGTTACACACGGCAGGAATATGACCACGGTAATTATCTGGTCTATTACTTCCATCGATCAACGTATTTGTATTCTGTTGATTTCAAATCTTGTACTTCAATTTGTTTAACATGCATTTTACTATATAAAGGACCATGTTACTCAGAGCTTGTCATTATTTTTGTCGTCGTTATCGATAGCATTTGAATAGCCGTATGTGACAGGTTAATTTTACGATCTGCCACTTCTCGACAGTTATGATTACTCGATACGATTATGACGAGCTAGTTATGAGTCATCGAGGGTAGTTCTAGTTTTACCGAGTTACAAGAACTTTTAAGTTACATAGAGCCGATTAGAGTTATATTGCTCGAGAGTTATGATGGTAACCGTTACCGCTCCTTTCTTATATCATTGAAATGGTTTACTCTAAACTCATTTGGTTATTCCATATTCTATTCCCCTCCCGACCATTTTAATTTCGTCTAAATTTACAAAACAACCGGCCACTCCACCTTCGATCAAGTCTTAAATACTATCACCAGTTTCGATAACGTTTGTTTGCGTAAATTCATTGTTTGCGTTTAATATTACAGGCGATCGCCGCACTCAATAACGTTATACCCGAAGGAAGTAATCAGCCATTGACAGTGCGCGTGGCCGAAGAGCATGGCAAGCAGAAAGCGACGCAATTTTACAATTCAACGATGAACATGAACATGAATATGATGAATTCGATGCACTATCCGCCGCCGAGCAGTGTAATGCATAGAGGTAGAGCACGATTCCGATTTCAAAACATAAGTCCGTATTGAGATGGAAAAGTATTTTTGCTTTGCTTCTTCCTTCGTCTCAACTTTCATTTCGATCTTCTTCTCTTTTTTTTTGCCGATTTGTTCTCTTTTATTTTCGCCGATCACTTTTTTTTTCTTCCTTTCTTTGGTTGAATTTGCACATTTTGTCCTTGCTGATTTCCTGGTAATTTCGAAGTTTTTAATTTAATTTTTTTAGCTTTAGAATTTAGTTTGATTTTATCAAAACAGAAAATTAATTTTATGGAATGATGAACTGATGGTTAATTTTGTTGATTAAAAAAGAAATTAAATTTAAATTTTGTTTTAAGTTTTTCTTTTGTTGTTCTTTACCTCCAGCGATTCATTTGATAAATAGTTTTGTGTTCACTTCAAAGCCACCGAATCCAATAGTTTCTAAAACCAATTTGTAAGCTTACAAGTTTCACCTGACGCAGCAGCTGCAGTATATGAAATTATTGATTTTGAATTGGTTGAATTATTGGTATGAAACTTTATAAGCGGATTTGAGCTTTAGGTGCTTTCAGAGGTGTTTATAGTCGGTATGGCAATTTGTAATGTCACTTAATTCATATAAGAATTGTGAACAGATGAGGAATGTATGATTAAGTCATTGCTTTCTGAACTTCCAATAACATCCATGCCTTTTAGTCGTCATCAATGTTTTTAGTCATGTAACTGTAGCAGTTGTTCATTGAGATACTAGCTAGAATTGCGAATATCGGATTATCGAATTGTCAATCCCATCAACGCAGAATTGCCCTAGGCCGAAAACACACGGGCAATCGTGAGCTGCTGAAATCGACAATTATGCTGCGTTTTCCATTGTAATCCAAGACTGCCATTGGAATCTGTGGGTGCAGCTCTTCATTTGTAAAATTAATTTTTACATTCGGAAGTCATGAGTCATGTTTTATGGGCTTCTTTGGAGAACTTCGCAAAAACTTTCAGCGAACTAATATTAGGCCCTCAAAAACCGGTGTTCTTACCTGGCCAAAATGTCTTGAATTGCATGGAATATTTCAGAATGAAATTCCTAAAACAGGCTACGCAGTCTTGGGAACCATTTTTGTGTGCAATTGCTAAGATGAATTGCAACCGCTGTAACATTTCCTCTTTCTAAATTTGGTAAACCCCAATTTGCAGCAAAGTAATCCGAAGTTGAAATTTGCATGACGTAGATTTTGCTGTTACATTAGATGGATTACTGAATTTGTTTTGAAATTTACAATTATTGCCGATGACGGTGGCTTTTTTTTAGAAATTGTTAGATCGACCTATCATAGTATTTTATGCTACAAGAACTGTGAAGGGTATTTCATGTGCACGAAATGAAAAATGCCATTTCGAGAACATAAAATCCCTGCAATCTGTCTACTTTCACCTTGCTCTATTAATTCACCTTCACATTATACAAGATTCAACAACACTGACCGGATATTCGTTTTCGATCATTGCAACGCAAATTCGACTTTCTATAAATTTGAGTCACAGTGGTATACAAATATCATGAAATCGACGTATGATACAAAACACAGTGTGTAGCTTGTTATAAGTCAACAAAATGACTGTTAGCCCAATGTCAAAAAATCGTCTATTATTCATCCCAGTGTAACGGTACGAAATCTAAGCCTATCTTACCAAATCTAAGCGGTGTCTTTTGGGCGTGGGGTAATTTGGCACACGGTGCTAAAACAACGCATTTTCAACTACGTAATAGGTGAACTCGCACACAAATTTTCGATACCAAAATTTTGTATAAGGTGTCATTGAGTCGATGACATGGCTAAAAAGCATTTGCAGCAATAAACATGCGTGTACGAGTTCACCGATACCGTCTTTTGAAGTATTGGCTTTTCGTTCCTAACTGAAACTTCTCTACTGAACGGTGGAACTCTACACTCTCTGCGCTTAGAGAAGCCAAACAGATAAATAGAAGCAGAAAGATCTTTCTACAGACACTCAATGAACCAATCAGAACTTAGAACACTGATATTATTGGTCCAATAGCAAAGTATTCTGGTGGTTTATTCCCGAGACGGAAACTACTATCCTCTGTAGATCACATGTTTTCGCATTTTTTATTGTTATTATTTCTACTTTAATCCTTATAGTCTCGTAAAGGAGACAAGGAAATATGTATAAAAAAGCAAAATTGTAGCAATCCCCTCCCATCCCGCTTATATAAATCAAATAAAATTTGCTAATTGCACTAACATTGTAACTTAGGATAATGACCTTCATTGAATCATAAAGCTCACACCACTTTTATCATTATATTCAAACCTTTAATGTTACCGTTTTCGCTTTTTCTCAATTTTCACGCTATCACTAACTCAACAATAATTAAAATCTAAATCCGGACTAGACGCTTGGTATAGCAGAAAAAAATCCTATCCATACACCTACTAACAACTGTGCGAAAAATTACGGTGAAAACATAACCTCAAAATAATTTATTTTCTCTTGTCTAATAAATGCATTTTTAATTGTATGTTTAATTAAAAAGAAATTTTTTTGACTAATAGTTAACCGACAGTCTATCTTATACAGTTTAATTTTACTTAAAAAAAAAACTACAACTCTGAACTTAAAACCTGAACGAATTTCAATAATAATATTAAAAAAATGAATTTACTGTAATGCAGACCATATGGAACGGTTAATATTGATTTTGTGTGTACATTTTTTCTTCCAAAATTTCATTTTGTAAATATGAATTGAAATCAATTAATTTCCGAATGAAATATTTACAATAAATAAACGAAAAGCAAACCAGAGATGAATAATGAAAAATTAAAGGAAACCAGCTAAATAAATCCCCGGTTAATCGATAAGTATATAAAAAATGAATAAAGAAAATAAGGAAAAATTTAAAAAATGAAATAAGAAAATAAATGAAAAATTATACAACCTAATTGTTCAACCAATTATACATCCTAATATAACAGCTAAACGTATACATAAAATAACTGAAATAACTGAACTATATATACATAATTACGAAAAATGAAACCAGTAACAATATAAAAAACAAACAAAGAAAAATGCAACCTAAAAACCACTTATAAACAAAACGAAAATCCTTTTGTCGAATTGCGTGTGTCTTCGAATTGAAACGAATAATTTAATAAATTAAATCAAATTCGATTAAAAATTTCACATATTTGAATACCAAAATCGTCATGAAAAATTATATAAAAAAATAATAATAAATAAATTAAAAATTATGTACCTTCCGTAACACATTAAAGGTGAATGAATTGTAGTGATAAAAAAAAATTTGTTGAACTGTTGTTAAAAAGACAAAATTAAAACAAAAACAAGAAAAAAACCTATATAAATATAGAAACTATATAAAAGAAATAGCGATTAAAAATGTTAGTTCTTATGAAAATAAAAAAGGACAGAAAATGCCTAGCGTTCATACGAAAAATCAGTGTATTTTTATTACGTTGGAACCCGAGTCCAAGGCAGTATACTTTGGGGAGGTCAAGCAGATCGACATTTTATTATACATCTTTTCCATTTAAACAAATTTTTTGTATGAAACGTGGTGTGTAACCCGCGTATCTGCATCTGCGTGACCTCCCCAAAGTATACAGCCTTGCACGGGTCCACTGATGTTAATTCTGACTTTGACTGTAAGTGTATTTGTATATCGTAGCTTTTCTGGGCTCTGTACCATGACTTTTTGGAGCAGTTTCCACCTCAAAATAATGAAGTTTGCTAAAGTTTTCCCGAATTTTCTACAGAAAATTTGAATACGCCTTAGCGAATTGAAATTTCGCACCAAAATATCTTAGACTGGAAAGCACTTAATTGACTAGGAACTTTGAAGACTTTTAAAACTCTGATAAATTAAAAATTGTGTTTTCATGCCTTGGGCAAAAATTACAGAATTTTTCTCGTAACTTAGGCCCTCAGAATAAAAAGTTGTACACCAATCTGTTGTGGACGATTGATTTTAGGCACTTCGTTCGGGCTACAACAAGCGAAATTGCCTAAAAACAATCGTCCAAAACAGATACACAAATAACTATTTCATGCTTCGGGGCCGAAAATGAGGCCAATTTTTTAGTCTTTTTCTGGTTTTCGGGCCCTTTGCACCAGTTTGGGACGGTTGATTTTAGGCATTTTCGATTTCTCGAAATTACCTAAAATCAAGCGTCCAAGACTGGTCACTCGAGAAAATGCAATTTCTAACTTTTCCTACGAGGTAAACACAACATTTTTTACTACAGAAACCTACAAAGTTTCAGCAGTGAAAGAAAAAGAATGTCCGAAATCGACTCCGTATTGCCTGAGAAAGGAAGTACTACTCAGGGCTTACCACTCCACGGACATGTATAGTAGTCAAATACCTATTGTTATTTCATTCTTAAACTTTTTTATGATTGGTTGTCGACTGATCACTTAATGTTCGCCTATCCTAGTGAGTGCTCCTTTTGCACCTTTAGAATTTATATTGATCACAGAGAAAATTATTTTTTCCTTATCCTTTTCGTCGAACACCTTTTTTTCTCGGCAACTTTTCTCCTATATTCGCGAAACTCATCTTCTTTTGACAGAGTGCTTAGCAAAAGAAGTACTTCAGGGACCCAATACTTAAGAGGGTAGACACTGAAGCATTTTAAGCTATCATCAATAGCTTCCAAAAATAATGACAATAGCTATTGCAGTCTAAAACAAAACGTATGAACCGATATGCTAAGATTCGATTCGACTCGACTAGATCTTATTCAGAGCTAGTCGTGAATCGTCAATTAATTCGTTACTATACTGTCACTGTACGCATGCATGACAAGCATCGTTTATACACTTAATACTTTCAATTGAAAATGATGACATTTACAACATTATTTGCGTTCGAAAACCAGTAATTTGCCATCCTGTCTGCCTCTCGAATCTGTTACTTCTGTTGTGAAATCTTCCATTGCGTTTGTCGTACACATACACTTTACCGAATTAGCCAGAATAGTCCAGAATAGAAGAAGAGTATGGTCTATGAGGATGCCAAGGAACAAAAACCAGTAACAGTTGAAACGGTTAATACTTTATTTTCCTCAATCTTACGACATATTTACACGATGAAGAATTAAGAAAGAAGGGACGGATTCATTTCTATTTACTTTTCTTATGCATTTCAATCACACGAAATATCGCGCTCACAAAAGGTGAAATTATATCCCCGACTGATGTCGTATTGTCATCAGTGAGGGTTAGAAGTATATACGGTAGGATAACAACGATACACATTTTAAAGATTTCGTAAACAATTGATCTAAAAAAGACGTAGTTTCTGGTCGATCTAAAATTCATCGTGGAAATTCTCATACGTAGATATCACTTTTGATCTAATGAACGAGTCTGCATGGCTCAATACCTAAGGACATGTAAAAATTGTGATGAAATGTACCAATGCGATAAGTTGCCAAATCATTACCTCATCTAAGTCCAAACGTTGATCGTTATTCTCATCAGCCAAATTAAATAAGCTGGCCGCTTCGGTCAATGCATGGCGCGGATGTCTTGGATCGACATATGACAACAGTTCCGAACGGTTAGCTTTACCATTATGGTCAGTGTCGATTAGTCTTTTAAACTCTTCCTGACGCTCGTACATAGTCTTTGTGATGATATACTTCCGCCATTTATCGTCCAAATCGTCAGCTGACACTTGCTTTTCGTTTCAAAAGAAAATTCATGAAATTTAAGTGTTTCAGGTGGGTGAGTGTACAATCAAAATACCGAAAATTCGTCGAGAGTTAGATTATCATCTCCATCTTCGTCAAATTGTCGCAAGAGATCATCGACCAAGGTTAATAGATTCGAAACACTCGATTCTGGATGGCGAAAAGTGAGAAATTCGTCCAGTGTCAAGCTGAAAGAGTCAGTTCGTGCTGCTTCGGACCAAAGTGCTTTGTCACGCATCATTTCCTCTACAATTTGTTTTTCTCACATTTAAAAACCTGTGTACCACGGAAACGGACAGTTCAAACCTTTAGTCTTACGATCCAACGGAATGTGCTTCTTTTCGTCGTGGTTCTTTATGTACTCATCGTTCAGTCCTCTTGATTTCAAGAAAAACGCATGATACTCGTCCCAAGTAACAAGTCCATCTCTAGGCGAGACATCAATCGCAGCGAAATTGGTTGGATTCGCTTTGATGGCCATGTCAACATGGTCGCGTACACGTCCGTTGATGAACCGAGCAAGCTCTTGAACGGTGAGTGTTAAGTCTTTGTTTAAATCAGCCCTGAAAATTGAATGGCAATTAACTGTTGAATTATAGCGTCGACCATAAACACTGTTTATTAAACAGTCCTCGTTTGTCTCATAAACGAATGAAATGATAACCGAATTGCAATGCAACTCATCGAATGAAGAGAGTCGGTGAACGTAATTTTCAATACCAAGCAAATCAGTTTAGGTCATCGAAATGTTTCATTGTTTCGTTTATGAAAATATTTCTTGAAACCCGTTTAACAGGCAATTTGACTTTCGGGTGGAACTGGTACTATGGTATGTATAATGCAAGCGTTTTTACGGCAAATTGAAAGTCTTGATAAGAGTGCATCATCGTGAAAGTATACCATCAACGCACTTCAAGCATGAGTGGTACTCTAAATAGGGCACTAAAACTGGACAGTGTATCAAACAAATTTTGGCAGCTGTCATTAAAAGCACGTTTGCTAGAAGTGCGTTGATACCATACAAAATGTTGAACTAACAAAAGAATTTTCTTGTTTACTAAATCATTTCTTTGGAAGTATGATCATGACCTATACCAATACTAACAGCACTAAACACCTACATGCATTATTAAATATTTCATTCTTAAATAATTCGATGGTAGATCGATATCGGGTTCGTATACTAGTTTCGACCATATCTGGGCATATATTTGTATGTATTGGTTAGGGGCTGTCCATAAAAGACGTCCGTCATTTTTTTTAGTTTTGTCCCCTTCACCTATGTTCATGTTTTTCCCAAGGTAAATATAGTGAGGAGGTAATGCCATTCAGACGCGCGGCCTAGCACATAAGTTCGATGCCAATGACATCTTTTTTTTAAATAGTTGACTACGATTTACTTGTATTTCACAAAAATATTTTCGCTATCTCATAACAGATGACCCGACTTTCTATTCCATTTTTTGCTTAGGGGCTGTTGCGTCAATAAGTGACAGTACTGCAGGGGCTATTTAGTTGAATTTGGAGAATTTGACGAATTTTGGCGAATTTTGACGAATTTTGGCGAATTTTGACGAGTTTTGGCGATTTTTTGTGAATTTATACATGATTTTAAGAAATTTCAAAGAATCGTAGAGCTTAGTTACATATTTTTGGCCAAGACATTCTAGAAATCTATTTTTAACCGGGAAGCCATGATGGCTTTTTTTTGGAAAAACGATGAAAAATGTCCTAATTTTGTGAATTTTACATATATATTTGTGAATTTGGTAGATTCTTGCATATTTTTGTTATGCTATATCACAAAACTAGCAAAATATTTCAAAAAACATAAATTTGGAAGAAAATTTTCAAAATTTGAATTTTTTAATTTGGGAGAATTTCGGCGAATTTCGACGAATTTTGGCGAATTTTGGCGAATTTCGGCAAATTAATTCAACTAAATAGCCCCTGCAGTACTGAGAAATATTGTTTGTTCACTACACCAAAATCTAATTTCTGTTGAAAGCTAACACACTCATGGTCGTTATTGCGGTCGTATACATTTTTCGAAAAGGATTCTGATGAAAAGATATCATCCAAAATGAAATACTAGAATGACTCTAATTTTAGCTAAGTACCGATGCCTCTTAAATGCACGCTCTATTGGCTATTTTCAAAAAATCCAGACGGCGTTACTTTCTATGTGAAACTTGACACATTGACTAGTACAAAATTTATTCACTACTATCTTGCGTCAATACTTTCGTCGTGAAACTTGGCACTTCGGCTGGTACAATTATTTTCCACTATCGCACCCTTCAAATAGCCAATTGTATCAGTCAAAGTGCCAAGTTTCTCATAGAAAGTAGCGCCGTCTAGATATTTCAAAAATGATCAATAGAAAACCTCGGTTGGCCTGCGAAGCGCCACAGTTTTTTTCAGTACTTCATTCTTGGCGATCTATTTTCAGGTGAAAAACCTTCAGTCTGTTAAATTTCCATGAAGCGCCATTGCAGTGAAGTTAGTTTAGATAGATCTAATAGATCTACGACATCAGTAATTTTCTGACGAAATGTAATAGAAATTTACGAAAATCTAAAACATTTTAGCTCTACTTTCCAAACATCATTTACCTATACCAAGCGGAATATTTTGAAAATGTTGGGGTTACGGTCGATCTCGTAATTCGCGGGAAATACAAATTCCACACACTGACAGATCTCTAAAACATTTCCTAGAAAACATTTCCTCTAAAAATTATCCAGTTCTACACACAGGAGAATAGGGTATTGGTATAGCTTACTACAGACTATAGTTAATAAAAAATCGAACACATTTGAAACGAACAAACCTGTAAAATGTTTTTGTCAGTAGTTTATTACCATTCATGGAATTACTTATTATCACAGTATCGCCTAAAATTGGTCGTTTTATTGCACCGTCTTTTGCCTTCAAATCCTTGGTCAAATCATCCGTATGGCTCCATTCACTTTTTTTCAATTCGTCCGCATTAGTTTCGGATAATTTATTTTGTGACGACGATTTCAATGGGAACGTCACACATAGTACCATCAACATAAATATTACATAAAACACACACGACACAATCGTTGACCATCGTGGTATTTTCAATTGTCTTAAGATTTTCACCAGCCTCATAGTTGTACCGTGCGTTTAAATTTTTATGTGATTTGACAATATGTTGGCATGGTGAACATAACACTGGAAGTAATTTCTTCAATTTATTGTAATGTATGGTCACAGTGCAAATTTAATTGTTTTGCGCACACTTTTTCCTTTATTACCATACGTTTCGATTCATTTTATTTCATGTATCTATCTTCCAATTGTCTGTTAACTACATTGTTAATGTCTTTATTGTGCTATATATATATATGCATTGAGAAAGTGGATCATTGATTTTTCGCCAACGTCGTTAACATCCCATTATTCCCGGTTACAATCTGCCTTCGGTTTGTGCATTACTATCGTCAACAAATTGTGAACACATTTCCATTTCAATTAATAAATCAATTCGACAATAAAATATGAATTTACGCGATTATCTAACCTTCCGCACACTGTCCAACGAACTTCAATACGAACACCAACTGTTTAGTAACTGAATTCCATAGCGATACCTTCACTTCACCTTTTTTTCGGAAAACATTTCCCCACCTTTGAAAAGTGAATGTTATTCTCCCTCCGTATATATGAACGAAACACAGCATGAGCACTATATGTGTGCGCTCTGACAAGAAAAATAACCATTGTCGAATATGTGTACATAAAATTGATAGAAATGAGCGTAAGCTATAAAACGTTATTTAACAACATCACAGTGTGATTGGTTCACACTTTATAAATAAAGAAAGCTGAACCGAATACAGCCGTTTCAGATAAAGCGCAAGATTTTGAGGTATGTGTCGTTAGCACCGCTATTGTTTGGTTATGAACGATAGTGGTACGAGTATCTCGTATAGTGAGATAGTATTTTCACATTCTTTTCATTCTTCTTGCCGTTTGATATATAGATTTGTTTTCAAGTTTTTCACATTACCAAACAAATCGTGATGGGGGGTTGCATGCTTATTCACGTTACTTATTACTCGTGAGTACCTAGCCTTAATAGAAAACTTTTGGCTCACGCTATATGAGCATAGTTTACCATTATACACCTCTAAACCTCTCTGTCTGAAAAAAATTTCAAGGAAAGTTAGCGGTAAAATTTACACATTGTCGCTATTTCCCAAGTGATTTCCTCAATATTCTTTACTCAATGAATCCTGTCGTCATATTAGTTTTATTGTAAAAATGTCCTTCGGTTGTATTGTATTACTTCCCTTTACTATGGCTGAGCATGCCACCGATATTTTGAGTAAATTTCATCGATGTTATTTGCGTGATTTAGTCAGGTTATGTCATTCAAATATTGTCTATGCATAGATGTAACGACTGCCGATAAGGCTGTCGAATAAGGTGGTTCTATCCTGTCACCCATATCATTAGGGCATTCATTTGTATACGCAGGTTAAAGCCCAAAACCTGATTTACCTGATTGTGACGTGGAAACACCTGGACCTGTTTTTGATCTGAACCGATTACAGGCGATTTTTAGATCTGACCTTTGAAATGAAACCTGAATATGATAATCAGGCTTTACTTGACTTGAAACCAGGGCATATTTTCAGGAATTTCGGGAAATTTCGAGAGTTTTAGGAATTTAAATCAAAATTCTTGATCCGAATTTTCATGAATTTCTTGAATTTTCAAGATTCAACTTCACGAAACCTATCACCTGAAAAATTTGTATGAGAAACTCAGGTCACCTACAACTTTACCTAAGACCATTCAGTATTCAGAAAGAAGGTTCAGGCCAGATTCTTTTATGTCAAACTAATTTTTAACCAAACCAGTTGACCTATTTCGGGCTGTAGTAGGATTAATATAGAATGGGTAGTGTTGAACAAATTTTTGGAATTCGTACAGACTATTTGTTTGAAAATAATCCCGACTAACATAAAAAATCCTCATTCCATATTGTACACACGAACTGGTATTGACAAAATGGTTTAAAAAAAAGTGTAAACGGAAACAAAAACCAAAATAAACAAAATGGTTTTGTTAAATCAATAGTCATATTGGTAACAATATTATTTTCCGATTTCAAAGGACCATTCATTTGTGGAAAGCTCAGTGCTTTATTCACATCTGCGAAAATTTGGAAACATTTTGTTATTCGCCCAATTTTTCTTTGGTTCAATAAACGGAAAGAAATGAGTGGTAAAGTGATGAAAATACGCGAAGGAACGATAATCAAAGAGTCGAATTCATCAACAGCATCGCATTGTCAGAATACAAATCAGTGCATTGGTCAACATCAAAATAAAGTCAATCGTTGTAAAGGTGACATGGATGACCTGAAAATACAACTAGACAGGGAAAAGCAGAAAAGGTGAAATTGATCTTACAAAAATTAAAATTTATTTAGTTTCTGTTCGATACTTTTTGCTACTGGGAAGATATTAGATTGAAAGGTTTACAGACCAAAACTGGATGTTACAATATATTCCAAGTAAGCGAATGGTATGTCCGTCCAATCTGATTGCACGAGCACACAGAATTCTTTCTCTTTTCGAATTTGTGTGCGACAGAACATTGAAGTGATCGAGATTCATTTAATTATGAACGATCAATATTCGTAGGTATTGGCGAAATAAGGACTAATCTCACAAAGTGCCAACAGTGAGATAAGGACAAATGGCACTTAGTGCGATTAGACTAATGTATTGCAATATTCGCACTTTTTTACTAGAGACTGAAAAACTTTTTATTAATGAAATCAATGCTACTTTAACATTTTGTAAAAGTAAGCATCACTCTCATCTACAAACAATTTGTGAAGGAAATTATCACTTCCTTGTAGCAGGGACGCTGTGTAAAAAGGTAACATTATTACAAAACTACTACAAAAATACTTGTAGAAGAGAGCGAAGCTTCGCTTTACAAAATGTCAAAACAGGTGTTAAGGTTACATTTAATGATTTAGGTCAACGTTAGCTTAATTAATTACGTCATAAAAAGCTTTTCAATCTAGAAAAAAAAGTGCGAGTAGTGTAATAAAGACTAATCGCATTCCGACTATTTCGATTTCATTTTATTTCACTATTCGCACAATGTACAATTAGTCAAATAAAGACTAATTTCACGAAGTGCGAATAGCAATTTCGAAATAGTACATTTCGTACCTAGGACTAAAAGTCTTTTTTAGCGTGTGAGAAGTTTCCAGACAGAGCCGAAGGCGAGGTCTGGAATCGAATACGCTAAAAAAGACTTTGAGTCCGTGGTACGAATAGTATTTTTCATATTGGGCGCACTTTTTCTCCGTCCGAAACTTCTCACACGCTAAAAAAGACTTTTAGTCCTAGGTGCGAAATGTACTATTTTACAACGCAGACCTTTCCTTTCGGGAGTTAATATTGTGAAAAACATTGTGGCCTCGGGGAAAAAATAGAAAATGTCAAAATTTCCAACTTTTCCCCCTCGGTAACTATAGTTCCACCTACATAAAGGAAATCATTTTGTTCTAAATTTAAAGGCGTCATTTAATACGGAACAATAGTAACTTTTTTGAAGAACAAATCAGAACAAAAAAACAAACTCATCAGATTTTAACGAAAACATTTTGAGAAATTTTATTTTTGTAAAAACTTGGTCAATTCAATTTCTTTCAATGAAAGCTGTATCGTGTAATGTGTTCTCCTTTCCTGTTTATTCAAGAAATACAATTCAATCAGAATATGGAGAACTCAAACAAAAATTGAACGAATTTTGTATAGAAGTGGATGAAAATAAGAAAAATCCTATTTCGAAGTACGATGCTGCAATAACGAAACAAAGTTATTTCAATGACACACTGGCGAAACAAGTTAGTTAGTCCATTACATATACGGGTAATTTATGGGTCAGTTTAATCAGAATTAATATCTCTCTGTATTCGTGTAGGTGTGTGAATCGAAAGAAAAATTGAAAAATTTGTCACAGTCTCTGAAGCATATTGAAGTATGTGGAAAAGGTAAAATCATTTCTTGGGTTTCGTGGCAGTTATAATCATGTAATGAACTTGTCTTTAGCAGATTGCAATATACATATGAGAGATTTGTTGATTGACTACAATTGCATATCAAAGGTAAGAAGATATTATGTTTAATTAGGTAGAGCAGCCTGCCAAATCATGCCTAGAAAAAATCTCAAATCTCAAGTAAGTGATGGTTCTTCGGATTTTTTTTTTCTCTAGACAAGAGACTATTTTTGGGAAAACATGTACCAACATTTTCCTAGATTTTTCCATATTTTTCTTAATTTTCTAAATTTTTCTTTTCTTAGAAAAATGCAGGAAAATGTTGGGAAATTTCGGAAAATATAGAAGAGAATACCAAAACTATTCACTGGATTTTTCCTATTAGTTTTATAAAAATTACATAAGCCTGTTACCGGAAAGGTATTTGGTTTTATCTGGCACAATTTTCTAAATGAAGAATTTACATCTACGTCTTCCTTTCCGCTCAAATTTATTTAATGGAAACTTCACAGCACAAGTTTGTTTCAGAGTGAACTAACGAAGGAAATCAAGCGATTCCAGCGGATGCAAATCGATTTGAAAAGTAATTTGGACCGACTACAATGGCGGCTCGATTGTGAGTCAAAGGTACGAATAGAAAACCTTTGATATTTTGTGAGCGCAAAAGTGTAAAACTATTCGCATAGAAATGTTACAACGTTAAGAAACAATAATAATTCAGCTATCTATCAGTGTTCTTCCATTTCAGATCTATCACAGTGTTCTTGATCAGTACCATAAAATGCAAATGGATTTGTATTATCTAAAGAATTTGAACGAGAAAACATCAGCTCGTGATTTATGGTGTTAAATTTGTAAGATCTTGAATCTAAAGAAATTCAAGCATCAAATTACTTAAATTGAAAGCATATTAGAAATAGGAAAGACCATGGCACTGCTCTCAGGCCCGGACTGGCCATTACCGACGATCGGAAATTGGTCTTGAAAATTGTTGTGCAGGTTTCTCGAAGAGCCAATAGGTAGCCAGTCCGGTCCTGACAGCTCCTAGCATTAACTTGAATTGACCCTTTGCAAATTTGTAGCCTACATTTAGTCGGAAAAATATTCGTTTTTTGATGACTTCTCTGAAACAAAATCTTATTTTTTGTTACTTTTAAAGGAAAATTTGGTTTGTTGGTGATAGCTTATCTTCCTTGGAGAAACCTATGTAGATTGTGTAAATTTATGTAATCTGCACAAGTTTCTCCAAAATATTTATTTGATTTGTTTTGATTTTGTTTGAATTCATCGTATTTGGGTTACGTACGAGTCGTTCAGTATGTCCATCGTTGCAGCCACCAGGCATACTATGCAACTGCCTAAATTACGAAGCGTTACCAATTTAATATAATCGCTAGAAAAATTCCATGTGGACTGTCTGACACATGAATCTGATCTAGATCATTTAGGTGGTAGGCTAGTACGTAAGCACTGAGCCATTCTGACCCATGATGTCACAATACTGCATTTAAAAAAACTTAGTGCAGAAGACATGCACGATTTTGTGACAGAATTTCATATGTTTATTCTCTCAAAATCTTGCATCTCTTTTGCACAAAGTTTTTATACGTTTTAGGATAGGGCCATATGACATACGAGTGTTAATGCTAGGAGCAATGCTATGTAGAGACACACAAAAAATTGGAAAAGTGGACACATTATTATGTACTTCAAAGCTCAGCACTGCATCACTTTACTCGTTATAATTAAACTAAAGGCAAAAAATGTGATGAGTCTCGTGTCGATCACAATTTCACATTCTTCGGTTAAGTGGGACAGGCATCCTCCATACAGACAACGCTTCTCACTACTTGACTTAAAACGTAATCTTTCGTTTCTGGTTCGGAACCATCTAGAACACCTGTATTCTAGATTTTATTTGCAAAAAAATGTTTAGGTAAAAATTGCAATTTTCCTACACTGTGGAAAATTCCGACTTTGTTAAGAACTGTATCTAATTAAGTTGGCTAGAGTCAAGTTAATTAGAGTACATCTCTTAATTGATAACAAATAGAACAGAGGAAATGTTCTCAATCTTAGCTATTTACTTTATAACCAGATTGAGTATTAAGTTCCTAAAATACTTACGATCCAGCAGACTATTATTGTTGACTTACGAATCCTGCTGCTAGATTCTTGATTTGGCCTGAGGCCTCTAATCAAGTTAATCATTTGGAAGCTGTAATTTTATTTAACTGTTAACGGGATGTTGTCTCTGATTTAGTTATTTAATACCTCCATACACCATTCACCATGCCTGTTGACATTATTATATTTCGATAGATTTATAAATTTGTTATTTGTAAAATAAAATCTAATAAAGTCTTCGTGTTACAGTTAATTTTGAATTAATGAACATTCTTTTCGCAATAAAAAAAAGTACTCTAGGCCTGTCACCGCTACGACATGTGAGTATCATTGTAAATCTAGGCTAAGGATCCATGAGGACATCCACTGATATAATCGAACAAATTGAATATTTAATGTCGGTATGTATATTGAAGGAAACGAGTGCATAGCGTGCAGATTAACTCTGTTCATAATCCTTTTTTTATTTTACGTTGCAGTTACAGAACGTTATAGCAGAGTATCCATATTCGAGAAATCGGTTTCTCTAAATTTCACCAATTTTGCGTCAAGTTTCTCTAACATTTCTATAAAATGTAAGGAAATGATCTTTTGATTTACCGAATTTTTGGCAAATTTATAGTAAATTTTACCCAATTTCACCCAAATATAGGCTCTGATTTATAGTAAAATGATCATCGAAATGCCTGTTTTTTTGTGTGTACAGACACAGATATATTTTTACTTTTTCTCTACAAAAAACAAAAGATATATTTTTACACTCGCCTCACCATGAAAACACTGAATATCACGCGCCAAAAGTTATCGGAAACCACACTTTTTTAGTTCTCTCTCAGCAGACCTTGTAAACAGGTCTAGGGATTCAGACGATGTTTTGCTTAATGGTGGAGTTTGTTTATGTTAAATATTCGTCAAAGAGAGAAATTTGATACGAAGGCGGAGCTTACTCTCCGTATCAACGAGTAGTGTGATGCACATCGAACGATCAACTCGTTCGGCTTTGTATCGCGTATTTTCGGTTTCGTCTTTATTCTTATTCTTTTTCTATACATTTAAGTTTAACCTTGAAGGATGTGTAACAATGTGATAGAAATGCTTTGTATTTTGCTTTGTTGTTTGTGTATTTCATGGTGTTAACGCGACGTTTTTATTTGTAACATATAATATTAACATCAGTTGTACAAATCTTTAGCTCACAGTTAGTTACTAACTAATAGTTAGACGTGTGTCGACAGAATTTTTTTCTCGTGTTCAGATCTGTAATGAAGAATAAAGTGTAACGCAATTGGTCGTCGATGTTGTTCATCATTAGGGTTTGTTGCCTTCAAACTTTCGATTTAGAAATCTAATGTTAATGTCGACGCTACTCATGTAGTTATGAAGTTTTACACTGCCCAATTTAGTCAAATTTTTCGGTGTTTTGATGCATATCACTTAATGAACAGCACCGGAGACACTAGGGGTCACCGACTTCCAGGGATTATCATGGAATTATTTAAGATTTTTCCTTATCGCGGCTACAAACGTCATTTGTTAAGTTTTGAGCTATTGCATAGCACTGCTTCCAGCATTACAAAATATTTTGAGGCCCGGTAGTATCAGAATATGCTTTGCATTTCTTTCGTACAAACACAAGTCAAATGTACACGCAGATATATACGACTTGAATATAGATCATCTTCAAGGCACTTTGAAATGCCGTCCATGTTAAGAACTGCCAAGAACTGACGTTAAAAATAATTTCATTTGAACGAGAAATTTTGAACCACCGCCTATTGTTCGTTCTCTTTGTTACACAGGATTTTAAATTTAGTACTCAAATGGCAGCTTTTGACATAAAAGTTTGGGTTAAATACTTAAAATACAACGAAACTAATCTGAGGTTACGTTTGAAAGTACCGTAACTTGAAGATGATCTATATAGATCATTTTCATTATACGGTACTTGTCAACGTAACCCCACTTAATTTTTCGTCAAGTAGTCCTTAACCTCAATCAATTGACGTTAACTGCGTTCAATTTACTGATTTTTATATGAAAATCATTCGTTTAATTCATTCGATATTTGGAGTTTTTGTGACGTTGGAAAAATGAGGTTTCGTGGTAGAAGCAGCGCTATTGTCACATTTCGTTAACAACTGAAAATCTAGACTTCATTTTCTGAATGTTTTGACAGATATACGCGCACGCTACTTTTATGTGGTGCCAGACTTTTCTAAAAAATAAGTGTAAATTTGTTACAGACGGTAAGCATATGACCAGTATTACTATCGGATCTATTACTTCCATCGATGAAAGTATTTTTAATCTGTTGATTTCAAATCTTGTACTTCAATTTTTTAACATGTGCTTTACTATATAAAGGACCATATTACTAAGAGTTTGTCATTATTTTTGTCATCGTTATCGATAACAGATGAACATCCTAATGTGACAGGTTAGAATCCGGTTTGGTGCAGCACATCACACCATTTGTATAGGAAATTGCTTCAGCTGTCTTTCAGCTGATCCACTTATTCAAACAAAATTGATAATTGATAATTGTACCACTACGCGAACCTTTAACCATTCTACTTGTATAAACAAGTATTATGCAATTTTGTTTGCATGAGTGGACATGGACTTGGACAAGCTGAAGCAAATTCCTATCTAAATTTCACTGATGTCCACTGTTTTAATAATTTTGAAAGACAACAAACGATTTCGCTGTTTCACCTCGAATTAGTTTTCATTTTTCAAATCAATACAACAATGACGTGGGTGGTAACATGCGATTGAAGTTGTCATCCATCTTGTAATTAATGTCTCAATTATTAATTACGTTCGTTAAAAGGACGACACGTTTTTCAAACGGCCTGCAATACTGTTCCTCTTTAAGTGTCGTATTGAATTGCAAATCGACCGTGAGTGCAACAACACAAAGAATGTATCGCATTGAAGTGCATAGTAACGTTCAGTTGATTGTTTCTTTGCTTTATAAATTCGGATTGTGGCAACGTGACCGGACGGCCACGGCCAAAGAAAGGCTTTTTAAGTGGATCTATTCATTGGGCTTTTTTAGTGTATTCATATCATTTTCGGTCGGTGCGTGTAAAAGCGGTAGCATTGAAGTTGGAATATTTTTAGCCCAATCGGGGTTAGCGGCATTCGTTCTTCGAGTGAAATTAAATTTTTTGATTTGGAAGGGTGCTGAAATTCTGCATTTATTGAATGCAGTTTGTATTTACACAACAACTGATCATAAGAGCTTCACTATGGTCACCGATAAAATGAAGAACTTTACCACATTTATAACTGTTCTGATAACAGTCAGTTGCTTCACTTGTTTTCACGCTGTCATCATTTCGCCTTTTCTCGCCGGTGAAAAAGCTCTTTTCTTCGATATTGCGTTTCCGCTTGATCATAAAAATGATGAATTTGCATTTTGGATTGCATATGTGTATCTCACATTATTTGCAATGGTTCCAGCGATGAACGGAATGATCTTTAATGTGTTAATGTGGTACCTACTGTACTCTTATGCCCTGCGATACAAGTTATTCGAACACCAAGTTGCAAACATCGGTAATTGTGCGTTAAAACAAAATCTTTCGTCGACTGAAAAAAATAGGTTTTACAGTGAAGACCTCACAGCTGCAATCAGGACCCATGCCAATTCTAGGAAGTAATTAAATAAATCATCACCTTAGCTGAAAGTAACGCTACGCTACAGTTTGACGGGTCTTATTTCTTTTAAAAAGGATTGCAGATCAATTGAGGGTCTTTTTCAGCCGAATATTCATCACTTCATTTGTTACGAGTGGTGTCGGCATTTGTGGTTCACTTTACTGTCTAGTAGCGTTTGTAAGGTCACCTGTGTACACGGTATCGTTACCAATATTGTAATTTAATGTGTATTTTTGTTGGCAGCATCGCTCTACAAATGTCTCTGCGCAATTGGTTCTATTAGCCATACTTCTGTACAGTGTTTTCGACGTATTTATGCTAACGTATTTCGGCAATGAAATTAAGATGTCGAGTGACCGTTTCACTTACTGCCTGTTCAAATCGAATTGGATTGAAATGCCACAATCAACCAAGAAATCCGTTCTCATTTTTGGTGAGATATTGATACGTCCATATGAGATACTCGTCTTCAAGATATTTCCACTCAGCTTGGAAACGTTTACTCGGGTATGTCGAAACATTTACGATTTTCAGCACAATTATCATCGGACTACCCTGGGGGTAAATACTATTCTACAGACATGAAGCAATCAGATCATTAACACATTGGTCCACTTCTCAATTCAATTTAGATTCACATCTGATAAAATCTATTAATTTAGTGAAAATTTTAATTTCAGATCCTTAAATCAGCTTACAGCATGTTCAACATCTTAAACAATTTTAAATAATCAGGCGGACCAAATCATCCTATTGTTTTTTACATTAATTTGCTGTACGGTCGACGTCAGTGAAATTTAGATATGATTCAGCTGTTTTTCAGCTGGTCCACTCATTCAAATCAAAGTGCTGACGTCTTTATATGAGTGAAACTGTTAGACGTGGTAAAACCGTTTAAAGACGTATGAACACTTTTGTTTTTATGAATGGATCAGCTGAAACAAAATCATGTCTAAATTTCACTGACGATTCCTGTAATAATAGTTGTTCATACTGAATTACAATTGAATGTCGCACTTTGTTTTTGAAATGAAATAAATTCGATGTTGCTCCGCCATTAAAATCTTTGAAAGCGGCTGTAAATGACTAAGTAATGAATAAGTGCTCAAAGAAGCTGACACGAAGTGGCTATTCACTAAAATATAGACAACGCAAAGAAAGACTAAGTTCGAAGGGGCGCAGCATTGGTAAGTGCTTGAGTCTGGGTCTGGAGATATGGTAAAAGAGTGCTATTTTAGAAGACTTGTCGCATATATATCCGAGGAAGTAAGCAACGAAAAGCAGGTACACTGATTCACTAGACAACAGCTGTTTTGTACGGTAAATGAGATATGACAATGCTGAATCAGCATTGCTGATTTTAAAAGCCTGTGCTTGGTGAGGCCAGTGGTCCCAAAGTGATTGGGAATTTTATTTACAAAATTTCTGATAATTGCCGAAATTTACCGAAAAACGTTCGGCAAGGTTCAGTAATTTTCGTAAATGAAATTCCCAATAGTAGAACCTGACAATGACTGTATTAAAAGTGTGCATGTGTAAGCATATTCGGTGATGAGTGGTTTAAATGTTTTTTTTTTTTCATTTCGCTTATGATTCGCTAGAAGTGTACATGCAAAAAAGTTTCGAAATATTTAACACAAAGAATTTGAATGACTGACTGACTGCGAATGCCAAAAAAATCTCGAAGCATTGATTTCGCATTTTTGTTCGATATCCTCCTTCTATCAGTTATTTAAGTTCTTCGATTTAGTAATATTTTTGCGACTCTCTGATTTTCTTTGACCCAGACGTTTTATGTATGTTACAGGACAGCGTATGATTTATATTCGGATGTAACACAAGGACTATGTTACTGGTAAATCCATTTACCATTGAAATTTACCAAAATTTTCGCAGATTTACTAAGAATTTACTGAATTTACCGAATATCAAATTCTGTAAATTTGAAGTAATTTCCAGTTATTTTTGGTAAAATTCAATACATTCAATAAGAGGGATTCTTTTGAAAAACCACCTACCGAAGTCAAACCCATTTAGTCTGGGATGGATATACATACCGCTTGAAAGCCCTGGGTAATTTAAATCAGGCCTCATATAGTCTATAGCTACCATCGGTTGCTGGTATCAGGTCATTAAATGTCGACAAATGGGTGTTTCTTAGACTCATTTTACAGCCGTTAAATATGTGCGATCTGGGTGTAACTGGGTTCGTTAGAAAGCTGATGGACCGTTGGATGAAAGGAGTCAAAATCTATGACAGATCTGTGTCGGTAGAGATGACAGCGAATGTACAACTGCTGTCTGTAACGTACGTTTTCCAAGCTTTTCAAGCTTATGTATATAATATATCCATCCCAGACGAAATGGGTCCTATTTCGGTTGGTGGTTTTTCGAAAGAATCGCTCAAAATGAATTTACCAATGTTAAGCCCTGGTGCAACAAGTTAATCTGTCAGATACGGTTATTCATCTGTTATAGATAACGACGACAAAAATAATGACAAGCTCTGGGTAATGTGGTCCGTTATATAGTAAAATGTATGTTAAAACAATTGAAGTACAAGATTTGAAATCAACAAATAACTTGATAGATGGAAGTAATAGTCCCGATAATAAAAGTGGTCAAATGCTTGCCGTCTGTAACAGGTTTAGGTTAATAGAACTATTGGAATTTAAGAAAAAACAATCAAATGCATTAATTTCTTGCCACTATTTTGAGGTGAGAGTAGGATCAAATGAATTGCATTCGTCTCTCAGACCGAAACAGTGGCAGAAACCGTTTCCATGTATTTAGAGCGTCTCTGTCGATCACAGTAATAAAAGCATGAGTGGTCAATCAGTTTTCTGTTTATTTAAAATAAAATAAATAAATTTAATCTTTTGAACTTAAACTCTAAACCTTAAAAGACAATGAAACTATTTACAAGATAATCAGTTCAATAAATTTATGTGTTGTGTCAAATGTAAGATTCATTCGGTTCTTATTTTCATAGTGTAGTACGGGAGTAAGTGATGCAAAATCTAATAATTTGTTGTCGATTCCCAACAAAAAGTTTGAGCATTCAACAGAGCTTTGAATAATTTTTTTTTTTGTATTTCTGTAAAAGCCAAACGCTATATCACTAGAAAATCCATTAACTTTTGCTTAAATCAATGGTTTTGATATCATAAATATTCTTGGTCACTTTTTGGTATGTCGTAGGAAACACCAAACATTTATCCAAACATCCAAAATGTTTCATAATTTCCTCTCTATTTCCTTATCAAATATAATATTGAATTCCTTTCATTTTCGAATAATTTCAAATTCAATTCGTCGCTACATCTTATCGACATTTCAAATAATTTTTTCTTCTTCTTCCTTAATCTCATACCTAGTAATACTATACAGTAAAGCTGCGTGAAAATACAAATGGCATCTCATTGTCGGTCTCATTCATTTCATAAATGTACATTTTAATGTAATAATCGTTCGACTTCACTAACATTAACTGAGTATATTTGTCAAAACTTAACACTAAATATTTATGCTTTTGCTATCTTGAATGGTGGGCAGGCGTTTTGGGTGCGGTGAATCTGAAATGAAATCGGTAAACGGTTTTCTTATTGTGAATGACTTTCAAAGAATTTTAAAGTGTTTATTAGCCATGCTCATCTTGAAAATTAAAAATTAGAGTGTGCCTCAACATTTTGAAAGTTGGAGAAATATTAAATCTGATCAAAAATGTCATACAGTCGTCGTCAGTGAATTTCAGACACGAATTTGCTTCAGTTATTTTTCAGCTGGTTCACTCATACAAACAAAAATGCATATACGTCTTTATACGGTGAGACAGTTACACGCACACGCGTGGTAGTGGTAAAACCGTATAAAGACATATGAGAATTTATTAATTTTGTTTATATGAGTGGAGCAGCTGACATACGACTGAATCAAATTCATGTCTAAATTTCCCTGATGTTTACTTTAAACTCTGGGTAGTTTACACTTTATTTTATAGACGTCAATGAGGGAAACCACTACAGTAAATGGCAGCCATGGAAAAACTCGTAATACTTGTCTTCTTTTTAGGAAACTTGTAGGAAACTTATAGATTTGTTGAAGAATTTGTCAGTTACAGGTTGGATTAATAGAAATTCTTTTCAGAATCTATACAGTGGGCGTCAGTGAAATTTAGAAATTTGCTTCAACTGTTTTTCAGCTGATCCACTCATACAAACAATATTGCTTGAACGTCCTTATACGGGTACACTCACGCGTGTGTAGTAAGACCGTATGAAGCCGCAAAAGCAATTTTGTTTGTATGAGTGTATCCGTGGTGTCATTTCATTTGTGATTCGCTAGACTTGTACATGTAAAACGGTATGAACTGCTTCATAGAGGTTGGTCATTCCTTTGCCACTGTCGCAATAGCCTGAGAAGATGTGGTATTTTTGAACAGCATTATTAAATGCAAAGCATCGTAAGATGCTATTATATCATCTCGTAGTTCGGAAAAGTGTCAGAAACCGTTTTTGCTTGATTGCATGACCTTCAAACTCTTCCATCCAATTTCGTCCAGTTTCAATGAATTTTTCCGGAAGGCTTGCGAATATTGAAAACGGAATGTGTGTGGGGTGTGTGATTTGTGAACAAATGTTGAGATGAAAAATGGATGCGAGTATGTTACCAGGCCCTCTGGCGACGGACTCAATAAAGCAAAGCAAACTTTGACGACATGGAATAATGTCCCATTTACCTTTCCAGGGCCGTTAAGTAATATGTATTTGTTCAACGAGGGAAGAAAAGTTGGAAATTGTATTTCTGGTTTGTTGTTTCTGGCCAGAGCGCAGCAAGGGCGACAATTCACTCGAGAAATTGCAATTTCCATTTTTTTCCCGAGCTAAACATAACGTTTTTCACAACAAAGACTTCCAAGGTTTCAGCGGAGGGAAACGACTATTTCCTCACCTGCGTTGTGAAAAAATAATTGTTGTCCTGACAAGAAAGATAGATTTTACATGCGAGTATTCCTATTGAAAGTTCAGGGATAGCAAATGAAGAAAACATTTCTCTAATCGAAAATTTACCTCGTCGCGCTAGCGAGTTCTGTGTTAGCGAATTGCGAAATGATGGCTCCTCGGCTATTGATACTTGCGATACCATAGTACGACTGTGGTTGTAACTGTATCCGATGTCTTTCCATTTCTCTAAAACAAAGCAAAACCATTCTAAGTAAATTCGATCAGAAAATATAATGAAAATTTGATAGGATTAATTACCACCAACGGAGCTGCCCGCCTGTGTGAATGCCAACAGTCGGCCGGGTTTGCACAATAACACCGTTTTGTATGCTTGCCGATACTGTTTATTCATTATCACATAAATGATGGGATTGATACAGGACGACAGATACAACATTATATAGCCGAAGATATGAAAGCCGGGATATTTAACGTCTTTATCAGCGACCTTTGTCACCGTGATGGGTAAATAGCACATAACAAATGATAAGAAAATTGCCAAAACCATTTTGGTTATTCTCCATTCATTTCGCTTAGCCTTCGCGTCTCGTTGATCTTTCACTCGACTTGGCTTTTGATTCGCTGCCGTCGTCGTACTGGGCATATCCGTTGACGACACACTTTGGGATGATAGACGATTGGCCGGTATATTTGCGGCGGCTGGAGGTAATTGAGAGCGAAGATTATTGGGAATTTCGTTCTGTTTGGATGCATGCTGGCGCATTCGTTCCTCAGACCTATTGGAAATATTTGACGGTCAGCTATGTATTCATTGTTGTCGGGTTGGGTAGCGCTTACTTGTGTACGACCCAGAATATTTTCGCATAGCAGCCGATTATAATCAGACACGGTATGATAAATGCAATAACGAAAAGAACTTTTTTGCTGCTACGGCCATTTGCATCTTCTAATATTGAACACGTTCCCAATTTACTATCATAACCGAATGCGCCTGAAAATGATAATTTCCCAACAATAAAAATGTTAATACCAAAAGTCCAAAACTTTTCTGTTTTATGAGAAAAATGCACAGTTTCTGTTGGAAATTGTAACTGCGAAGCAAAAAGTATTCCCATTAAATACCGCCATACATACCCCATACTTTGAAGAATGTTGGCAGTTGCATGCCATATGAAAATATCCAACAGAATAATATCATGGCTGCAATCCAATGTTTTTTATAGATTTTAGCATATGAACTGTGATGAGCTATCATCACATATCTGGTTGGAAGAGAAAAGTCCCAATTTAATCGAAATGATTTGAACATTCTGAATTTTATTGGTCGAACCCATAGAAGCAACTCTGTGTTCCCCCGGGTGTAACATATGCTATTTAATCATTAAAATCTTACCGATTGATCGTAATCATGGCTATGCATAACAACGAAACGCCAATGTTACCATACTGAATAAATGGAATTATTCGGCATAGTAACTCACCATGGGTCCAAGTGCCGCGTATAAAACGGAATGCATTAAACGGCAATACGATAACACAAAATACACAGTCGGCTACACATAAACTGTTGATTCGGTAAATGGTGGGCATTAAATGATATTGCTGGTATTAAACCTTTTTTGTGCGCGAATTACCTTATTATGAATGCCGCAGCAACATTTCTCACTTTCGGGCACTTGCAAAGTGCGACTATTGTTAATAGATTACCACATATTCCAACAATCATTATTAGGATGGTCATAACGGCTGCGAATGTTAGAAGTGGTCGAGCGAATCTAAAAAAAAGAGGTTTGGCATCATGACAGGGAATAGTTATTTACATGCTTTTGTTTTCCCTAGGGTCGAAAGTGGCTTATTACACACCTAGGGAAAACAAGACATTTGGATTGGGTTTCACAAGCATGAAAAATCCATTACAAAACTCGGGATAAAAGTTGAAAAGTCTCGTTTTCGTGTGTTTATTGATATCGGCATCGCCTCGGATCAACAAAATTCACATGAAAGCTGAAAATTGCCAAAAAAATTTATCCCTTGTTATGTAATAGTATTTTACATGACTAGGGATAAAAACATGAAAAGTAGAGTTTTCGTGTGAATATTGTTGATCCGAGGCGAAGCCGAGGTCAATAAAGACACGAAAACAAGACTTATCCCTCTAGGGAGTTTTTGTTTGTCTCGATATATCTGTTCTCGACAGATAAAATATGATATGCACCTATTGCCAAACTGTTATTTTGACGTGTAGGCATTATGGCCCACGCCTTCGGCTAGGGAAATAATGTCCTACACGTTAAAATACCAATTTTGGCAACAGGTGCATAATATATATTACATGCTGAGGGCGTTGAAAGAAGAGCTTGAAACATGAAAAGTACGGTTTTCGACGCATGCAGCATGTAAATAACTATTACATGCTGTGAACAAATTCTATTGTTTTCATTAGTGATGTAATACGCTGTATCAACGCACTCCAAAAACAGGCACTAGATCAGAATTAAATAAGAGGCCTCCACGACGCAGTAGTCTAAAATTCTCATATAAATTCAGTTTTTTATGTTGGTATAGGCCGCTGCGTTACGGACGTTCCATATAAAATAAGAAGCTTTCCCTAGGGACGGAAAGTACATTTTCCCTCCCTAGTAAAGGAAAATTATTTTTAATAGAGGTCACTTCAACATTTCCCTATTGTTAATTGTGAATGTATATTTTCGCTAGTGGAGGCTAGAACTTCTAGACTAGAAACAAGAACCGTCTCAAAAAACCTTTGCTACCTGAACTGGTATTCTAAAGAGTTATTAGGATTATGAAGTTTTCATAGTAAAGAGAGAATTGAATTGAATTGAATTGAAGTTTAGTCTGAAGAGTTTTCTCCAGGTTACAATTTTAAGTATTTTGAGGGACCAGTCTTTAAATATTTTTCGAATCTTTTCGAATCTTAGACCAGATTCCTATTTTAGTTTAATTTGATGCAAAATTGATGTATTTCTGTATAGCACCGATACCCCACTAAATTTCGTACATTTCCATGCAATGACACTCTAACACATATGCTCCACTATAGTTATTACATCGTGAAACTACGCTCTACATATTTTTTTTATTATTATTGCGATTTCCGTTTTCCTTGTGTGTTCCAAACCCATCCAGCGTTAATATGCTTCCGGATATGTCATGGTATAACGTGTATAAATATGTGCACTGTGTGCTTCGAAACGATTATGATTCTTTGACACAAGCTGATCGTCAAATAAGTACGTATTTAATATACCAAACAAAGCCATTGAAATAAAAGGGAACGCGAATCTGTGTTGTTGAATGGTTTCATTTGTTATGAGATTGATAGTAATTAGAGGTGGAATTGAAATTGAACCCATTTTTTTTTTGTCTGAGCAATATCGCTGGTACGGCACTTTTAAATTATGGCACTTGTTGTTGGTTAATGTTTTCGTTTATCGATTATTTATACTTGTTTGACTTTTGTGCCAAGAAATTTGGAATTCGGGACCGTATCAAGAATTGGCAATCGTTTCATTGTGCAATTCGTTTTGATTAAATGTACAAACAGCATCTTTCCGTGAAAGAAAACTTAATCAAGAGAATTGCTTATTGGTCAAAGCTTCTGTTACAGCCAATTTGATAAGCAAGATTTGGAAATTAGGTCAGCTGACAGATAAATATTCTATTCCAAAACATTGGCGTTCATCGTTTTCCACACTTAAGTATAAAGTTTCCATTGGTAGTTATGCCAAAACGAACTTTGTAGGAAGAACAAAAATATGAGACATATGATTAGAATAAATTAAACCACCCTCACGAGTTAATCAGAAATCAGAAAATGTTGTACCGGTCAAGACAACTTGAAACAAAAAACTGAAAGCATAAAAATCGGAAAACTTTTACGCACAACTTTTCCATGGAAAACTTTGTCAGTGTCTCCGTCTATGCGAATTATAATTCTATTTTTACAAGCCAAACAAAATCAATTTATTGCTCATTATTCAACAGCTATAACCCCAAATACATCATAAGTGTCTACAATATCTCTATGCCACATACATTTCCTACATTTTGGAACGATGTACTTTAGCTTAACTTTTGCCGTTGCTTTTGTAAAGATATTGCTGTAGTCTCATAGCCTGACTATTGTGAATTTAAATTTATTTCACCCAAATTACTTATTCTGCCTGTGTCGAAAAACTTTTCTTATCGCATCTACTGTTCATTTCCTTTCAATGCTCTTCGATGTTCGGGAAGTAATTATACGAAATCGACCAATTTTTTTTGGAAATAGCAAAGCAAGCAAGCAAGAAATAACATATGCTATGCAGGTGGTAGCGAGTTCCGTACGTAACTACTGCAATACGTGCGCATATAATGTCGTTCTACTGGTAGCAATTTCTTCCTGAATTGTGACTGTAAAAATCTTATCAACCTGTTTTAATGACCAATGTCCTTCCGGTCTAAAATAAATAGCGAAAATGTCCCTAAAGAAAATTTTCCTAAGACTTTAGGAAGAAGTTTGAAGTTTAATAGCTAGACCCATTGAGTTGAAACAATTAACCGTTCAAAATAGAAAGCTAATAGAAATAGCTCTGTTCGATTCAAAATCTTTTACTTCACTAGTTTTGTCTGTTTGAACTTCAAATTTTGAAGAAACCCCTTCTTTGCAAATTATTGAGATATTAGTTGGGTATGTGGCCGTCGATTTAGAAGTGTGGGAGCGGTGATCAAACAAGAAACCTGAACCTTTTTTCAACTGGACTTAATAACCAACTACTCTGTAGATCTCTAAAGTCTTATCCTTGCCTTTATAGTGAGATATACCATTTTCATTACTATCGGAAAGGTAAAAGGCATGAACGTTAAAAGGCGCTCTTAAATACACTTTAAGTTGATACAAGACTAATGCACTGTGTGTATAATATACGTTATATCCATCCTTGCAAATTTAATATGAATGACACAATAAAATTGAACTTTTCCTCGTAGGTTGTGAAAGTTTCAAATAAACTACGAAATGTTTACTATATGAACATCAATGATGCATTCATGATGCATTCATGGAGCACTAACATATTCTATATTACATGGTTCCAAGTGAGCTGAATAGATAAAAAAAGACCAGCACAACTTTAAGGGGTAGCAAACCTTCGAAATGATTGCAAAGATTCAAAACAAAAAATGACAACAAATTACCTGCTCAATTCGCCTGGATCATCATCAGCTAGTGTTGATTCGGTTGTTGAATAAAATTTCAAAGCTTCGTTTAACCCAAACCTTTCGAGTTTGACATCAATTCCGTTTGGATCCATTCTGTCGAAAAAAAAGGAAATTGAAGAAATGAAAGCAAAATGATTAATTACACAACAACATTCTGAACTGGAAAAGGATATATTTTATCGCTAAATGAGATTTTAACGATTACAAGTGGATTCGTAATATATTTATGCGTAAAGTTATATTCATAACACATTAGCCTGACTGCTTTTGAATGATTTTCTTTCCTATGCTAAACGACATGAAGGAAATTGAATTTATTTATTTTTATTGTCATTTAAATGTCAAAATGGATGTAATATGTGCACATCCGTCTATACTTCGATTAAACGGATTTTCATAAATGTTCTTTTACGCACTAGTGTGTAAAAGTGACGTTTGTGAAAAATTATGATGGAAGTGGAAAAATCGATTTAACTTTTCATCTAGACATCTAACGGGATGGATTCAATTTGATCCATAACAACTTGTCAAAATAAAAATTTGGATCGAGGTACCAAATCAACAATTCACATATTTTTTCGCACTAGTGCGACATATTCTAAATTTTAATGTTTTCGATATCAAAGTTCAAAAAATTGTGTTCCGTAAACTGTATCTTAATGTCTTCGTTGTAGTTAAACTCGTCTTCGGCTCGTATTAGCAATCACACATTTTGTCGTTAAACATGTATAGACAGTACCTGTACTGATAACAACTTAACAACATTCAATACAACACTCACGAACAAGAAAATTGATTTAATTGAAACTAATACCAGCTGCATATTATATCTGATAAGAATTCAAATAAACAAAATTTGTTTTCATTTCGATGTTATCGCATCAACATGGTAATGCAATGGATTTACTTAATATAAAGTGGGAGTGAAAGTTAATATCTTAATACAACCAGCCGTTGGGAACGAAATTATTGGAATCGTCAAAGTTGTACTACGACGATTAAAGGTGTGTGTAACAAGTAAACAAAGTCTTTCATGGCAAATATAATATGTAGGGTAGTAATATTCCACAGGATGCATTCTTGAATACAACAAGGTGGTAGCAGTACAGTGAAGGAATATGTAAAACTAACTAGCGATTCTCTGATTCAAATGCAAGTTTCTGATTATATTGGGCTTCTAGGGTTAATGAAGCGAAATAATGCTAGGAGTCATTCCAATTGAATTATTTTAGTTAGTTCTCTGAACTGTAATTCAGTTTAGCGTGTCGTTGGGATCTTTAAGGTTTCCAGTGAAAACCAAATTGTATTAAGTGAAATTTTTGTTTGTTTACCAAGAGCTCGACCAAGGAGAACAAATAGAAAATTCAAACTAGAGCAAAAGTTGAGCTGAACGTCAGTTTTCAACCGTTTTTATCAACGAAACCAACACATCAATTTACTGATGTACTGCGAGTGTGTATTAGTGTGAAGGAAAATATTTTCCAGTCACTAGTGATGGAAAAATCACTTCCGCTGTATGTGCACCATAACACATTCTCGCCGATTACAGTAAATTATGTTTCACAATAGACCAATATTCACGTGGTGTGTACTTTCCTCGTTCTATGCACTCGGTATACGTACACACCTTGTGTGTATTGGGCTATGTTGAAATTTACTATTTTTCGAAACCAAAACAAATGGATAGTTGCAAAGAGAAATAGTTATTTTCCCACTTGAACTGTCATCAGGACCAACAAAACGTCATCTTCTCACCGCATTTAAATGGAGAAAATAAAAGGTTACTCGCATCGCACGGATGAAAACAAATTTCTACCCCTGCTCATATGATTCAGTGTGTTGCAACAAATGGTATTTGACGAAAACTATGAATAATGATCGTATTGCTCTAGAAAATGAAAATGAAATCAGAATGCAAATGTTTACGAAAGGATATTCTTTGAATATCTAAACAAACATCGGAATGAGTTAAATACGTACGAAACTGAGGGAGAAAAATCATGTTATAACCACAAACAAACAATTCAATTTTTCTAAAATATGATGTGCTTAAAATAGAGACATATATGTAGACATGAGGACTGTTGACTGATGCAGTAATGTTGCTGGGTAAAATGTAACTTACACTGCGTACAATTGAATATTTGAGATTGTTACTGATTTTCTGGCGGGGAAAGTTAATTCTGTTTCGGTAAATTCATACATTGATATTTAATTCATATTTACTCAGTTGCTATCACCTCAATTTAGTTGATTGGATTTTATGAACTGTTGACATCGTCAAAGAAAAGGCAACAACAGCATAAATTGGCAAAAACATGTTTACGACTTCATGGTATCAACAATACAAACGTTCTCCGTTCAGAATCCAATATGTAGAAAATGCAGCAAAGTGCCATCTTAACGGATGGCTGATTCCCTTTTATTGTCAGATATTTTATAACACATATTGTTGCACAAAGCAGTTATAATGGCTTTTAACAGCACAAAAGTGCTCTACGATTTTATTATGTGCGCTATGCGAATCTTTTCCAGTTCCTTCTAAATGCAAATTAAAAGAATCTTTTTAGAAAAATATGCAACGCTTTGCCACTGGCAAAGAGCAGGATTAAATGTCCGCAGTATGATGCGGTTGCATAAATTAATTGAATTTTTCAGACTACACCGTTACTGATTTCTTCTGTAGCTAAACGAGAGAGATGTTGAAATTATCATATAGATAGTAATGCTGCCGAAACGGAATCAGGACATGCATTGCGGAGTACTAGTTCTAAAAAAATATATAATTTTCTCAACTCAGTGACGAAATGACAAACTTTCGCTGGCTGTCTTCGCAGACTACAGTTTTAGGTCTGTGTAAGGCTCGGAACAGGTCAGGTTCACCTGGAACTTACCTGAAATTACCTGAAACCTGCTTTGACCTGAACCTGAACCTGTTTCTAAAAATTTTGACCTGACCTGCAATGACCTGAAACTGAAAGGGCTAGTCAGTTCAGGTAATTCAGGTCAGGTTTCAGGTCGACCGATGCAAGTTTTCAGGTTTCAGAAAATCAGGTTTCGGTCAGGTCAGGTAACCTTGAAACCTGACCTGACCTGAATTTTCAGATCGCTACAATTTTTGATCGCGGTCGACCTATTCCGAACCTTAGGTCTGTGTCAATAGCTTCTAAGGGAGATATGTTAGTAATACTGCATGTTACTCCAGGTTCAACGTTCAACTGGAACTTTTCACAGTAGTCAGAATACGCACACGTCCTAGAACGTGTGGCCAGCTGGCCAAAAACTGAAGATTCTGTCCACTAAAATTCCAGAGCACAGAGTGTTTACATTCTGTTTACAAAAGAAATTCAGATGTACATTTCCCTGCTTCGCTGTCGATGTCGACACAACTGAAAAAATTTGCTTTTCCAGTTCGAAATGCAAAGAAAGTATAATTCCTTACTGGCCCTAAACACAGTAGACGTAAGTATCGAATTTCTTTCGTTCTTCTGTCAAATTTGACGTTTATAACAAAAGACATTCGATGCGTACGTCGCTGTGTGAAGGACACTAAGAGATTAAATTTTAATTCCAAAAATGATTCGGTTGCGTACTCTTAATCTCTAAAGGACCTAGGGTTGCATAAACAATTATTGTCTGAGCGTCACTGCATATTATTAAATATCACATTAAAGTCCTGTCACGTTACTCATCTCTTTAAAAAAAATCTGAATGATTATCACTTTATGTCGTCAACACACCACGATCGAATGCAATGAATCACTATCACCAGACAATTTTTTGTGTGCAAGAAAAATGCCCATTAAAATGCACTGCTGATAATTCCATTCTACCTTTTGTTATGCCTCCGATAAGCATACCACCAATTATGCATTTCGACTTTATTTAATCTTTACATTCCGACTTTAAACACCCAACTAAACAATACGCAGTGTTTTAGTAAGTGTAGAAGATCCAAAACAAATAAAACATAGGAATTAATGGCATCGTCTCTGCTCAAAGCATTATTTTATGTATTATACACTCTTGCTTTTAATTAATAAATACCAGCCAGAGTTGTGCAATCTTTCGGTCAAACATTTCTTCGTCTCATTTTCAAGGTGCACATAAGAACAATGAAACGACAAAATTTAACAGCAGCCAGTCAGTTGAATATATTTCTGTTGATTATTATTGCTTCATTAGACAGACGAGATTTTTAAATAATAAATTGAATAAATGCCAAAGATCAATTACAATCCAATTTGTTAAATCATCTGCCTGGCAAAAAAAAAAAACGAAACCAACTTTTTTACACTCAATGTTACTGTTGAGTTTATAAGCCCTGATCATCACCCAACAACAACAACAACAGAATATTGAGAGTCCTATTTAATTCAGTTTCATTTAACTTTTATAATGGTACACACATGGTACAATGTGAAAATGTTATTGTTAAATGACTAGTTCAGCGAATCATCTAAAATGTACACAAACGCTCGGTACTGAAACTTATATTATCAATTAGCTCTGTGAATGAAAATTACGTTCAATTAACACTAATTAAGAGGTCGTATAACACAATAGAAGACGATAGAGCCGGAGCACATTTAATTTTATTTATTTTATTTTTAAAAAAACACTGACATGCTATGGGTGGCAACGGTCAGTATTGGTGATGAACATTTTTTTTTCGTCGTAAATCGTTATGTTGTCAAGAGTGTGGGTATAAGGCATTTTGGAAAAATTAGAGATATGACTCGACCATAGATACTTGCAACCAATTTTATCATAAAATTTATTGTGCTGCCGATGAAATGAGTAATACTAGCAACTGACTGTTTAGAATGCTGTTGATAGTAGGTAGGTGTAAACCTAATTTTAGTCCTATCCAACTCAGTGCCGTCTTTAGTTTTTTGGCGTCAAGGGGAAAATTTAAATGGACGGAAAATAAATGTTCTATTTGATCAACGCTCTTCCAGCATGAGTAATACTCTTAATAGAGTACTGAAGCTGTACTGTGCATCACGAAACTATTAAACTCTGTAAAAAATCTATTTTATGCAAAATAGTACTCTATTTGACAGCTGTCAACAATGATAACTTTTGCTTGAAGCGCTCTGACGTGACGCAAAAAACTTAGAGACTCCACTGCTAAGTTTTTTTTCGCCAAGAACAATTGCCTCTTTTGCCCAAATAAAAAATAAGGAACTGGTCCAGTTTCGTTTTAAGCAGACTGTCTAAGAATGTCTAACCAACCGTTCTGCGAGCCTTTATGGCGCCACATAAAAGTACGAAAGTACCGGAAATCAGACAAGAGAAATTGTACACTGACTATCCTATATTATATGCACAAAAGATCACCGTTCTTCGTGAAGCTCTCCGTAAACGAATTTCTGTTGAAGTGAAACATTTTTGTCGGCAGACAGTGCCGCCACCAGGTTTTTGGCGCCCTAGGCATAAAAAATGTTTCCACCCCTACCCGAGACTCTTCTTACTTCCTTATCTTTGCATCCGACTAACTTTCAGGGTTAGCGTATAATTGTTAACTTTATGGTCTAAGGTCTAGGACCTACCCATCGATCGAGTTACTGGTCTTGCGTTTGCAATTTCGTCCATCTCGTGTTGAGTTAGCCCGCATCGCTGTTTTCGTTGTCCCATTGGGCCAGCTAAATTGTGTTTGCGTCTGTCATCTTTAGAATGGATTTTAGCTAACCAGCCGTTCCTTTCATGTTTGATGTCGTTTAGGTTAGAGATTCTATTTTAAGTACGATTTTGCAAAACATGTTTTGATATTATTTTCAAACGAAAAAAAAAAAACAAAAGAAGTCACCAGTCACCATCAATACAATTAATTTTAACAGACAGTTTTTGTACAACTGAATATAAGCTGTCGGATTTTCCGAAAATATACGAGTTCTCGTACGCACCTGTGAACGGAGAGCAGGTAAAGATACTCTGCATTGCATCGGTAGGCCCCCTCACAGCTTACAAGTTTCGCCGAAGTTGAATTACAAATGATTTTTGAACAAATAAATGTCACGGTTTAAATAGTTTGCAAACTTCTTTGTGAAAGCTCATTCCAATGGTTTTTCAACTGCGAATTCGGGGCAATGAAGAGCGTTTTTTAACCGAGGATATTTCGTCCAAGGGTTCTTAATGCCATTAATTGTGTTTCTAATAATTGAATTATTGTCAAAACGTTGCGTTAACTCGCGGTTTTTCTCGTTTTATCTAAGTACCTTAGTCACAATGGGTCGTGATTTTCGCCATCTTTTTTTTGCATGTACGTAGAAAGAGTAACATATGACGCTAGGAGTAACTCTATGATAAATTCGAATATTCGTATGAAGGCTGTGAAATTTTCTTGAATTTAAAGATTTTGAAGTGCGGAAATCAAAGTTTTTGATTTTTCTTGTTCAAATTAAAATATTTCTTGTCGTATAAAAATAGTTCCACATGAAAAAAAAAAAAAATTTCACTGAAACTATTTTTGAACGATGGAAAACATGTTAATTATAACGAGAAAAATCAAAAACCACGATTTCTGTACTCCAAAATTTTTAAATTTAGCAAAATCTCACATCCCCCATACGATTATTCAAATTTATCATAGAGTTACTCGCAACGCCATCTAAATTCCCCTCTCGTTGAACGAAACTATATCACAACCCATTGCAGCTTTGGCAAACATTTTTCCAAATGAGACTACCCCATATATTAAAAATTTGTTCTAAAAATATTCGTAGATAAGTTCATCAACTGATATTTATGCCAATCAGCATCATAATATGCAAATTTTGCAAACTTTATACGCCTCTGTGACATAAAACGTTGTATGGAACTCAATGCAAAGTACTTAATTAGGCTCACGATGTGTTTTATGACACACCGCCTGCGGCCTCGTGTCATAATTGCACATCTAGAGCCAAATAAAGTACTTTGCACCTCGATTGCATAAATAACTATTTTTGCAACTTGCAACCTTCAATCGTAATAATGTCATAGTACAGCAGAAAACTAAATTAAATGAAGTTTGCACCGCAGGAGAAAATTTTAAAAAACTTATGCATTTTACAGCAAAAATATAAGGCTAAATCAATAATCTTAAAATACAAGGGAAGCGACACATTAGCACCTTTTCCTAAAATTTTGCGCCCTCAAATCGCTGCGCCCTAGGCAAATGTCCGTTTTGTCCGTGTGATGTGGCGGCACTGTCGGCAGACAATTCAACCAGTTCAAAAATATAATTTAAAGAACTTCATCATCGATGAACAATTCAAATGGCGTCATCCGGTTTGAACTGAACGAATAAAAATAATTTGCTTCTGTCGTTTGTGTCATCCATCAAGCAATTACATGAAGCGTATCAATACGCTCGAGTATATATTTTGGATGAGTAGAAAAAAGAGTGTTTTTTTTTTTGTCAAAGACACACAGATATATTCTCATTACGAAATTTCTGCATATAACATTTAATCAGACATATGGTTGAATGTAATTATAACAATTTTGTCGTATGTTTGTCGTTATATCGTTCGTTCTTCTAATTAAATGCTATGCACTTCTCACAATATTGAATGCCTAATGTTGAGCATTAAGAGATTATGCACCCGAAATGAAAATTTAAACTGAATTGCAATCGAAATTAATTGAAAGAGCATTCGAATTTTGATGAGTTTGTCTAATTATTTCATCGTCAGGTACGTCAAGCATGCATTCGACAATTATTTATGCTATCTTATGATTCACTAATAATAACACTTCAACGGTGGAATAATTCTATCGTAAACAATCTGATACGTGCTGATGAGATAATTTATTGTGAAGTGGAGGTGATACAAATTGCATGTATATTGTGTTCCGAAATGAGAGCAAAGAAATGTGTTTAATTAGAATGAAATGAAACGACCGCAGCAAGAAAACTGATAAGAACAAATTGTAGGGATTGACCTTTCAGCGAAAAACAAACTCTATCATTGGACTATAGAAAATGGGATATATTTATCATCGTTATCATCATCGTCATATTTACATTGACGTCATTCTAGGTGATTACTTTTGAACTTTTTAATTATTTTAGTTGACATTAAAACGGAAGTACTGGTAGTCGTAATTCAAACTTTAATATCTCTTCAGCAAATAGTGAGATTTATAAGTTTATCACAAAAAAGTAGGTCATCGATGGCGGTTAAGCTGATGGATCATTCATTAAATTTCAGTGCTGTCATCAAAATTAAATATTTAATAACTCGTGTAATACGTGCTCTGAAAAGTTAAAACTATGTTCTACTCCCCATTTAGGAGGGTATATTGGGAGATAGGACATTGTCCTAACTTCGCAGAGCATGAACTTCTGAGTTATTTAAGATTTAATTTGATGACAGCACTGAACCCTTTTTTACGTAATTTATGAATGATCTCGGTGGATCTGGTTTCTGACACTGAAAAAGCGAACATTTTCTCTTTTACAAATATTAGACAGCTGCTATTAGTAAAGAGTGACTGTGTGACGATGACATTGGTCAACTTTCTCACGATCGTTTCATTCTCATTTTCAGTTGTAAAATGAAGTGAGTGTCATACGCCATGGTAAATGAACTCGCAAACTGAGACAATATTTAATCTTTAACAAGATAGAATCCTCTCAACGTCGCTCCAGTTATAAACTCTCTAAATGTCCGTCTTTTTCTAAATTACTTATTACTATTACTTCTCTCATTTCTCTATATATTCGTTATGGAGAAATGAGAGAAGTTGGAGAAATAAGAGATTTAGAAAAAGACGGTCATTTAGAGAGTTTATCGCTGTAAACTTTCGCTACTTCATTTGTTACCGACAGAGGTGACAAAAATTAATAAATTCTGGCTCATACAACACAGTGTATGTCAAAACTGCTGATCTCAGTGAAAAATAAGGTCTCTATTTTTCGAACCTTCTCAAAAGGCAACCGAATTTATCGAAGGAAATTTCTCAATTGCATTGTTGACTCCATTTTCACCCGGAGAAGTTTCATCAATTCTAACAAATCAAAAGAAGTATTAGACTCGAAAACTGTACCGATGTACCATTGTACCATGCCATAGCACTACTTTCAAAGATGTCGCTAGAAGCTGATATTTTAGAATGGCATCGGGGGAATCTGGCACACGCGATCATAGTATGACTGTGCCAGATTCGCCCCTTAGAGGTGAATCTGGCACACCATCAATGTGTATGGTGTGCCAGATTACTCCACGCCCTCCGTCGGATCTATTTTTTAACGACGCTTTGTTTCCATGCCCAGATAGCCCTTGGCCCCAATAGTCAAAAACCGCAGTCGTTTAGTTTTAATATTTTTTTATTGGCTAGTGAACTTTCACCAAAAGTCGAAAGACTGTGAAGGTTCATTGAATAGGTATTGTCCAAGAGATACGGGGCAAGCACAGATATCTTACATGTGCTTTGAAGCATTCTTCGAAAATGACAAAAGAAGTGTTTCAGTCGAAGGCTGGAAATTTTGATGAACTTCAAAAGGTTATATCTCGCTCCTTGCAAATGTTTATCTTTAGATCAGTGGATCCGATGGAGCCTGGTTAACTTAAAAAAAATACCTCTTAATTAGTCACACATTTGATAAAATTGATATCCCACTTAAAAAAAAGGAAATTGTTTCTGAAAACGAACTTTAATCTTAAAAAAAACTGGCCGCAACGGTCAACGCGGTTGACCATTCACAAAAAATGCCGTTAACTATGATTGATCACTTAATGTATTGCCTTTTATCAAAATTAGATTATTCAAATCATTTATCGAAAACGTTAACTTTTTCCACGATCCACAACATTTTTATCAAAGAAAAGACAATAATTTTATCAGACCGTTAACTGATACACACAGAACACGCAGAGAGTTGTATAAATCCACTCCAAATCGAAACATTTGAAAAAGTATTATCATCATCTCTATTACAAGCACATTTCAATGACGAATTAACTCGCTTCATGTTAACTATAAAAAGATTCGAATGAAATTAACAACAACAACAAAAAACACCAATGACTAATCCACTTATTACCGACTTATTATGCCGTTTCAAGAATTTGCTGTGATATCATATTTTCGATATCTTAAACTAAACAGTTTTTAAATGGTAAATGTTGAGTGCTTGTATAAATACTTGCACTTTTTGTTGATTGATTTTGTTTGTCTGTTTCGTACCTTGAACTTTAAATGTTAAATCCTTTGCGGCAAGATGATCATCTATTGTTTACAACGTTTCACTGATTATGCTCACAATTTTCGGTGCAACATTAATAACAACAAAATAAAAGACACAGAGCCACACCAATTTCCAACCGAATATTTCCATATTTCGCTTACAATCTTCGAAATTTCATTGGATCAATTATCAAACTTTTTCGCGATTAATTTGTCACTTTATGGCAACGATAACACAAAATTCAATTAAATTTCATTCGATTTCCAATCACGTTACGGGTTAAATGTTTGTTTATTAATTCGAGGCTTAATTCGAAAAAACTTAAAGCGGAACGAAAGAATACCGATACACTTTTATACACACCGACTGCACGGCGTTTAAACAACAAATGCCATTGAGTTATAAAATTTTTAGATTTTTTTCATGACAAAATAATCTCTGAATGAACGTAAATGCTTAACACTAACATTACGAACAACACGTAACTGATTACCATATGTTTTGTGGATGTGTAAGTGGCGATTGAATATATATATATATAAGTATATGATAACTGCAGCACTGGAACGTGTGCATCTCACACTGTTGTTATGACTAATAAAACAAAAAACAGTCTCAACAATTCCACAACCAAAATAGAGAACTGTGTCTTTTGTTTATTCAAGTTCAATAAAATTGAAATGCTAAGGGTGCCAGTCATCTAAACAGAATGTATACCGCATACCGCACACCATACGATTACAAACAATGGAATAAAGTTAGCTCGACGGTATGTTGTTTATGAATGAGTGTTTAATAACACAATGTTTGTTTTACTGATTGATGTGTGCTCTCTTGCTGGAATTATCGTGCACTGTTACAGATAAATATGCTGCAAGATTTGCTGTAACAAAACGTTTGAAAGATAACACCAATTTTAGTAAACAGCCTCGATGAAGCGGGTAACAGTGGCAGAGTCGTTTTGTCGTTGCGTCATATTGCGACAAAGTGGTACAACGAAAAAGTGACAGTTGAGAAAATTATAAATCAGATTTCTTGTTTTGATGTGGTTGATTTTGATGATTTTTCGTTTTTTGTGTGAAAAAGTGTGCAAAATTATGATTTTATTATTAACTAGGTCCCACCTTTTGGGCGGGTCAGGTCCCTTGACTGACAATTTTTTCAATATATTTTTGATCAATTTCATTGTTGAACTTCCGAAGCATCACTGATACAAATACCTACATTTAATGTATCGATTACTCTATACATGACAACAAAATTTGACAGAAAAAGTTCTTCAAATAAACCTTCGAACGTAAGACCGAATGATCTTTGAGTTCTCATTTTTCTTATAAATTTGCAGCAAGATTTTCAATCAACCACAAATCGTAAAAAAAATGAGACTCGTGTGAATTACGGCCCTCGCTCCGCTCTGGCCGCAAACTTCCCACTCGTATGACCTATCTATTATTCTGTTTGATTGCCATTTTGTCAAATTTAATCAGAGTAGATGCGAAGTTTTACGAATGTGGAACGATGAGAGGACTCTTTCACTTTGGTAAAAAAATAAAAAACGCGATAGATGTTCTTCTCTTACAGTTTTGTACAAAAAAGGAAGTCCCCCGGTACTTACTAAATTTACAAAACCTTCAATCGTGAATAAAATTTGGATGGTAATAAACGACCGATAAATTAATTTAATTTTTTTTGTCGTTTCTTCACTTTTGTCGATTTTTTTCGTCGATTCAGAAAGCGACAAAAGTGAAGAATTGACGAAACGTCTCTAAGTTACATTTCGTAGAAGGATGAATTCCCTAGGAACGAACAAAACGCCTTCTCGTTAAGTTTTGTAAAAGGATGAATTCTCTAGGAACGAACAGAACGCCTTTGCATTACATTTCGTAGAAGGATGAATTCCCTAGGAGCGAACAGAACGCCTTCTCATTACATTTCGTTGAAGGATGGAGTCCCTAGGAACGAACCGCCATTGCTTTATATTTCCAAAATCGACAAAGTGTGAAGGAAAGCCTTTTTTTACTGATTTACTGAAGAGGTGCCAGCGACATGTACCACATTTCTATCGGTAATTTATTATTTTTTATCGGTAAAATTGAATTTTTCTATAAAATTATCACGACTCGTGAGAATAACGGCCCTCACTTTGCTCTGGCCGCAAACTTCACACTCGTATGGGAGTTGTAAAATATTTTGTTTGATTGTTGGAATAATGAATTTAAAAAAAATATTTAGAAATTAGTTGAGAATGACTTATCTTATATTGCCTACAAAGAATGATGGTTACATTTAACATAAAATTTCCTACACTTTTCAATCATAGTGTGCTCATTTGATAGCAGGCATTTTTCTGCCGTAAGACATTGAGTAAAAAACATCTTTCTTTGGTATAGTAGACGCATTAAATTTGTTACTCAACTATCAATTTTGATAGTCTCAAGTTGTTATTCAACTATCAAGTTGTTAGTCAACTATAAAATTTGATAGTCAACTATAAAATTTGATAGTCAACTATCAAATTTGATAGTCAACTATAAAATTTGATAGTCAACTATCAAGTTGTTAGTCAACTATCAAGTTGTTAGTCAACTATCAAATTTGATAGTCAACTATCAAGTTGTTAGTCAACTATCAAGTTGTTAGTCAACTATCAAATTTGATAGTCAACTATCAAGTTGTTAGTCAACTATCAAATTTGATAGTCAACTATCAAGTTGTTAGTCAACTATCAAATTTGTTAGCAGTTCACTAACAAGAGATGTTTACCGGTTAGAGGCTGGGCATGTAGTGACGAAATTTTTCTTTTTACTTGTTTCATGCACATTATCGAAAACATACTTATACGATTTACACACACTACGCAACCAAATCAAATTTCATCAAAGTAATCTTTTTCGATTAAGGCTATAATCAACAGTGTAAAATCCTGTTTTTCCTGGATAGCTTCCAGATCCTTCGTCCCACATTGCCCATCTTCGAACTTAGCCTCGAGATTTTAATTCCACGTATTTAAAAAAAAGATTCATCCAAATTGCTTGAGAATTACTCAAGTTATCGTGCCTTCAACGATTTTTTGTCACCCACATTTAACGTTTTTCATACCATTTCATACATTTTCAATCATAGTGAACTTTTTTGTCACCCACATATTTCGGTATTTTTTGGTGTAAGACCCTGACTTTCAGTCAAGGGAATAATTGGTTAGCAATGTACCATCCGTGTACAGTGTGCTCATAGATATTAAAATCGGTGTTCAATGTTTTCAAAAACGTAAAAACCCGTGGCTAATGTTCTCGCTTTCATAAACATTAAAATTGTTTTTATGTGAATAGATCCAAAGAAACTGTTACATTGAGATATGTACCTAGGATAGCACTCACACGACCTGATTCATTTCCTGTGCTCTAAACGGTCTAGATTCTAGGCCTGAGACTTTTTCTGAATCTGTTTATGTGATCAGATTTTCGCTGTTTCAGTTCCTGTGATCAATCGATTAAAAACCTAAACCCAACTTGATTTCAATTAGACTTTCTCGTTTCAGGCTAGGTTTGAGCTGTTGCGAGTATTGATTAGAAAAATGTTGATTGTTTCTTGTGTTCAATCAATCAAAATCGAATTCTTAAAAATTCAAATTCAAAAATGTTGCGCTAAGAAAATCCAAATTTTACGACAGAACCACTTTGTCGCATTTTCTCATGTCGTAAAATTCTGTCTCTGCCACTGTTACCCGCTTCATCGAGGCTGTTTAAATTTTAGCGCTCTACTACGGAAATGGTGAAGGTCAGTGTCGTTATCACATTTCGTTGTGATAAAATCTATCGGTTAATCAGATCAGTAAGACGAGAAGAGACTGAGACAGAGTGTCTGTAAATTTGTAAATTGTTTGCAGGGATCGAACAAAAATGTAAAATTGCTCTTCCGAAACGATACCTCGATACCTCTTAACTTGATACGTTCGATTACAATATTGAACTTATCAAATTGCGTATCATATCAGGTATCTGTGACTGTACAATCCGACAGAACAAACTCTCCTAGAATTCCTTTTCGAGTTGATTTATTTCAAGTTAATAAATGCAACAAACAATGTTCCTTTTCATACTCAAACATCCACGACAGCGCCTAGAATGCAATTCCAGCGTCTCTGTACGTAACAAATATTTTCTCAATGGAATTAATGTAGGCCGCCGTGCGGAAATCCAGCCCCAAATTGTATTTCGTTGCAGTTTTCATGATTGCCTTAGCCGATCGTTCCATGGTATAGTCGAGACCGGAATAAACTATATCTTTCTCGGATGCACTGTGTATGCGTTCTCGGAACGAGTCGGATGGTGCAACGGAAATGTCCTTACCGAAATGCTTCTTTAGCGATTGTTCGACGGAATTCAATAGATGGAAACTCGATTCTCGTTCGTATTTGAAGTGAAGACGACCGAAGGAGACGTGATTGATATTTTTCAGCCATTCAAAGAACGACACAGTCACACCGCCAGATGTAGCGAATAGATCTGGTATAACCAAAATTTTGCGGTTGACCAGTATCGTATGCGCGGCAGGAGTTGTTGGCCCGTTCGCACCTTCAACAATGATTTTCGCTTGGATTTTGTCAGCATTGTCTTTGGTTATAACCTTTTCATGAGCGGCTGGTACGAAAATATCGCATTTCTCAAACATGAGGTTCTCTCCGCAATACTTTTTCGCTCCAGGAAATCCAACGATGGTACCGTTTTTGCTTCGAAACTCGAGCAGTTGAGTTATGTCGATACCATTTGGATTAACAATCGATCCGTCGCGTTCCAAAATTCCAATGCACTTTGCGCCGCCCTTTGTCAAATACACACACGAATTCGAACCAACGTTTCCGAAACCCTGCACAATAAAGGTCTTGTTTTTTAAGCCAATTGGCACATCAATCATTTTCATGCAATCCTCATTTTTAGTGAAATTATCCACAGCATGAAAGACTCCACGACCGGTAGCTGTTAATAGTTTTGATTAAAGTTAATTGACCAACATTATGGCAAAGTAAACAAATCTACCTGCAACACGTCCATGTATTCCACCCTGATTTATCGGTTTACCGGTTACACATGCCCGAGCATTCAAATCGTTGTATCCAAGAGTCTTCAAGTACGTGTCTGCAATCCATGCCATTTCACGTTCGCTCGTTCCTACATCAGGTGCTGGTACATCTATTCCAGGCCCAATAAAACCTTTCTTCGCCAGTTCTAACGTAAAATCTCGAGTGATTTTCTCCAATTCATTTTCGGAATACTGCTTGGGATCAATTTTAACTCCAGCCTTTGCCCCACCATACGGCACATCCACACAGGCACATTTGAACGTCATAAGAGCGGACAGAGCTTTCACCTCATCTCTGCACACATCCAGCGAATAACGTATACCACCTTTGACCGGAGTTCGATGGGTACAATGGTGAGCACGGTAACCCGTTACCATTTCAAACTCTCCCGAATCTCGTTTAATCGGAAATGTGACCTCAAGAATGGCATCACATCTTTGCATGAGCATCAAGATTCCGGACGCACGTTTTGTCTTTTCGGCAGCACTGGCATTTCCTTTGATGGTGCTGATCAATTCATTCTCGGACAGTTGCAGACCCCGTTGAAAGTAGTATTCAACCATGTGAAAAAATTTGGGATCGGCTGCGTCTGGAACATGAAGCAAATGGTCGGGAATTTTTTGTGCATAGTTGCGGGCTGGACACTGAATGATACTCCGTGCCAATTTTGTTGCAGTCGACGTTATATGGAACATTTTAGAAGAAATGTCGAGAACATAGGTCTTGAATTATTTCCTTGTAAAATTGAAGTTGCGACAAAGTAACACCTTCCACTGAGCTAGGCTTCAAACAAAACTAGAATCCTACGTTATTACAACGTCTCAGCTGCTTAGTTTTATAAGTATTGGCATCTTATATTTTGTAAATGGGTGGGCTACTTAAATATATTGAAATTCTACTGCTCTACTGCACAAGGGTTAGAGCTTCTGGTTTCTACACTTTTACATTGACCTTGGTGTTGGGAGAACCTACAATTTGCAGAAACTGAATCTTACATCATCCATCAGTCACCTTTAATTGTTACGCATACGTAACTAATGCTGTGAACTTTGGAAGATCACGCAGATGCAGATACACGGGTGACACACGACGTTTCTTATTCAAAATTCATCACACCCAAGCCATACCAATTTAATTTTGGTGATTTTTATTATATGGAAAGGGAGTATTACCGCCTCCCCAAAATATACAGCCTTGTCAATACTTAACGAGCTTATCTCCATCTCTAGATAGTTTGTCATACTACCACTAATGGTACTAGCCTACACAAAGGTAAACGCGAGCATCGTATTTATATTCAACACATCACTCCAATGTTTGCTCACCTGAGCTCTTTATTGTCTTTGCAATATAACGCGAAGCAATTGCTCTCGATTTTCATTGCGATACCTCAAACATAATTATTGAATGATTAATCAATTGTTATTCATAGTGCCCATTAACATAAACACACAGATTACTGACTAATCAGGTTTTTGTCTGCTATAAAGTGGACCATCAGGTGTGCATATTCTTGAATTCTTGTATTGTGGTAAGTTGAGAAAAGTATATGAATCATCTGTTAACAATGTGAGTTTAGCAAACACACTCTGTTTCCACTCTATGTATTTATGCATTTTCGTAATATACTCGTGTGTATGTGCATTTAAACAATACGGATATTGGTCAGATAAACGAATAAAATGTAAACAGAGAAGGTGAAAATATCGTTCAACATGTACATTAAGAATGACGAATGTCGGAACGATTTTTGGAATATCGAAATTCTCCGAATAATCCATCAGATTACACAGATATTCGAAGCTGTTTTTGCGAAATAGTGTGCCTTTCTCGTAAGGCTAATTTCGGTAGGATGAAAATTCATCGAAGTATGATTCACTTATCGCATTAGTAGCATGTATTAGGATGCATTGCTGAAAAGCATACATTCGGGCGTTTTTTGAATTACAGATTTTAAATTACTTTCGATGATTTTTCCCAGTCTCAGGACTGGTCAAACACGCAAGCAATTCTATTTTCATTGAAAGCCAACGCTCTTGTTGTCTTTACTGTGGTTCAACATTTTTCAAAAAATATTCTGGTAAAAAATAACATCGAAAATAAAATGCGAAACGCACAAATATAGGCTGAAATTTCAGCTAAGCGATTATGCATCTTAAGAGGCATCGGTGCTTTTTTGAAAAGCATACATTAGGGCGATTTTTAAATACAGGATTTTAGTTTACTTTTGATGATATCTTTCCATCAGAATCCTGTTTGAAAAATGTACGACCGCAATTCCGACAACGAATATGGTAGCTTTCAAAAGAAAACAGATTTGGTTGCAGCAGCTTGCCCGTCTCTGAGAAAAGTGAGCAGTTTATGAAAATTTCGTTAAACTGCTCACTTTTCTAAGAGCTGGTCAAACGACTGCAACCAAATGTATTTTCTGTTGAAAGCTAACACATTCGTGGTCGGAATTGTGGTCGCACATTTTTCAAAAAGGATTCTGATTTAAAAATATCATCAAAAATGAAATATGATGCACATACATGTAGGCTGCAATTTTAGCTAAGTACCGGTGCCTCTTAAGAGGTTCCGAGCGTACGCTGAAATTGTAGCCTACATTTCTGCGTTTCGAAATTTTTGATCGCTGATATCTTTTTACGAGAGCCCTTTTTGAAAAATGAACGACCACATTTTCGAGTAAAAATATGTCAGCTTTGAATAAAAAATAAAATTGTCTGTGAAAGTTTCATGTGCTTTGAGAAAACTGTACCAATACCAAATACCAAAATACCAAATACCAAATTTGCATCAAAGGTACACTTTTCTCAAAGCACATGGAACTTTCACAGACAATTTTATTTTTTATTCAAAGCTATTAATATAAAATGTTACGTAAGCAAGCAAGGTCGTAATTTATTATCGAATGTTTCCTTTACTTGTATAAAACCTATTTCAGAGAAACGATAACGTAGACAACGCGGCTCTGAAGAGAGATAAAAAGAGCAGTGCAAGAACACCAATTCATCCACATATAATAGAAGAACGATTTGATAATTTGATAAAAAAAAGCGAAACAGCTACGTAAAAACTAGCGCTGTAATTACATGGCTTAAAACCATGTGTGCGAGTGTGCCAATGTGTTTTAAGATTATGTTAACATCCTTTGGAATTTTGATCTTTAAGTATACGAATTTGTAGCACCGGTTATCGACAACGACGACAAAATTAGAGGATGAACTCTCTCTCTGGTGTGGTCTTATATAGCATAATAAAGGTCTACGTATGGTTTCCACTCAACAAAAAGAATTTTGTCACTCACATGGAGTACTTTTTTGGTAAGTGGAAATCAAGCAATAAATTGATGAAATTTAGGAGTTTATTCTCAGTCTGATGAAAATTTTGATATAAAACTAAGGGAAATGCTTTTCGTTGCATAAAATTCTTGTATCAACGCTCTATAGGGAAATGCTATTTGGAAAGTACATTTCTAGAAAATTCCGTCATAAAATTACTAACGTCAGTGCTCTATTTTTTATGAACCAACTTCACAGCTATACCATTTCAAGGATATTTACTAGAGTGAAGTTTCCTATTGTTTGTGAACAAGCTTCACTGACATTTAATGGATATTTATCAGAGCAAAGAAATGAGCGCAAAGAATGAAGTCAATAACACCAGGCAGGTGCCTTGATTTGACTAGGGACCTGAATTATCTAGTAGCCTTATATTTTGCGAAAAAAATAAATTCAATTTATAGTCGCGTCAATCCGCTCGCTTTACGTTTTTGGCCCTGTTATTTTTCGAAAATCGACTTTTTCAGTGCATTTTTGTCGAAGTGAACCATTTTTACTGACACAAGGGCCTGTACTATTATGTTCATTTGAGTTCATTTTCATACAATGTATTAGGTCTCTTATTTGACATTTCAAAAATGAACCGCTACTGCCTTACTTGTTTTACTCTGCCGTGATGAAGGACTAAAAAAGTGGAGCCACTACAGGTCCTCCCAAGGTGGAGAGGTCGATTAATTGTAACATTACCTTCCCACTAGGAATTACGACTTCTAGTCGATGTAATTAGTGTGATATTTTTGCCATCTGGGAAAGTGATGATAATATAAATTTCGTATTAATTCCAAAATATTTCAGACACTGCATAAACTGTTGCTGCGGCCATACTTTCACATAAAATGGAGTTCGAAGCCCATATTATGAGGGTTGTGAATTAATTGTAACCGTTTTCCAAAGATAATTATGGAGATTACGAATATAATTTGTTCTTGTAATGTTCGTAAATAAATAACGCCCAATTCGGTCCGTTTTGTTATCACAACATTTCTTTGGTAAATATTTTATGAAATTTCGTTAACTTATACTTTTAGGCTGTCTGCTAAATAAATAATATATTAACTCACACCACAGCGAATGCAAGGAAATTATTAGAAGCTGAAAAGCAAATATTGGAATAACTTTTTCGTATAAATGGAAAGTAAAGGACTCTTGTATACTGAGTAAGTATTGAGGATCAAAAAGTGTATTATTTTGATTCGAAATTAGCTATCAAAGGAAAATGGTTTGCTTTAAATGTTGCAACAACACGAACATTTTTCACGATAATCAACTGTTATCGAGAGGAACGAAAGAAATGAGCGATGACCTACTGTTAAGTTAATTTTATAAAGTAAAATGAATGCTAAAACAAATGAAGTACAAGATTTTGTATAAAAGACTAGACAATGTTTTGAACACGAGATGAACACAGTTTAAATGATTATACCGATTATACTTGCCATTTCTAAAAGGTTAACGAGAGCTATACGACCACATACAAGAAATATTTATTCTTCGTCTTCATCAATCATTCAATCAATCAGTGAAATACAATACAATGCAGCGACCAAGTTTAATAGATTATGGCGTTCATTTGATTACAATCAATTATCAATTTAAATTTGTGAGTTCCAGATGCCATGTTGGAGTGGTCTATTTCTACAATAAAAAGCATTTAACTGCTCGGTGAACGGTGAACTGTTTTAATCCGCAACTTTTGCTGATGATAACCTCAACTTGAGCATTTTAGCTACATATCGTTCATTCATATCAATTTTCAAATCATCGTTCGCGGCTAGTGACATTGTGCTATACGAAAAACCGTGATTCGATTTCTAATTGAACACAGTTTAGTGTGATACTTATCAAAGATAAGATTTGATAATGATAACAGTAACTCATTGAACCTTTCACAAACTGAAGACATATAGTCAGTTTTACTCCCGGATCTATTACTTCATTTGATCTGAGTATTTTACATAGCGTTAGAGAACGCCATAACTTGGCCTTAAACAAAATTTCTCTTATCATTTAAAAAAATTGTCCAATCACTTTCAAAAGATTTGCACGGTAATATGTATTGCGAAAGAACGACCCAGAAGCTGCATCAGAAAGGACAAAGACTTAACGACAATGAGAGTCCAATTGAATATAAAATGGATTGCGTCTGTTAGTCAATTGAGACTTTAATCATCTTAAGTGACACACTCTATATTGATTGAACAAGAATATCGTCTCAACACTACAATCGTACATATAAGATAGAGAAATCTTATTCAAACTTGCATTTATTACACTGCCACCACTTCCACTCATAAAATTACTACATCGCCTACAAGTAGATTATACATTCGAAAAATTCTGAATTATAACGATGAATGTTTCCAATATGTACACGGGCTCGTAAACAGCTTTCTGTAACGTTACAAATGCTTTTCATTTTCAATTTATGTTCAAGTGTTACGGAAAAGTTTACGCAAGCGATTCTATCATATGAGATAATTTATAGTGGCGCGTATACTACACATATATGTAACTTCCAAACTTTTGCAATAATTCTTTTAACTGTTGCCTTTTATTTTACAAATCGCCATTTAAAGCTAACTCTCGCATTTCCTTGCTGGCAGATTATTGAAATTGAAATATCTTTCCAATGTTGGAAATCGTATATATCAAATTATGGTAATGATGAATTCAATTTATAGACATTTTACTGAACCATTAACTATACTGTACGAAGAATTGTTAGTGAAGCAAAATAAATCGTTTTTATAGAACATTGGCAACATTCAGTTTCCTTGTTTCAAAGAATTTCTTTCAAATTCATCCACGTATCAGTCCCTCCATATGGCTACGGTTTGAAAGTTATGCTACGCGAGCCACGACGAAAAATGCTTGATGCTATTTGCAACCGGATATAAATAATAGAAAAGGAATGCTGTCACCGTCAGGTGAACATGGACCTGGTGGTAAGTATACTCAAATTTTGCGTCTCTTAAAGACCTTCAAACGTAGCTAGAAGCGTTTTTTCCCGAAATTGTTTCACTCGAGTAATTGCAAATGAACGATTTTGAGCCCCTTTTGGCAGACCCTTACTTCACTACCTCGATCGTCGACAACAAAATAAATTTCAACGAATCGAATGAGCTATAACTCAATAAAACTCGTGACACCTTGTCCCAAAATGTCTGATTTTGTTCGATGTTTTGGCGATATCACTCTTAAACGGTACAGAATCGAAGAAAACGAGACGATAATCCACTAAATAATACTATGGCAGTTTGCATATCGTAGAGAAACAAAATCGGTGTCGAAGCAGACTATAGTTAGGCATGGCCCTACTACAATTTCAAAAGAAGAAGAGGGCTAAATTGGCTAGAACGATAAGACATCGATTGCAACCACAACCTTACGAGACACTGATAGAAATCTTTCAACATTGCTTTTATTTGACACGAAAAAAGATATGAAGTTCCTTTCTATTAATAGTTAAAATCGTAAAATTATTACTATTATAAATAGTATTGAGACAGGGGTATCCTTCAACTGTACATTGAATTCGATGCCATACAGTAAACGAAATGAGCTTCGAAACTCTTCTCCGTAAACTTAGAAACTCAACAAAATCAACTGTCGTGTGTGTGTTTAATATTGTTTGAGTAGACTTTGGATAGGTTTGTTTCAAATAACTGTAAATCCGAACTTTGACAACACGAACGGCTAAGATTTCATCCCCTGTGATTTAACCTACGCGACTTTACATGCAAATATGAATGATGTTATGTCTAGATTTAGAGGTTATGAATGAAATTTGACAGACATTTGACAATTCGTAAGGCCTTGGAACAAAACGGTATATGGCAAGTACATTATTATATGGAACTCTGACGACTAAGGAGATAAGGAGACCATAACAAGGTTGTAACCAAGGTAGATACATGGGCGGAGATAATGATTGGCATTACCTCAGCCCTTGGTTGTAACGAAGTCGAAAATATTTATTAGCGACTTGCAACAAATGGAGCGACGCGTAGCGGAAAGAAATCGAACGTACCTTTTTACATAGAATGTGGCGACAATTGTTTGTTGTGAGCAAAATTTGAACATACCTCTATCCGAATTCAAATAAACTTAGAAAGTTAGTGAAAGTTAAAATCACGAATTGATCTCTTCTCAAGCATGAAAAAAAAGAGATTTTGAAAAGCGTACGAAATCGTTAAAGACTACCGTTAACAGATGGCATTGCGATTGCATACATTATACAGTTAGTTTTGATGTGGATTTTATGTGTGGATTGAAAAAAAGTTTAAATGGGGCAAAACAGGTTCAAAGCTATTTTCGTCTGGTGTACCTAATTAATTAGGAATAACTCACAGATCTAGCAACGCTACCAGTGCGTGAATATATGCATGAACAAATCGATTGATGCAACATCCCAATATATCAATAATCTATGCAAATGAACAGGAAAATTTTATCTCAATTAAAATAATTTACGAAATTCTGCACGAAAACAAGGAATTTAGCGGAAAGTTCCCTTTTGTGTGAAATAAGCCGCACACAATAATTACGTTTCCCTGCTGTAAACAACATTTTATGCGAAAAGGCTTGTGAAAATCGAAACAACCATCAATCTTGCAAATAGCTCAACTCAACTTGTTATTTGTTATATCTATTCAAAACGAACATTCAATCGAAAAAAGAAATTCCAACAAATAATTACAATTTTACCATTCCTCATTATGTGTACCGTACAGAATCAGAATATATTCTCACATTTTTCAAAATCATTTTCACAAGAATTCCGTCGACCATAGGTCCTGTGCACATGAAAAGATTTTCTTCACAATTTTTTTTTGTGTAACATCAAACAAATGAGACTCTCTTTGAGATTGATGACCGATATAAAATACAAAAATTGTGTACAAAAAACGTTCTCGTTTTTTTTCCTCGTAATATCTATGCATGCGGTAGGGAGATTGAATATTTTAGGAAGTAGACATCGTATTGTGTGTGCGTTAAGTTTCTTTTTTTTTTGAAGTTGGATACTTAAAGCTTTCAAGGCATGCCATACTGAACTGTATTCAACATTCTTAAAAGAGAGTAGTTCAAATAGTTGAAATGTTTCGACATCCATCACTTTTGCTTTGTTCGCATCAAGGATTTATGCTAGTAGCGGAATAAATAAGTCCAGGTCGTTTGAAAGTTGTCATACACTCTAACGAAAATGCTTGGAGACCTTTTTTTCTAAAATATGCACCCGATCACGGTTTATACAGTATGATGATTTACCTGGCCTAGCTGCTAGGAATCTTACGCCAATAGAGAAATTCCGACGTTTATATAATGAAAAAAATAGAGTAGAGTAGGGAATCTTGAACCCATCCATACGAGAAAGAGAAAATTGGAAGGGGGGGCGTGCTCGATCTATAGTGTCAATCAATGGAACAAACACAATTTTTGGGGTTGAATTCTGTAAAAAATGGTTTTTCGGGAAGCTTTCCAACTAGCCTATAGATCGAGTTCGCACCCTATTCCAAAATTACGAGGGTTTCAAAAAATGTATGGCCACGGGATTCCTCGATACCATTTAAAGCTTTCTACATACAGATCTATAACTGAGGTGATAGCCCTACATACAGCGATGTATCGAATATCTTTTGTTCTAAATGTCATATTTGAAACAGAACAAAAGAAATTCGATACTTTCGCTGTATGAAGCTACGATTAGATAGTTTTACGCCAAGAAATAAAAAAAAATCAAGGACGTTTAAAATGCCATCCACGTTAAAAAAACAATTCATACAAATAAATGTTTGAACGAAACATTTAACGAAACTTAATTGAGGTTACGTCTGATAGTAGCTTGGTGATGAAAGTTTCCAGAAAAATTATTTTAGGCAAATATCATCCATTAAAATGCTTAGCTTTATGTTTAGAGTATATGTTGAGTTGATGATTAGGTATATTAGATAGTTTACGCAAATGACGACTTATAAAATGGAAATTATTAGTAACATTCTCGAACGTCTTGTATGGAATGTAGGTGTGACTTATAATTTCTAACTTATAAGTTGACTTATAAATTACACGTCATCTGCGAAAACTAACCAACAACCTAACCTGTTACAGACGGCTGTCATCTGTTATCGACAACCACAGCAATAGACGACAAGCTCTAACTAATGAGTTTGTATATAGCAAAAAGCATGTTCAAAACAAATGAAGTAAAAGATTTCTGAAATCAATCTCTGAAAATCTTTGATCGTTTGCAATGCCATCCATGTCGAGAAATGCCATCCATGTCGAGAAATGCCATCCCCGTTAAAAAATCTCATACAGATGAATGAATGAACGAAACATTTAACGAAACTTAAGTGAGGCTACGTCTGAAAGTACCGTATCTCGAAGTAAACAGCCTCGATGAAGCGGGTAACAGTGGCAGAGACAGAATTTTACGACATGAGAAAATGCGACAAAGTGGTTCTGTCGTAAAATTTGGATTTTCTTAGCGCAACATTTTTGAATTTGAATTTTTAAGAATTCGATTTTGATTGATTGAACACAAGAAACAATCAACATTTTTCTAATCAATACTCGCAACAGCTCAAACCTAGCCTGAAACGAGAAAGTCTAATTGAAATCAAGTTGGGTTTAGGTTTTTAATCGATTGATCACAGGAACTGAAACAGCGAAAATCTGATCACATAAACAGATTCAGAAAAAGTCTCAGGCCTAGAATCTAGACCGTTTAGAGCACAGGAAATGAATCAGGTCGTGTGAGTGCTATCCTAGGTACATATCTCAATGTAACAGTTTCTTTGGATCTATTCACATAAAAACAATTTTAATGTTTATGAAAGCGAGAACATTAGCCACGGGTTTTTACGTTTTTGAAAACATTGAACACCGATTTTAATATCTATGAGCACACTGTACACGGATGGTACATTGCTAACCAATTATTAATAATAAAATCATAATTTTGCACACTTTTTCACACAAAAAACGAAAAATCATCAAAATCAACCACATCAAAACAAGAAATCTGATTTATAATTTTCTCAACTGTCACTTTTTCGTTGTACCACTTTGTCGCAATATGACGCAACGACAAAACGACTCTGCCACTGTTACCCGCTTCATCGAGGCTGTTTATCTCGAAGATGATCTATAGTAAATCTGTTCATATGCTGGCCGTCTGTGACAGGTTATTTCGGTATACTCTGGATGGCTAATTCAACAGGTCGAACTTATAAGCTATAAGTGTTCCACTTGTGTAAGTATTTGTGTGTGCAATAAAACAATTATTTTTCCAGTCAACTAGGTCTTGTTGACGATGGGTGTTTTTATTGTTTGTCAATTGATTGATTGTTTTCTGTAGTCATTGAATATGCACAAAGGTGTACGGTGACGTATATTATGAAACATGCATTCTAATAATTGTGATGGTACACAAGAGTAGTGAGGAAGCACCAGATTTATTACGATTCAATCTGTATAAGGGAAAAGATATTTCCGCAACGGCGCTGCGAAAAGTGAATGTTTTCATACAAAGTCACGACAGAGTAAAATAAACCAGGCAGGAGCGCTTCATTTGACTAGGGCACTAGTGGCCTGAATTATCAATAAGTGTTCATTTTCATTGTCAATTATTTGACGTTCAAAAATGAACCGCTACTGCCTGGTTTATTTTACTCTGCCGTGCAGAGGTTCACCGAAACCAAATTAACACTACTAACCATTCGGCTAACGAAATATGTTTTGCTTTTCAAACAATGTGGTTATTATCGGTAGTCACATCACACCCAGTAATATACAACACTATTGAAAGTGAGATAGTGGCATTAAGCTTCGCGAAACATTTTCCTTGATCCTGCAAAATGAAAATCGAGTTTGGAAACTTTAATTTGCTAATTTCATGAATTGAATTTATTCAGTCGATGTTAAAATGATAAGATGCATAGAACTTCTTCGCATTTCCATTTCCACATCATACTCCTCCTCCCCTATGTTCTGTAAATTGATATTATTTAAATTTCGAGATTTTTCCGGATCTATTCAGACGTGAAAAATTAACCGGTCAATAAAGTCTTTCGAATTCCGAATTTACAAAATTAATCACAATATTCATATTGATAACGAAAAGTGCTATAATTTGATTTTAAATTAAATAATTTAATCAAATCACATTAAATGTGGCTTTTCCATTCAAAATCCGACTGATAATGACGTGTTTAGTGGATCGAATATAATGACAATGACATGAATACGTATAACCACCGGTACGACCGAAATTGGCGTGCAAATATAATAAAATCTCTATAGCATCCGCTGATGATTTCGTACAATTATATACCGGACTGAATTAATTCATATTTAGAATTTGACTCGTACTTTGTTACATAACCTAATGAATACAATATTGCACAATTACACACAGCTGTGAACGGGACATTCAATTCTGTCTGATTGGACGGTATTGTACGACGATGATTAGGGTATGAATATTATTTGTGAAATCGTAAATTGAAAATCTCTCTAGTCACCAGAAGCTAGTGCACCAGCCGTCTGACGAGTTTAGGATTTCAACACTCCACATCCACACTGGTTGGTGTGAACGATTTTTTTAACAACTTAACTATCTTTTAACAGTATTTTGTGCCGATGTGTGAACTGAAATAGACTCCGACGCAATGAAAGTGTAAAACAGGTATGGTCTATTGTCCGCCCGGAGGACATAAAAATTTGATTTTCGTACTTAAACGCACTCATTTTCATATTATTTTGACATAAAATGAATTCGCCATCTGTTCTAGACTTTCATTGCTCCGACGTACGGGGTTGCAAGAATTGTGTATCCGCTGTATCCAGCATACCGGGAAATTTGTGTTAAAAAGTTTCGGCTACCGGGAAATTGAATGGTAGTAGTTCTACGTTTTTGTCTATCGATAAATCGGATTTGATACCGTGAATGCTACCGATTGATAAATGCTTTTTTATCCACTACAAAAGTAGGGATGGGAAGATGAAACGTGTATTTGGCTACGTCTCGGAGCAACAAATTTCACACGAAAACTAGACTTTTCATTTTTATCCCGAGTTATGTAATGGATTTTACATGCTGGGGCGAGGGGAAACAACAATAAAAAATCGTGTTCCACCGTTAGACCATTCGCCCATTGTTCGCCTATTATTTACTCATTATTTGCATTTACCTTTATTCTGCTGAGCCCTGTCCCTCCATTCGCTAGTGATGTTGTAAGAGTAAAAAACCATCATTCTCCTCTCTTCTAACCAACGCTTCAGTACATTCGAACAAATGCCTAGCTCCCCACATCCATTCATTCCAGATGAACTTTAGACTCTTCCTGTAAAATGAATCAGTTTAGTTACTGGATCGTCGTACGAGCTCAAACTATACAAGCTATGCCTCGATCTCTGGCTCTTTTTGATTTCAACTGTCCTCATTTCGCATAATCGGTAAGACTTTCTCTGCTTTATCTTTCCCAAAATTACACACGTTTTATATCAAGACACAGTGGGAGAGAGAAAGATGAGTTGAGTAGGAAATGTTTACTACTCAACCTTATCATCTCTGTTTGTAGGACGAAAACGAGTAAAATACAAAATGTTCTTCCATTGCTCGTAAACGACATTTCTTTCGTGAAAATTAAAATTTATTTGTAACATTCTGTCATCATAAAAATAAAACGGAACCAAAAGAAAAATGCATCGACGTTGTCGTTTCACTAAGCTGCTTTCTCCCATTGAACTAAATTTACTCATCAATTTCGTTTTTATATACGTTCAGAAATAGGTTCAACGCATAAACACACATGCCTCGACAATAATAATATTCCCATTTCATTCTTTCACGCATTTTGTTTACAACACAATACTCTCTCCGTAAAAAAACCATAGCAACAAACATTCAAAATTCTCTTTCTGTTCCTTATCAATCTTACTTGAACCATTTCGAAACTGAATCAACTAGAATTCGTCGAAAGCACACCAAGTCTCGCATGTATATAATTTCAAGAAATTTCAATATAACACTTACGTCCGACGATCCAACTGAATTTTCCAACAGTTGCATTTGATTTTCCGGCGTGAAAACATGTACACACACAACGTGTTCCGCTGTTCATGTCGCTAAAACATCGTAATCCGTGTTTTTCATAAATAAAAGAAGAAAAAAAGAGAAAAACTTGTGTGTGTTTCACCTCCGATTTAAAATAAAGTAATTGATGATACGGCGGGTGTTTCTTCACTCCATAACAGCATATCGTGTGCATGTTAAATGTGAAAAGACGACGACTTATATGTTAGCGTAGAAACTGTGTGTTGACGTCGGATGGAGTAACTTAATATTATTAAATTTGTGGACATAATTTTCGTTTCGTTTCCCATTTTTCTTCGTTGTTTATATGGTTGATTTTCCGGGACTAAAGTAACGTTGTCGTACAGAAGCAACAATATGCATTGAGGTAAATAACAGAACCAATGTGCAATATAACTGGTCGTTGCATGAGTTCAAATAGAAAAAATTGTGTGGTTTTAATGGCAAAACAAACAAAACAATTTTTTGTAAAAAAAAGAAAAGAAAATTCAATCGTGTGGGTCGGTCGATGAAAATTCTGTTTGACTGTGTAACTGGTAGAATGCTTGCATGTTATTTTGTTTGTGAATAAATCACCTATTTTCCATTCACACACAGAGAGAGAGCGAGAATATTCTCCGGCAGTGAAGTAAAAAAACGAAAAAATTAAATTGAAGAAAAAAAGCAAAAAATTTGTTTATAGTGGAATTAAACAGATTTATTGCGGGCAGTAAATTGTTTGGAAATTGGTGAACATTTAGTAAGAATTCACTTAGCATCAAAACGTGTTTATTAAAATATAATTTCGATGCAAGTTCTCTTTATCCGCAAAAAAATAAATAAATTTTTTTAATAAAACTTTTAAAAAACGATCGGTGTTTTAAGCATTCCGGCCTGGTTGCGGTATATGAACACATGAATCATTCACAATAAAGAAATGAGTAAGTCGTACGGTCTATACTTTTATTCGTTCTTGCTAAAATTTGTAATTTAAAATACTCGGCACGTCTATTCATTAAGATAACACACAAACGTTATACTGATAATGTTCCTACAATTTACCTTTTTACTGTAAACAAATACTATACGGCTTATTTATCTGCATTTTATTCGATATCTCTTCTTTGTGATATGACGAATTCAAACTTGTTTCAACTGAAACTCTTGAAAAAATCTTGAGTATTATACACACACACAATTTATACTTATTCTGTTTCTTAGCATGGAATTTTATCTTTTCATTTGTATATATATGTTTGGATCGGTTGAATATTTAGTCTGACACTAGAATCTGGTGTTTTGGCATTACAATTATTTTTGGTTTTATTTTCATTATTTTGTGGTCGTAAGGAATGTGGCATGGAATTATCTTTTCCGTTTTGTAGTATTGGTTTTTACTGGAAAACGTGAGGTAGAGCGAAACTTCACCTCAATTTTGTGATTAAACTGTCTTACCATCCAATTGGACCAAATGATGAAAATAATTTCATGTATGTTTACTGACCCCGGCTTCGCCGCGGATCGGTTAATTTCACACAAAAAGTACAATTTTCATTATTTGTCCCCCATTGATAAACTTAATGTTCAATTGCCTCCATGTTGTCTTATTAACAGGAACTATTTTTTGTAAAAATAGGAAAAATTTTGAGGAAAAGCGGGAAAATTTAGGAAATATTGGTAAATAAGGAAAAACGTTTCCCCATAGTTCCTGCTGGTTAAGGTAATTTGATATTCAAATTTTGACTAGCCACCTAAATTGCCTTTTATAATCCGGCGTGACACTGCAATCTGTTACTGGCATTGCTTGAACGGTTCCTGAATGTTTGATAGAAATTTCCTACTTCATCAGTTTAAACCCATCAAGAGAGAGAGAGAGAGAGAGAGCTAACCTTCCTATAAGCATATGACATAGTTATTTGTTCAACGAAGGAAAAAAGTTGGAAATTGCATTTCGAGGGTCACCAGAGAAAATACAAATTCCAACTTTTTCCCGAAGTAAACACAACATTTTTCACAACAACGGCTTCCGAAGTTTCAGCGGAGGAAAGAAAGTTACTGTTTTCTCTGCTGTGAATTTTGAAATATTTATTTTCTTATCGCCTGAGAGATTTCCAGCTCGAGCCGGAGGCGAGTGCTGGAATTGAATTCACTAAAAAAGTCTTTTAGCATAAGTTAGGAACAATGTTTTTTCTAAACGCCGTGGAAATAAGCGACGAAGTCGCCATATTCTTAAACTAGTGGGAGTTTTTGTGATATTATCAAACGAGCGAAGCGAGTATAAACTTGTGCCAGTAGACTAATTAAAACTTAAAAAAGTGTTCTTGAGCAAGCACAGATAGGGATGGGAGACGTTCAAAATAATCGATAATATCAATCGAAAGAAATTATCGATAATCGATTAATCATATCGTTATCGATAATTTAATAATTATCAAAATATCGAGCCTAAGCACAGATTTATTAAAATGTTTTCGCGAAATATAGTGACAGACGTTCACTTTAAGGTGACAGACAAAAAATGAGTCTCTTGATGCGATGTACAGTAAAGATATGACTGACCTGTACTTCAACACTTCCTTTATACGTAAAATATTGACTATGACGGCATGACGGGGTTGTATCAGTTCTAATTTTAGTTTCAAATTTGGTACAACATCAACATCACTATTAAAATGAAGTCAATTTGTGCCTGCACAATGTTTTACTGTGAAAATTCGGTAATTTTTTTTAAACGTCTCTCCACCGAACGTGATATTTTACGGTATAAAGATGATGGAAATGAAAATGCATTATGATGTTGTGTTTTTATTAAATTTCATTTTAAACAATTTAAAGCGCACGCGAAACATTCAACGGTGCTTTTAAATATGCAGTTAGAAAAATCATTCCTGACTTATGCTTCCTTCCATTCCAGCAATTTATCAATAAAATTTATTGTTTTTTGGCTTGAGAAAAAGTCATTATTTACAGTGGAACTTATCCTTTTTCTATAAAAGATAGTACTGAAGTTGGAGCAACTACAGTTAATTCATTTAACGAGGGAAATAGAGCATTGAATGCATCACATAGTATCAGAATTATTGTTTCAGTTCAGTGTGGTAGGTGTGGTGCGGCTAGTTTATCGTTGAATGAAATGTAATTTATCATCGGATGATGCCCTTTGTGATAGTTTGCCTTATATAGTCTCATATTATAATCAGAGATCATATTTCTCGCATTCCGCCCATTAGATAAATTTATCCCATAGGAGTCTCGGTGGTGTCCTTTTTGTTTTATAAAAAGTCGTCTAATAATTTGTAGCGACCTACTTGACGAATAGTGCTACAAATCATAAATACTCATAAATGGACTGTACGTGTACTGGAAAATTGGACATCTCCGATCTTAACGAGCTACGCTCGTACTAGAAGAAAAGAGTTTGATTTTTACGAAAATATTTCTTTATTTTGGTTGGATTGAATTCATATTTTGCGGATATCATGCAGGTCTCCTAGCGAGATGAAGGTGGAAATTGACTGAAAAAAATTTCATTTGAATATGGATTGCCGGAATAAATGCTGGAGCCGTTCATCTATTCTTGCCAATTCTTGCAGCATCCTTTTACAATTAGATTACCTTTCATAATCTCAAATACTGAGCATGGTGAGGATATCCTTGAAGCGAATCGAACGTCTGACGATGGTCATAACAGATTTGATGGAATTCACAATTCGGATTGAATCGCTGGTCATAGGTAAAGTCCGTCAGATCTTTGTTCAGCTTAAATGCATGTACCGATCGTGTGCCTGCGAATTGGGCTAGACCAAATTTTAGAAAATAATTAAACACAATGAAACGATTCTCGCCATTCGGTCGTATTACAACATGTGTGCCCGTGTTGTTGTGGTTCTTTGCACAAAATTCGGGAAACGTGGTGGTGACGTTGGTTCCGGGAACGCGAATCGGCATTTTGGAAATTGATTTGTCCGTACAAAAGTCGAACGTTCGCAGAAATTTTGGTCGCTCTGGTTGGGTGATGTCCACCAATATGACAAATCTCATTTGGAATGTCATGATCATGCGCTTACCATCCGGAAAAATTGATACGATTCCAGCACTGGGACGTTTAATATATCCATTTACTTCAGACACGTCATAAACAGCCAAAGGTTCTGGCATGCCCGGCCCGAAAAGGTATAATGTATTGGTGTTAGTGCCACAGGCAAATCCACGGGAAAATTTATCTTTCGGAATGGTTTTCAATTCCATGAATCCGATGCCATGTCCCAGTCCAGTTGTCTTTCCGGGCTGAGTTGGATACTCAAATTTAAATGTTTGCTTGAGACTTCCGTCGGGAAAGAAGTGTCGACAAGTACTTTGAAATACGATTTGCGAAGGATTCGTATTGGTCAAAGTAATGGGAGCAACGTAATCCGCGACCAAAATCGAACCATTATTTAGTCGATCAAAGCCGTGCGGATTAAAGTTTTTTAGTGTCGACACATTCTTTAACATAGACCTAGCCGTGCAAGTGTCTCCATCGATAATTGCCATATCACCTGGACTATCTCCACTTTCATTGCACATCATGCTAACTAGAAACTTAGAATCACCAATCGGATGAAATTCGTCTGTGCACGCACCAGGCGCATTAATGGCACATTTAAAAATCGGACCATCCTTTTTATCACGAGGAATTTTCCACACAAAAATTTCCTTCTGTTTCGATAGAAAGCTAAGCAAACCTCCAGTTATGTAATACTTGCCATTGGACGAGATGCTGGAATGATGTGGTTCATTACTTGCTTGACCAATTCCCCTTGCAGGGTCAGAAACGAGACGGATTACTCGAAGAATGGATCCATAGGTCAAAGACTTTTCGTTAAAATCAATTACAGCAACAAAGTCACTGGCATTCTTTACAGCAGCGTCCTGACCAGTCCAAACATACAATACAGATGGATATGATTGCAAGGCTATGAATGGATGTTTATAATTAATAAGTGATCGCACACCGATACCTTATCTTCATTTCCGGAAAAGCCGCACTAACACCAAAAAATAATTGAAAAATTAACAAACCGGAATTCGTATGACTGGTGGTAGATGGATGCGAATAAATTCCTTTGATTAAGCTGAATGAAATCACCAATCCAATCGCGTGACAATTTAATCCACTTAACATATTGCAAACGGATCTATAAAGAAAAGTCGTTTTAAAGCAATTAAATTTTCGGACGTAAAGGTTATATCCATCGTGTCATAAATTGGCAACGTGAATCATTTACCATAAATCGTGCTGGTTGTTCGTAGTAAATATCACGATGACTATATATACAGCTACAATCGAAAGTTATATCACGCGCACAAATGCAGAAAACTGATTTTGTTGGGGTTGTAATGAGAATTGCTCAGAATTATTAGCTTATCTAGCGGGTTCCCATCTAATCAAAATAGATCTTCAGTCGTTTAAACTATTTACATGCCACATGCGTCGAAAACCGAACTTTTCATGTTTTAAGCACTTCTTTCGACGCCTTCAGCATGTAAAATCCATTACATAACTCGGGGTAAAAATGAAAAGTCTCGTTTTCGTGTGTTCATTGACCTCGGCTTCGCCTCGGATCAACAAAATTCACACAAAAACTCTACTTTTCATCCCTAGTCATGTAATAGTATATTACTTCCGAGGTTCCAAGTTGTGTATTTGATAAGTGGGCTGTATTCCCCACTTGTCAAATAACAACTTGGAACCTCGTAAATACAATGCTTTACGTGATAAGGCAATGTAAATGAAAATGAAACATGCCGTAACACGTAAAATACTATCACATGCTTATGCACGGTAAAGTGCACTTTACATCACTGTTTGTGACAGGGAAAATGCACTTGCCGTCCACAAACATGTAAAATGTGTTACGTCACTGCTTGTAAATGTTTGTTAATATTTAAATATTTAATATCACGTAACATACTAAAATTAGAATGCTTTGAAATACGTCGGGTTGTCAGCAGCCAGTAGAAAAAGTCTATTGAAATTAGCTAAGCCGTCGTAATTTCGGTCATAATTCTTCTGATTGTCGAATGACTCAAGTCTAAGGTGGCTGTATTTTAAACTCCTGGAACGACTGAAATAGTGGCAGTGTAATATCAGTAACTCTGCCTTTATACACACTCTATGGAGAAACAGTGGCTGAGTTAATATTTTCACTTAACATCGCAAAACACGCAAATGGACCTTTGCATATAGCGAGCGACCAAGTAGCAAGTGGTTTATTATGAACCAGGGAATGATTCTTCTTTACATGTGTTTTCTGTAGGACCTCAAGTTTCGACAGAATGGTCTTTAGCACGAATTTTCAGATTTTTTCCAAACTTTTATGAAGGCCAACCTAAGTGCCGGACTGGCTACCAAAAGGCACTTCGGAAAAGGCTCGTAAAACTCAAAGAAGGCCTTTTTCATATAAAAATGCAAAATGTCCTTAGGGAATCGTCCAAACTCACATTTGTGAGTCCTCACTGGACTACGAGACAGAAATATTTCAACTATTTCTAGTTGTTGCCTGGTTCAAACTCGTACATACATCATTATACTACAGAAGTTGTTGTTTGAAACTTAGACGATATATATGCGGGGTATCACTGTTTTCCCATACAGTGTATGTTGTTTGTACAGAGTCTGTATACCTGCCACCATTCGTTTTTTTTTTGTCATAGACGGTAAACGTATATTTTATTGAATCTGTTACTTCACTTGATCTAATTAGTTTATTTTGACGAGTGGTAAATCTTTTACTTCAATGGATTCAACATTAATTTTGCTATTTATGAGAATACATTACACGGAGTTCATCAGGAATTTTGTCACTGCTGTTGATAACAGATGTTGTAGCTGTCCAAGTCCATACACTGTTCATACACTGTTCAAATATTTGTTTTTAAACTGACTAAAATTGAGAATTCAATATTTTAATTTAATTGGAAATTCATAATTGTCTACGAAACCTGAATTGTAAATTAATAGATTTTCGAATGACTCGAAGATTGTTAATTCCAGATCATTCGTTAAAAATCAATTTAACTGTTATCGTTAGCGTATTCCCCGAATTCAAAACTACCTTGTTTTACATGGACAGTTTGTTCGTCAAATAAAAAACCGAATTTTCTCACCAATGCCAATTCATCACTTTTGCACATAATCTTCATTTGACCAGTTTTTCATCATTAAACAGAAAAGTTTCGAAAAGGTATATTCCCCCATGTCCACTAGCACATCACAACAGAACATGTTTTCCGAAATTTATTTGTCAAACTCCACTAAACTAGGTCCCACCTTTTGGGCGGGTCAGGTCCCTTGACTGACAATTTTTTCAATATATTTTTGACCAATTTCATTGTTGAACTTCCGAAGCATCACTGATAAAAATGCCTACATTTAATATATCGATTACTCTAAACATGACAACGAAATTTGACAGAAAAAGTTCTTCAAATAAACCTTCGAAGACCGAATGATCTTTGAGTTCTGATTTTTCTTATAAATTTGCAGAAAGATTTTCAATCAACCACACAAATCGTAAATAAAATGCGACTCGTGTGATTTACGGCCCTCGCTTCGCTCTGGCCGCAAACTTCCCACTCGTATGAGCTATCTATTATTCTGTTTGATTGCCATTTTGTCGAATTTAATCAGAGTAGATGCGAAGTTTTACAAATGTGGAACGATGAGACAACTCTTTCACTTTGGTAAAAATTTAAAAAAAAAACGATAGATGTTCTTCTCTTACAGTTTTGTACAAAAAGGAAGTCCCCCGGTATTTTACAAAACCGTCACTCGTGAATAAAATGTGGATGGTAATAAACGACCGATAAATTAATTTTTTTTTTCGTTTCTTCACTTTTGTCGATTCAGAAAACGACAAAAGTGAGCGATTGACAAAACGTCTTTAAGTTACATTTCGTAGAAGGATGAATTTCCCTAGGAACGAACAAAACGTCTTTAAGTTACATTTTGTAAAAGGATGAATTCCCTTGGAACGAACAAAACGCCTTCTCGTTACATTTTGTAAAAGGATGAATTCGCTAGGAAATCGACAAAGAGTGAAGCAAAGACAATTTTTTTTACTTTTTACTGATTTCTTGAAGAGGTGCCAGCGACATGTACCACATTTCTATCGGTATTTTATTATTTTTTATCGGTAAAATTGAATTTTTCTATTGGTCGAATATAATATCCCATAAAATTATTACGACTCGTGAGAATTACGGCCCTCGCTTCGCTCTGGCCGCAATCATAGTATAGTGTGCTCATGAAATTTTTGCCGTAAGACCTTGAGTAAAAAAACATCTTTCTTTGGTAGTAGACGCATTAAATTTGTTAGTCAACTATCAAGTTGTTAATCAACTATCAAATTTGATAGTCAACTATCAAGTTGATAGTCAACTATCAAATTTGATAGTTGACTATCAAATCTGATAGTCAACTATCAAATTTGATAGTCAACTATCAAGTTGTTAGTCAACTATCAAATTTGATAGTCAACTATCAAGTTGTTAGTCAACTATCAAATTTGATAGTCAACTATCAAGTTGATAGTCAACTATCAAATTTGATAGTCAACTATCAAGTTGATAGTCAACTATCAAATTTGATAGTCAACTATCAAGTTGATAGTCAACTATCAAATTTGATAGTCAACTATCAAGTTGATAGTCAACTATCAAATTTGATAGTCAACTATCAAGTTGATAGTCAACTATCAAATTTGATAGTTGACTATCAAATTTGATAGTCAACTATCAAGTTGATAGTCAACTATCAAGTTGATAGTCAACTATCAAATTTGATAGTTGACTATCAACTTGATAGTTGACTATCAACTTGATAGTTGACTATCAACTTGATAGTTGACTATCAACTTGATAGTTGACTATCAACTTGATAGTTGACTATCAACTTGATAGTTGACTATCAACTTGATAGTTGACTATCAACTTGATAGTTGACTATCAACTTGATAGTTGACTATCAACTTGATAGTTGACTATCAACTTGATAGTTGACTATCAACTTGATAGTTGACTATCAACTTGATAGTTGACTATCAACTTGATAGTTGACTATCAACTTGATAGTTGACTATCAACTTGATAGTTGACTATCAACTTGATAGTTGACTATCAACTTGATAGTTGACTATCAACTTGATAGTTGACTATCAAATTTGATAATTGACTATCAAATTTGATAATTGGCTAGCAGGAGATGTTTACCGGTTCAAAGCTGGACATCGACTGATGGAATTGTTCTTTCCACTTATTAAATAAACTCTATCGAGAACATACTTATACGATTTACACACACTACGCAACCAAATCAAATTTCATCAAAGTAATCTTTTTCGATTGAGGCTATAATCAACAGTGTAAAATCCTGTTTTTCCTGGATAGCTTCCAGATCCTTCGTCCCACATTGCCCATCTTCGAACTTAGCCTCGAGATTTTAATTCCACATATTTAAAAAAAAGATTCATCCAAATTGCTTGAGAATTACTCAAGTTATCGTGCCTTCAACGATTTTTTGTCACCCACATTTAACGTTTTTCATACCATTTCATACATTTTCAATCATAGTGAACTTTTTTGTCACCCACATATTTCGGTATTTTCTGGTGTAAGACCCTGACTTTCAGTCAAGGGAACTAAGCCAAATTTACCACTTTTTTATTCGTTTCCATCCATTTTACGACATCATGATAATAATTTACATCGTTCACATGGATGCAATAGAATCTATGTGTCGGTTTTTTTCGTAACTCAAAAAGTATTTTCCGTTCATGGTGTCATTTTAAATCCGCAAAGACGAAATAAATAACCCCCCCCCCCCCCAATATATATGTGGAAGCACGTGAATGTAACAATTGCCAAGAGTTATACAGTTTGGATGACAGTTTACTTAAAGTGCGGTCATTAATCATAGCGTCTTTGTCGTCCGAAAAAGGCATTTATACTCTACACTGAGTTTCTAATAAAAAGTTGTCTTTCGCCAATTGAAAAGATTCACTTTGATGAGGCAAAAACGTTTGAATTCATACTCACACTACACACAGTTGGTGATGTTTTATTCACAATGCAAGCCAAACGTTTTCGATATACTAATGAGCGATCGATGCGAGCGCTACCATTTATATAACAATGTATAATTTAAACAATTAAACAGAACTGACTGGTTGTTCGAGTGAATCTAGAAATAAAACCTTAGCATTGCAAGTTTCGTATCGTGTCTTTGGAATAGATTCGGAGAGAGCAACTGAGCAACACTCAGTTAAAATGAATATAGAAATTTTCTGTTAATCTGTCTGGATCTACTAATTCTACTACACTTATTTCTGAACACACTTTAAGACTGCCACACTTCGAAATACATCCTCCGTTTATAGATATATGAAAGGGACGCAGTTATTATTTATATTTATTCAGATGGTATAGATTGAAACAACAGGCATTGCGTCAACAAATAAAAATAGATTGAAACAACAGGCATTGCGTCAACAAATAAAAGGTCAATGGAAGTAGACCATGCCAGGTTTCATCGAAACCGTTTTGATCACATAGAAAAATGCAAATTATACCTCCGAGGAGGAAATCTTGCAGTAAATTGCACTTAACGCTGCACAGCAAACGTCATGACTAAATGAATTCAGTCGTTGGTTGTAATGAATCTGAATCACATTTACGGTATACATCAGTAGCACCACCGCTATGTTAGCGAGATTCAGACTGAAGTTATACCTTCGGATTCTATAATTTGCGTTGGTCAGTTTGCATCTCTTGACTTGAGATTCCCACATGACAAGTCACATAAAGTAGCATTTTCGTATGAATTTTGTAATGCTCGTTACGGGTCGAGATCAGTCTGACCGGAAAGCAAACCTGACTCCGACACGAACCTGAAATTTAACTTGACCTGAACGAAAATGTCGATTTTGGGTTCAACTCGAAACTGAATTTTGTTCGCCCCGAATCTTACCCGAACCTGAACTTTCACGTTAAGATTGGACCCGAACCACACCTGAATCGGAAATTTTCAGGATGGATTAGGTCGGACTCTGCTAACCCGATTTTTTTTAAATTTATGATTTGCGGTGTAAGACTTTCGGGTTACCCGAACACGACCTGATCCATTCTGTATATTTCAGGCTAGGTTCGAGTGGAACCCGAAATCTAAAATTACAGGTTCAGATCAAGTATACAATGGGTAGGGCCTGAAATTTTCGTTTAGATTCGGGTTGGAATCCGGTTCGGATCAACTCGAACCCAAACCGAGTCTGAATTTCCGAGACGACACTGAGGTCATTTAACACACGCAAACGAGACTTTTCATTTTTATCTTGACATGAGATATGAAAATTACGGTTTTCATGTAATAGTAGATTACAGCAGAGCCTATGTAAATGAGTAATTAATACATGTGTGCGATGTTTGTGGCGTGTGAGCCGAAGGCGAACCGCCTAATTTCGCACACATTCACATAGGCTCTTCTGTACTGTTCTTTAATGTGTAGGCATCCTGTGCGTTGTATTTACATTGTCTAAGATGAAAACTACGAAACAATTTTGCATAAAAGCAGCATTTCGGATCTTTCCACTTCTAAACATTTTGCACTAAAATTTCATTTTCATTTAGTAGGCATCGGTCGTGCCTGATGCCATTTCGGCGATACTTATTTGACTTCTTTATTGTTGTCATTCTCAGTTTCAGTGAAATTTTTTTGATTTTGTTGTTTAAAATTGTAAATTCAGTGGCGATTTTAGTGTTTTCTTAACGGTATCGATGGCACGTGTACCAAAAAATAGTTTTGCCTGTGTAAATTCTAATTTATATCGTGGTTTGTGAGAAGCAAACAAAATCATCGAAAAATTTCCGGCCAGTGCATGTAAATGATCGCGCATAGCTTGTAAATCATCGAAAAGTCTAACATGTAAGTTTCATTTACATTCTCATCGCAGACAATATAAATACAACGTACAGGATGCCTACACATTAAACAAATTGAACGCAGGTGTATACCACCATAGGAGTCGCATTGACCTTGAAAAATACAATTCTTTTCAAAAAATGTATATTGTTTTACGTAAAGCCGTTTGTCAATTGCTTTGGTACACTGTTAAATAGTGAGTGAACAAACAGAGAAAAACAGTAAATGAAACGCTCCGATTAACTACAAAGTCCGTATCTTGAATTTCACTGACAGCAATAAAAGAAGTTATAGCCAATTGACATAAACCACGGTCAAAAATAGTTACCACAACAATTTCGGAATAAAATGTTAAATACACTAATCCGCTTCACAGAGTCAAATGTATTCCACATGTCTAAATCGGAGATTAAGTCTTATCCTATAAATTCTTATTTAACCTATGACCGTAGCAACATATCAAGTAATGCCTTGCATTCAACGATGCGTGTGTTATCCATATTCACACACATATTCGAATATGTATAGAATTTTCAATCCCAGACATCTCTTTCAAATTATAGATACGTAACAAGTTAAATACATATATGAGCGAAGCCATATGAATGAAAAAGAAAACGTCTTTCGATTTTGATAAGAAAATAAATATTTTAACAGCAAAAGTAAATTGAACGATTTGTGAACGTTTTATTACCATCACACACAAAACTGTTGACAAATAACGAATCATTTAAAATTAAAATGTAAGTTCAGCATTCACGATAAGTGATAAAATCTAGCTATTTTACGATGGTCATTCCGTTATAACTTTTCACTCCATAATTAATTTAGCTCTGTTTTAGAGAAGTTAATGGATTAGTTTTAGAGCTGTATACGATATCTGTGTATGATTCTGTTATGGGTATCATCGCCTTTATCATTCCAGTTAATTAATTCGAAATAGGTTAAGCGTACGCAGTACGTACGTAAGTAGAAACTTTCCATAAAAATATTGCTAACCCGGTCGAAATTCGGTCGAGGTTACATTGTCTACTATTTGTGATCTTCATGTGATATTTAACGACGACAGAAATAAGCTATGAGAATCATGGTTACTATAAAACTGTGAAACGGTATATCTCGGGTTGAGGAGAAGGAGGCTTACCCTCGATATACTAAGTCGGGAACGAGTTTATTACACCGAAATCTGAGGTATAATATTTTATCTCGTTTCCTAATTCATCTAGCATACAGTTAGTTACAAAATATAAGGATAAAACGTTGAAAAGATGTATGAATTTCCGAGGCAATACGTAGGTCAATAAGTACAAGCAAACGTGACGAATTTATGTACACAACTTGACATGCTATATGCGTCAAAACCGTACTTTTCAGGTTCCAAGTACTACTTTCGACGCCCTTTACAGTCTCGTTTTAGTGAAAAATGGATAGAACGGTGATTGTTGCCGATCTGTTGGGCAAGGGACACATTCACCCGAATAAATCCATTTTCCATCATTTGAATTTGAATATTAAATGAACGAATGAACGAAAAATGAACCGAAACATAAATTTCAACGCTTCCTTCTATTAAGTACAGCTTCCACTTAAAAAGAGCACTCCGTTTATTCTCCGGTTACATGACAGTTGTAAAATAGAACAAAGGAACTGTCACGTAAACGAAGTAAAAAATTGAAATAAATTCAATTTCCACTCCGTTTGCGTGACAGTTCTTTGGTTCTATTTTACAACTTTCATGTAGACGGAGGCTAAACGGAGTGCTCTTTTTAAGTGGAAACTATACTTTAAGAGAATGGGGCGATTCAAACGCTTAATCGTGGTTGTAGGTAAACAAGTATTCAAAGATATGAAATAAATTGCAGTCATCTGATATTGACACCAAAGGCAAAAATAAACAATGCACTTAGGCAAATGTTTTCTTATAAAGTTAAATAAATGTATAGTGAAACTAAAGAAGTACAAGATTTGGTATCTATGTAGGATCAGGTTAGGCCGTAGCTAAATGAAATATCAGAATTTGCAACGCAAATGAACTCAATTTAATTTAAAACTTTCTTCATCTACGGTCCGGTCCGCCTGAAACTGATTAATAATTCTCGTCTGTCTATGCAACTCTTCATCATTACAAAAAGGTATTGAATGGATAATTGCCATGTACCCGTTACTGATTGTTGTAGGACATTTATATGAAAAATTAATGAAGAATTTTCCGAGCAAGACCTATCTCGATTAATGGCCAAAGTTTCTCACTTGTCAGGGTACATTACTGTACCTTTAAAGAAAAATTATCTTTCCATTGCACTTTAGTGACGAAAGTACAACTAGAGGTGTGCGCCGATCTTAAAATAGTCGGCGGCGGTGCGCCGACTGGTAAGGAATCGGCGGCGGCGCGCCGGGAAAAATTTATAGTCGGCGGCGGTGCGCCGATCGGCGCGCCGATAAATTTACAAAAAATCTAAATTTTCGAAAATAATTCAAAAACACTGAATTCTTACTGTCTTGCGATCTGAAGTATCAACCACTTATACAAGGGGCATCAACTGAGACGTATCTCACCTTTTATATTTTGAATGTACAATCACAGACCTGTTATTTTAAAAACATCTAATTTAATGAATCCAAGAATGATTAGTGAGTTTGCGTAAATGACATATAAGTTAACTTATAAGTTGGAAATTTTAAGTCACATCTTCATACTAGATGTTCTGCAGGTTTCTTATTTCCAACTATAATGTATGTCATTCACGCAAACTCACTACTATTATCTTTCGATTTATGCAATACCCGTTCCTGTTGCCTTAAGTCAACGCACTTCTGTTATCTGATGCTACGATGGGTTTATTCGAAGCAGCTTTTCACTGAAATGTCCTTTCCCATCAGTAGATGGCAAAACGTTTTCATGCAAACTTTAAAATACCAGTTCAAGTCAAACGTTTGCTGCTGTCTTGTGAAGGGTGTTCTTAGAGCAACTGACGATGGCCAGACCACGCTGGCCTGGGACCGCTATTAACACCTGAGGTCGAAACAGCGATTTTTCTCTTGAATCACTTAACGTGAAATTTGGAGGGAAGAGCTGAAGTAGCTCTGTTTGTTTTTATTGTTTACTCTCGTTTTTTCTTATTTACTCTCATTTTTCTGTTGTAATCAGGCTGTAGGGAACGAGGAGCGAGAAGTGTGTTGCTTTAGTCCATCTTCGATGTAGGAGTGAGATCGTAGTAGAAGGTTTTCGCAAATAAGAGATTTAGATAAACTTAAATTTATAAGTAATAAGCGTAATAAGTGTATAGACTACGCCAAAATGATTTTTTCCCAAATTTTTTACATAAAGCAGCTAAAAATTGAAAATAAAGATATCCGTGTCTCGTCTTTTGACGAAAAAACTTGAAACCGGAAAGATTTTCTACTTTATAAATTCCTGAAACATGTGATTTGCGCCATTTTCCACCCAAATTCCACATAAGGTCTTAAGTTTGCCACTTTACAATTACAGTAGTATCACACAGTTTTGACTGATTCACTGAATTTTGTTCTCTTTCTTCTTCCTCTTATCTGCATCAACAGACAATAAGAGAAACGTCGTCTGCCGTCTGCCACGCTTCATTCCATTGCACAGAAAATTGAGTAACGTACCCAAGGGTTCACGTTAAGTGAGGATACAGAAAATACAAATGCTGTTTCGACCTCGGGTATCGATGGTGATCCTCAGTTGTATCCATCGATACCCTTCCCAAGACAGCGGGAAACTTTTTCTTTGGACTAGTATTTAAAAATTTGCATAAAACACTTGCCATTTACTGATGGAAATAGGATACGTTATAGAAAGCTACTTCGAAGATAACCCTATCGTAGCATCAGAAACAAAATCACCGTCGTACAGTACAGGTAAGAAGAAAAACCCAAAGTTACAACAAAATTTTTTTAACCAAAAACTCATTTCTACGCATATAGAAACCTGACTTATAAATTAAGAGAGATAAACATTTGCTAAAACCTTGTACTCAGGCACACACTTTTGTATAGATTTTTCAATTTTAGTTTATATTGCCGCCCATTAAAATGGCTGAAAGCACTAAACGTATAAAATTTCGGCGTGACGAAAATACAATCGGCGGCGGCGGCGGCGTGAGCTATTATTTTTCGGCGGCGGCGCGCCGAAAATATAGCAAAAAATCGGCGGCGCGCCGGCGTAAAATCGGCGGTGCACACCTCTAAGTACAACTTTCATTAATTTTTTTGAGAAAAACGTTGTGTACAGCTCGGTAAACACATCTGGTGCCTAAAAAAGTATTCATCACTCGACGGCAGAAACTGTTTTTCGCATCTGGTCGTATCGTACTTCGGCATAAATTTCAATCCGTTGCCTTATGCTTGACTGACATCAACGCACTTCAAGCAAAAGTGGTACTCTAAATAGGGTACTGAAACTTGACAGTGCTCCATACAAAATTTTACACTGTAAAAAGAGTGTGGATAACATTTCATACAAAAAGTACTTTATTTGACAGCTGTCATAAATAGCACTTTTGCTTGAAGTGCGTTGCTGACATAAATGTGGGTTGTTATGAGAATTTCGAAAAGCCTCGAATCGCGGTTACAGAAATTAAATTTGTTTTTCCATACTGCAGAAACATTTAAGCGATCTTTTGAAGTAAAATTCGACGGAAATTGTTTTTCTATTTATATACCCTTAAATCGATTGATTTGATCCGTAAACCGAATACAATAGAAAATATTTTAAAAAATTTTCATGTGTATCGACAACGACGTCGCTTACAAATTGCTCAATTTCACCAAGAACTCTTAACGTAATTTTGTTTTCGTTTTACACCAGAATATTCTCACATACACGGGCTCTTTAGTACTATACACATACCGAGACACCATAAAAATCCAACAAAACAGCAAAATATAAATCAACTCAGTTAACCCCATATAATGCCAAACCCACAAGCATTTTCAATTTCATTTAAATAGAAATTACAACACATTTACGACATAATTTTCATTTAAATATTCTTTTTTCGAGGAGGAAACACGTATATGCGTTGCTCTAATTTTTTTTTTTTGGTAAGGGGTTGCTAATTAATATTTATTAACAGGCGTCAGCACCATAAAACCATTAAAAGCGATTACGATTAAAATGTCGATTTGCTAGAGGATAATCTCAAACTTCTATGAATCGGGATAAAAACTAAATCCTAAAGATCAGGGTGGTGTCATGACTACCAGAGTGTCTTTAACATCTCAAATGGTAAAAATGCGAATAAAAAGAACTGAAACGTTACCCGGAAGTTCACAGCGTTCATATCTCTGAGTTTAGATTCAAATAACACCAAACATAATGTTATCTCTGCGATGTTACCAACCTCATGTCACGACGTAATATCAATCAGTTTTTTTTTTGCTCTCAACAGAACTACGTCCTTATTGTATACTCTAAAAAGCATTACAAAAGGAATATGCTGTACTTAACTGAACAGTTTCCGTTCTTTTTTCTTGTGCTATTAGAAGTACACACCATCAGCCAAATACAGAAACGAGTGTTAGCAAAGCGTAATTTCAGATTTTTATTGAAATGCCAATGGCCATGATTCCACGCTGTTGGTATGGTTATTATTGGAAGTAAGGGAATACAGAGACTGTTGTTCTATGGCATATTAAAAATGGAACTTTGGGTTATGTATGATGCGGATAATGCCTTTATTTTCTGTACTTAAAAAGCTGCAATTTTATTATTGCACAATATTGTTAACGAAATGGGAAAAATAGCGAAATGTGCAAAAGTTTTGCGATCAAATTAGGATATTTATTCAAATAAACACTTCATTTATGCTTCAGCTGGTGCGGAATGGGAGTTAATGTTATTTAATTTCCTAATAAATTCAAACTGAATTAAAAGTTTGTGAATGTGGAAATTACGAATTAAGTTTGAGTGTAATATGGCACGATTCTTACGTGAAATAATTTTTCAAAAATATAGTCACCGTGCGTAAATTTATGTACAACGTACAAGGTGCAGTGCAGACTCTGTTACCAGACTCTGCAGAGTGCGAGTTTTTTTTACATATTCTACGTAAAGGATATAAAAATCCCTCCTTGTGTAATTAATCTAATTATGCAAATCTTATCCGAATATCTGAATATGAGAAAAATCGGAAGATTAAGTCTCGTCGACGTGGTATCGACTTTTTATGAAAATCGGTACATTGAATCTTGAGACAGAGCCGAGCCGTTAGAGCCGTAAAAATTTTTGTTTTGCAGGCATATACAAAATGTCTAGTCATCTGATATGGACCACCACAAAAATAATAATAAATCGATAAGCTGTGTCTAGTGTTGCCGTATACAACAAAATGTATGATAAAAGTATTGAAGTAATAGATTTTATCTGTTTACACGTTACTAAATTGGGTTGTTTTGCGCAAAAGATGTGTCACAAAACAAAGATTTGTTCATTGAATAGGAACAGCAGCCTCAGTAAATTTTAGTATTCTGACTACCGCCAATGATCTTTCCAACAAATCAATATATTTACGCTACGGCAATCGACAATTTGATTGAAAAATCCTTTGAAAAAAACGCTTACCGACTCCAAGGTCCAAATAGAAAAGAAAGATTTAAACTTTAATCTCTTTTAATGCTACTCTAATAACCTGCATCCCACACCTCAAAAAGAAACACAGAGACAAAAGTTCCGTTCTTAAAAAGTCCAGCTAAGAAAGACGCAAAAAAATAAGAAAATAAAACAAACAAGCAGAGGCTCAACTCCTCTTCCCTCCCAACTACCACTATGTTCAAATCACGGCATGGGTAAGATAAATTTTGTTTCATTTGTGTCTACGTAATACGTTTATCCCAATTATAAGACAGGTAACATGAAAAAAAAACCTAAAATTCGATCAACTTGCACATACAATGTCCTATGGATTGATAGATATGTTGTGTACTAGAGTAACTTACAATATATAAGCAACAATAGTATATTTCAACATACCCCAATACACACAAGATGTGTGTGCACGCGCGGGCGAAGCCCAAGCGAAAACACACATCGAGTGTGTATTGGGGTATTTTGAAAGTTATTTTTCTGTAATAGTGAGAGTGTGTTGGTGCATTCCTTCCCAACCGTTACTTTCCTTCTCGACCGTTTACTTTCCCTACCAACCGATTCATATCATAACTCACCAATACACTCTCACGTATACAGAAAATAATTGTTTCTGTCAGCATTGACCAAAGGATCTGTTACATCCACCGCTTGCCGTTTCTAAGAGGTTAATTTTTCTTCATTTTTCAAGATAAACGGTTGAGTGTAGCGCTCGGAACAGGTCAGGTTTGATGTGACCTGAACCTGATTGCACCTGAATAAACTTGAGCTTAAAATTTTATTTCAGGTAACTTCAGGACAGTTCAGGCTAACCTGAAATTTTCAGGTGGATATGAACCTGATGACTGAGTAAGAAAACCTTGAGTTCGATTAGGTGAAGATCAGGTTCAGGTCAAGTCTGTTCTCCAAACACAATATGTACTTGCCAGTTCTAACTTGTCTCTGTCGAAAGAAAAATATGGCAAAACTAACTGCATAAGGTGGAAATTAATATTCTCGTAAATTGTTTTTTTTTCTTCGATTTATTATTACACAACATCACATTGTAATCGGAGTTCATATTACATGAGCTGCTATGGAACAAGGTTAATCCAATTTTCTTCTAATAATTACCTTTAACAAATCGTTGTATCTCTCGTTAGATAGTATAATAATTCATTATTTCAATGAATTATTCATACTGTCACCGATTTGATTTATTGGTGATAGGAACCCTTGTACAAACTCATTGAACAACGCTACTGTATAATACCGGCTTAATGGATTTATACTAAACATATATAGCTGAAAATCTCCTCTCTCTTCAGTTATGCTTTTCACAATTAATTTCCTTGGAAATGAAATAATAAAACGAGAAATATGAAAATTTGTCAAACTTTCAACGAGACATTATACTACCAAAAATTGATGATTCGAAAAGCAGTTAAAATCTGAAGACCAATAAAACTACGCTGATTTGTTTGAGTTGAGAATCTTTCATAACACACTCAATATGCACATCCCAGACGTATCGAACGCGACATTACATTATTGAATGAGTTACAATATTATTTTTTTGATGAAGAAAAAACCCGCACATGACATGACACTCGTTCCACCCAGCAGAACGTACGTACGCTGTGTGTATAGTAATATTTATTTATTTCGTAAAGTTCAAACAACTAGAACTTTTATACATTTTGCTTTGCATGGATGTGGTATAAAAAATCAATTGGTTTGTTTTGTTAAAAAAAAAAAAAAGAACTCCCCCTGTGGTGATCCCATTGAAGGTTTTGTAGAACTAAAAGATTTTGCTATCACTGCACGTTAAGCTTCCACAACAAAAAAAATATAAGAGAAAACAACTCGGTGTATTACATGCACTCTACTACTCTTTTCTTTTTTCTTGCCACATAAAATTGCGTGAATGTGCGCTTACGTTATTTACCCGTCGAACGGTTGTAACGTAGAGAATTTGATTTTTCACGTTCAGGTGCTTCATTCCTTCCATTACAATGGTGCATTTTATTGGTCATTATCATAATGCTTTGTACTATCACTGCTTTCGCAGGATCATTTTTTTGTTTAAATCGTGTCTGTGTTGAATGACTCATGTTTAAATGACCGCTAAATTCGAAACGGCTAGGATATAATGTGGTCATTTTCTGAAAGACGGTAAAAAAGCATGGCAGAAATGGCCTATGTCTCCGAAAATCTATTTCGTTTTTCAATTTCATGGAGTACTTTGCTCTAAAGGTGATATGGTAGACAATGGCATTTTTCTAAAGAATTTTCACTTTTCGCAGCATTAAATATGAGTCGATCCACTCACATTATAAAAGGAAAATTCCGTGAAAAATATTTTCCCTAATAGTTCTATGATAAAATGAACATTTTTCCCATCAATTCTATTTTCGTTGCGAACCGAAATGATTTATATTCGACAGAAAGATTATTATGTAGAATATAATTCTTTGGTTTTTGTCAGGGCCGGATTTGCTACCAAAAGGCGCTCGTGTGAAATGTACAGCTATCACAAAAAAGATAAATTTACGCTGCAATTGCGCTACAGAGTAAAGTACCGTAAGAAAAATTTAAAACAAAAGATTTTCCGAAGCCGCATCTGAGCTTTTCACACAAAGCCGATCGTCGTTGAATTTATCTTTTTTGTGATATCTGTAGGAGTAGGTGCTTAAAGTGAAGAAAAAGCGCTAAAAAGCTCTATCGAAAGGCGACAAAATAAAATTACTAAAGGCGCTATAGTAATTTTTCAAGTCGTTTCATATGACCAGGGCGGACCTGGGCAATATAGGACTTATATTTACAGACGAAATCGAAATTTGAACCGAATATAGGTGAATGTTTGTGTAAAAAGTAAAATAAAACTTCGATGATGTGCAGAGCATCACTCTCTCCATTCTGTACCGGATGTACCTAAGTGCATCAAATATTACAGTTATAAGCATTTACGTGTTCCGACAACTATTAACTAAACTAAAATATTTTCTTTTTCTAGGATAATTCAGCCAACCCGCTTCGTTAATTTTCAACCATGCACATATGTATCGACTATCGACAATCGACACTCAGATGCAGAACTAAAATTATGTTCGATGCTTTTTATAGATGTGACAAAAATTTACTCCTATGCGTCAATAGTTCGAAATGTAAAACATAATTCAAACATAAACATTACCGGCTGAATCGATACAAAATAATGGAGTTGTTGACATTTGCACGTGATTCACATCTAATCGATGGCAATTCGACACATTCAGCCCAATTAACAGGTGAGAATTATGAAGGAAAGGGGAAATTATATTTTGATTGAACCATTATTATACCGAATTTCTATCTATTGCTTTTGAGTAATTGAGTGTTTCACGAGCTGTGAACAGTTTAATTGACTCAATCAGTACATATATCATAGCACAAACAATATAATCACAGAGGGTGAGAATTGTCGGAGGGATTCATCACTAGATCTTTGTACAATTGTATTACGTTTCTGTTCTGGTACATTTCGTAATAAAGTTACTAAGAAGGGCATCGCTCTATTTTTTTGCGGACCAACCTCATTGCTCTGACATTTCATACGTTTTTTTTACCAATGTGAAGTTGTTTTAGCAGAAAATGGATCGCAAAAAATGAAGTATTGAAAAAATATCGCCCAAAGATGTGACGCAAGTCCTGTTATCCACTTACGAAAGAACTGATATCGGTGGAGTGACGCTTACAGCTTCGACTCGCAAAAAGAAAAGCAAAAATTGTACCGAAAAAATTCTAGAAAAATAATTATCAACAAAATTTTGCGTCACAAAGTGGCAGATTATTCGGCTTTTTCCGGTTTTCCTTTGTTTCAGGACGAATTTTTCAACAGTACTTTCCTCGACATCTGCCACTTGTGACGCAAAATTTTTTTGATAATTTTTTTTCTAGAATTTTTTCGGTACAATTTTTGCTTTTCGTTTTGCGAGTCGAAGCTGTGAGCGTCACTCCACCGATATCAGTTCTTTCGTAAGTGGATAACAGGACTTGCGTCACATCTCCACTGTAAGTGGTTTTGGGCGATATTTTTTCAATACTTCATTTTTTGCGATCCATTTTCTGCTAAAACAACTTCACATTGGTAAAAAAACGTAATTCTTTCGTAAGTGAATAACAGGACTTGCGCCACATCTCCACTGTAAGTGGTTTTGGGCGATATCAGTTCTTTTATAAGAAGATTTTTTGAGAATTTGGTACAACGCAATAAAATCAGCGAATTAAAAAAAAAACTGAAACACATGTCGACTAAAATCCAAAACTATAACTTTACCTTTAAACCGAACTTTATAACTGGCAAGATATAGATCACATAGCTTACGGTTAAAATGCTCATAGCTTCCAAATAAGCGACTTTTTAGTAAAACCCTGAAACACGTGTCAACTAGAATACAAAACTCTATAAATTTGTCTTTTACACGAGGTTTCCATCTGCTGTATTTTCGGAGTTATGGCTGACATAGCTCGCACTTAAAACGCTCATAGCTTCAAAATAAGCGACTTTTTAGGGAAACCATGAAACACGCATCGACTACAATCTAAAACTCTATAACTTTGTCTTTTGAACGAGGTTTCCATTTGCTGTATTTTCCGAGTTATGGCTGACATAGCTCGCACTTAAAACGCTCATAGCTTCCAAATGGACGACTTTTTAGGAAAACCATGAAACACGCGTCGACTGAAATCTGAAACTCTATAAATTTGTTTTTTAAACGAACTTTCTATCAGCCATATTTTCTGAGTTATGGGTCCTATAGCTCAATAGCTTAACACGCTCATAGCTCCGAAACTATAAGCTTTTATAAAAATTCCTTCAAATTAGTTCCTTAGAATTACGTCCTTAACATACCCTAAAATTCACCAATTCAGCCAAATTCACTAGTAAATTCAAAAGTTTCGTTGTAACAGGTTGGTAAAATTCATCAATTTCAAAATGTATGAAAATCCATTTCTTCATACAAATTTACAACTTTTGAAATTTAATATCTCGGCCAAATCTTAGCCTTATGAGGCGTGTGATAGCTCGTTGAACTCGTATGGACCCCCAGATTACGAATAAAATACTTTGGGGTAGTAGGATCAGAGGGGAAAAAGTCAAAAAGTTCGTGTATAAAATGTTCCTCAGTCCAGCGGAAAATTTTTTTGTCAAATTTTTCAGTGTGAACGGACTTGCGTCACGGCCCTTCACTGACGTAGGGCCATGATTTTGGCACCTCTACAGGCCAACCTAGATTTTTTAGAACAAGGGGAAAATTTCTCGCAGCAGCCAACTTTTCATTTTGAATTTTTTAGCACATCTACGAGCTAAATTGACACCGTGAATCCTCTGAAATTAGAACTCCATCCCGTTTTCGTTTGTGTGACAGCTGTCGAGTAAGTTAAGTTGACAGTTCTCTCTCAAATAAACAGAATGGGTGTGATACTAGCTTAAACAAAATAAATGTTGTGTCGTTCAAATTCACGCTGTTCTCATATCAGAGTGCGTTGAAATTTATTGTTCAGCCACTGATTCAAAATATCAATTCTGAAACGCACTTACGTAATTACTAACCAAGGTAAAATAAATGCCAGTGCAATAAACAGATGTAGTTCACCCTTTTCATTATTTGATATATTTCTCTGACCGCAAAGTTGCAGTGGAAATGGCACACATTTCAAACTCCTTCTACGGTGCTTCAAATAGAGATAAAATGGAAAAATAAAATTTTTGTTGTTACGATGCTTTTAAAACAAAATTTTAAAATAACTTTCCAAATGGAGACGTGATATTATCTAATGCAAATATAGCTTATTTATATGCTGTCGAATAAAATCCGCGATAAAATTCCACAAAAAAGCTTATTTCGCAATTTTTTATCATCTGTAATTTGTGCGCGCTTTATGGCTTATCATGACGGGTGCTTGTTGGCTGAATATCTAAAAAATGCTAATGTCATGAGACGACATCATAACAACATTTTTGTTTCTCTTCATACCCATTTTTTTGGTGTAAACATTTCATTGATCGGTTGCAATGTAATTTCGATCTCAGTTCGAAGAGCTTAAAGCTCAGCATATATTTCATAATTAGACAAAAGCTGACGTCGGATGCAGATGTGAATAGTAATTGACATATTTTATGGAGCACTAACTTTTAACCATATCACCCTTCCTTCCTTACATCACCATTTACTCATTCTCTCGACAAAATGAAAATTAAATTTTCGAAGAACCTGAAAGCGTTTTGGTGACTGAAAATATTCACTCTTTGATATGCATGCATTTACAAAATGGCATTCATATGCACATCGCATATAACGTGTGCAAAAGTCGTAATTTAACAAGACTGACCTAATATTTAATTAAATAAAAATTGAATAAACTAAATGTAAGTGTGTCCTTTGTGGACAATAATGCTGCTGCAATGATGTGCATTTTGTTATAAAAGAAAATAATTTTAATATTTACCATCCACCAAACAGATTCGTCAAACGCCGTCCCACTAGGCGAGATACCACTGTTCGAAGGATATTCATCCAGTTTATTAACGTTCGCATCAGCAACGTGCATAGTTTTTATATTGGTTGGCTTGCCGGGTAACCTAATAACCATCATTGCATTGGCACGATGCAAAAAGGTAAGACTGAAAATATTGAAGGAAATATATGAACAGTGAACTTAATTATAAATTGTAAATTAGCATTTTTCTGCAATAACTGCATTGTTGCAGTACATACATTTATGTTTAATGTGCTGCTCTTAAAGAAATGTGTTGAGATGTTTTGTATGTCTTCTATAAAGACTGGATGAGTATCCCCGGTTTTGTTCGGGATTTCTATAATTTCACTGACAAAAAATATCGTTCGACTCGGATATGCAAACTTTACACTTGTCAAGTAAAAGATTTAATGATTTGGCGCAGGACGCACGGAGAAGTGAACGAATTTAATTAGAATCTGAAAATTGTTTTTTTCAGACATACAGTCAAAGGCTGTGAAATTCCAGCATAAATTTGCTTCAGCTGCTTTTCCGCTGAGCCACACATACAATCAATACAATACGTCTTTATACGGTTTTACCACTTCCACGCTACACTTGCGTGTAGCAGCTTCCTACGTATAAACAAGTATGAACAGTTTTGATTGTATGTGTGGATCAGCTGAAAAACAGCTGAAGCAAATTCATTCTGAAATTTCACTGTCTGACTGTATACAAGTTTGCCACTCGTAGAATGCAATAAGTTTCCTTTCGAACACAATTGTCCATCTGTCACACTCTGTCTGGTATACAGATAAAACCACAGAATTCTAAGGCAAATCCTCAATTTTCTAACTTTGATCGGCCTTCATTTATCCTTCAATGTAGAAAAATTGGTGTAAATTTACCCACTCAAAATTCGGCCTCCTTCTTAAGGGATAAAGTAGGATATGAGACACTCAATATGCACGCAATTCTTATTCACGTTCCTTCAAGCTCGTCGTGGGCTTTGTGGGTTTTAAATTTGAACGAAAATAATATGTAAAAATCAGCACGTCACCAATATAATTTTGCTCAGACATAACAAAGCTTTTTATGTACTTTTAATAGACCACAGAATCAAGAATGAGTAATTACCACTAGCTAAGATCATGGTACATTAAAAGAATGCATGAACGGAAGAGCAGTGAAAAACGTAGTGTACCTAAATGAGACAAGTTTGTAAAGTGCATTTAGTAGCTTCTCATTTATACATAACTTCAGGTCATTTATAAAGAATTCAGAACGAATAACCTCTAAATCATTTCCTCAGCATAACTTATGTACCCATTTCCGATTAAAATAGAAATGTTCAAATGTTCCTTATCACTTGTTGTTCATTCGGCGACGGTATTTAAATTTCTGGGGTAGCAAGGTAATAAAAAGCGCTTCAATGTACATTATAAAATGTAATTAATGCTTGAATGAATTACATTATTTTTTACGACTTGCATTGAAATGTAAAGCTCAAGTTATTTAATCGAGAATTCACACACATTGGTTGGTAGTTCTTCGAAGGAATGCCATGGAAATCTAAGTGAATTAACGACTAGGTGCCTAATTATCGAATTTCAAGCAAAAAAGTAATTACAGAAACCGTTTCAAGTAGTTATATTATTGCAACAATGCAAAAATAAAAGAAAGTGGAATAATGCGCCATGGTGGCGGAACTGCTGTTATGTTAATAAGTGTGTCGACATCAGAGCAAAAAATGTTTAAATAAGAACACGCGATGCCTGGAACATTTTAACTGCTAGCGGGAGGTAAAGTCCATTTTGTCTCCCGCTTCGCTAACAGGAAGTACGTGTTTACCTCCCTCCAGTTCATAAAGATTACTTATCCGCAATGTTACCTTTCAATTGTGTGAACGTACACGAAGAAAATTACGAACATAAACACTTGAAAGCTTTCCTCATTTTAATAGATTCTTGTTGGTTTTTCTATTATAAAGCAATCCAACAACGTCTCAAGAAAACGAGAAAAAAAAACTAGGCGTCGTGAAGATGTTTCATTCGGCAATACACACAAATAAAAAAAAAACCTTGCTAAGGTGGAGCAAAATGGTGCAGGTTGGGTATACTTTTCAAATGTAACCGAAAATTTTGTCCGACAACGAAGTTCACATTTCTGTCAGACTAATCATGTACGTTCATTGATGGATATAAGGTTACAAAAGACATCAATGAAATGTAGAGCCGAAAAACAGCTGTTTTAAACAGCTGAAACAAAGTCATGTCCAAATTTCACTGACATCCCCTATATCTTGAATGGAAAATTAATGCAATCTAAGATGCATAATTCTAGTAAGGAACCATCCAAACTATTTTAAGCAAGAAAAGTAAAAGTCTAACTTTAAGAGTAACGGATCTCAATTTTCGATTAAAACGAATTCCTATTGTGTTTGAACGTCTGCTTAAAGTTGTTTATTGATTCGGTTCTTTTGTAACTTTTGTGTGTGCATATAGAATTTCCATCCCGTTAGAAAGTAGTTGCCCTTTGCAAATATAAGTGTGCTCTTCGGAAAATAACCCATATACCCCCCAAAAAAACGACGGCACACCCTATTTTCCCTTTGCAAAACTTATTTTGTTATAGTAGAATATACATAATATCAAATGGAATTTTTCTGTAATTTTTTGTTTAGATAAACTTCCGATATATAATAATACACTCGATTTTCAGAAAAAAAAAAAAGAAAACCTCAACCTCAACCTCAGTATATTTCTGTACGACAACAATTTTTTGTTGGGGTGGTTGGGCGAAAAGTAAAAGTTCAACGAAATTGAATCAAAAATGGCTTTTTGTCAAGAATTTATTTGGCCCATGCGATATGAGTGATTGACGGTTTAGTTCTTATCACACGTAGCCCACCGTTGACCGTATAACATCCGATGATATAATTGGTTTATATTCTGTTCATACGTTTCCAGCATTTTGGCTTTTTGTTTCGGTGATTGATCCGATTTGGGTTTCATTCATGGGGCTGTGGCGAGTCCACGCCGCCACAGTCCATGAATGAAAGCCATATCATACGCTCAGCATGTCAATAAACAAATATTAAATTTCGTTCTTTTTGGTTTTTTATTTTATAAAAAAATTCGAGCGAATGTGAAAACCACAACGAGAACAAACCAGCCAAAGTTGTCATCAACTAATTTCCTGATTTATTTTCTGCAATTGACGAAACACTGGGATTTCAAAATTTTGTTTTGTTTTTAGTGATTGTCAGTTGTACGTAGCGTCTGGCATATCGGTGGCGGGACATTTTCACACCGTCAATATCGTCAGGAACGATATTATCGTTTTTTGGACGATACTATCGTCTTAAAAACGATACTATCGTCTAAAAAACGATAATATCGTTTTTAGACGATAGTATCGTCCAAAAAAACGATAATATAAAAAATTTTGATCCAGGATGATAATATCGTCTAAATTGAAAAATTCTAAAATATTGTCTGGACGATAGTATCGTTTTCTGGACGATATTATCGTTCAAAAAACGATAGTATCGTTTTCTGGACGATATTACCGTTCTAGAAAATCTAATGGATATTTTCGTTTTCTGTAAAAAAACAATATTATCGTTTAAAAACGATATTACTAAAAATATTTTAGAATTTATAATTTTAGACGATATTATCGTCCTGTATGAAAATTTTATGGACGATCATATCGTTTTTTTGGACGATAGTATCGTCTAAAAAACGATATTATCGTTTTTTAGACGATACTATCGTCCAAAAAAACGATACTATCGTTTTTAGACGATACTATCGTCCAAAAAACGATACTATTGTCCAAAAAAACGATATTATCGTTCCTGACGATATTGACCGTGTAGTTATGTCGCCTCATCGGCATATCACATTATAGAAGTTGATATTCAGCTCATTCTTTGCTCAACTCTTCTACACACGTGAATACAGTACTATTATGTGATACACAAATGCGATCTTGGTATGAGCGAAGCGATATATGTAATAGTTATTTACAGCATCTGCACCGTAACGTGCACTTTACGTCACTGTTTGTGACAGTGAAAATTCACTGACCGTAATTGCTTGTGAGCTATTGTTTTAGCTTGTGTGATTACTCCACTCGCCTTCGGCTCGTTCCGCAAAGCTCATACGTGTCAAAACATCAAACTTACAAGCAAGGACGCACCATACTATTACATAATTAGGTATGAAATGTTGAAAAGACGAGCGTATGCTTTAAATTTGTTGATCCGAGTTGAAGCCAAGGTCACTGATTACACGTTAACGTTACTTTTATTTATTACATCCATAGACTTGTTAAACTGTTAAACTGAAGTTATGTGCCGCCAACCCTATGCGAAAGTTAACTGTTAATAACAATTTGGCACCTGCAAAAATGATACATTACGTGATAGTTAACTTTCGCGTGCAGCAGGCAGTAAACCAAATTGTTATGTAATCAGTTGTCGAAAAGACAGTTACCGAATGTAGTTCCTCAAAAACACATTTGTAAGTTCGCTTTTATCACAAAATTGTTACCTCATGTAATGAATAACTTTCGAAGCATCTAAGGTGTCCTACAATGACACGACATCACAAGGGATTAAAAGTTGAAAGGTCGAGTTTTTATGTGAATTTCGTTGATCCAAGGCGAAGCTGAGGCTCATAAATAAACGAAAATATGACTTAAATGCAACGTTTTATTCTCAATTTTTATTTGTCGTCAGTGACTTGAGAAATAGTACATTTCGTACCTAGGACTAAAAGTCTTTTTTAGCGTGTGAGAAGTTTCCAGGCAGAGCCGAAGGCGAGGTCTGGAATCGAATACGCTAAAAAAGACTTTTAGTCCGTGGTACGATTAGTATTTTTCATATTGGACGGAGAAAAAGTGCGACGAAGTCGCTCTTTTCGGGGCCTAGGTATGAAAAATCCATTACGCCACTGTATGATGGTTTTCATGTTTCTCACACTCTTTTTGATGCCCTTACGATTTTACATTACATGACTCGAGATAAAAATGAAAAGTCTAGTTTTAGTGTGTTTATTGACCTCGGCTTCGTCTTGGTTCAACAAAACTCACACGAAAATTCTACTAGTTATGTAACAGAATATTCCTTTGAAGTGATTATCGATCCACTAATATGTTCATAATAATTGGGTCCATTATTGATCACTTATTTACTTGACACACTAATAACGAGCGGAAAAAAAGACCAGCCATCGTGGTAAACTTTGTCGCCTCAATGCCACAAGAAATCGATATTTTTTATAAACCCATAAGTTGAACAAATCGGATAAATGTAAAATAACAAACATAATGACCTCATACATACGAACTGTATTGCAAAGTCGCATAAGCAACAAACAGCGATAAACGATAGCTTATAATTTACCACCATCACATCTCCACCCATACTTGGTATCACTTATTTGCTTCCCTTAATTTCATTTTTCCTCAAACGAAACTGTGCTGTGAAGGAACTTTATTTATGGTTTTCACTTTATACTGTGGGTACATTACCTCTTCTTCTCTGTTTTTTTTCGTATACTGTGTGCGGGGTTGAAATACTGTTAGTTCTAATCATGCACAATAAACAAAGCACATTTCCCGAAATGAATACCGAAAGAAAAACTTTGAACGAAAATAATAAATAAAACGGAAAATTGAGAGGAAAAGGACACAATGATTCCACATATTGTGTCCATTTGTATATTCTTTTTCTATGTTTTGTTTTTCCACTGGTAGCTTTTCTGGAAGATAAATTCAACTTGTAAGTTGGGCATTTGTACAAATCTTTTCGAGTTGAAAAATATTCAATCGTCTGGTATAATAAAATGCTTTTTGTCTATAAGTGTTGCTGGTACATTTTTTTTTGCTGTGTTATTGCTTCTAAAAGGATTCGTCCCTTATGTTGTACAATATGTCTCTGTCGTTTCTGGTCAACATATCGGAAAACGGATTTCAAAAATGTACTTGCGTCTATTGTGCGTACAACCACTGTTAATGTTAAATGTTAAAACCATTGAACCATGGCAAGCCACCAGCCACCAGTTATGTTCTAATTTGGAACTGAATGCCATCCGACAGTGATACATAATTCTGTTCGCTAATAATTTCGTATACTGACAATACTAACAAATATTATTCACAGAATGTTGTATACCACAAGGAATAGAAATATAATATAGGAAATAACTCTACCAACAATATCCCAAAATCTGTATGCAATTGTGGTATAATAAAGTTACAGACTTTATGCGCCAATAAATTCGTCGTTAAGGACTTGCGACACGAGCATATTGCTATACCTTCTGCAGATAATCAACGAGTTAATTAAGCAAAATTAGAAGTTATGTAAAATACCGGTGCAGAAATAGAGATATTCAACAGAAAATGAAAAGAAAGTCAGGATTTTTGTGACTTCCCGATTTTTAACTAAATCTAAAGATAGTCCTACTCACAAAACGTTGCGCTTTTCGATTGTTTGATCGTTTGTCGATTTCGGACAAAAGTTCGGACGTGCATCAAAATACATGTAAATTGACGTAACGTAGCCTTGATCCTGAAGGAGAATGTTAGGAGAATAGTAGGCTATGGATTTATTGCCATTTGAGAGGGCGTGATTTTCATATGAAAAAAGAGCATGAGCTAAGATCACGAGTTGTCATGTCTCTCATTTTTGACGTATTGTGATCTTTGCTAAATGGTGTTGCTTACACCTCAAGTGCCAATACTCTCTAAAATATTCAAGAGTCGTTTCGCAAGATCTTGTTAATTTTTTTTAAATAATCGACGAATTTTAAGGTTCGTAATTTTTCGAAAGATGTCGCTGCAACAAACCCGGTGTCAACAAAAAATAACTAATCTTCTAATCGACGGATTTTACTCGAAATAAAATGCCATCGTATAGCACATGACCTCGGGACTCTGCAACAGTAATTAGTTTTTAAATCGGCACTACATCGGCTTTGCGATAAGAGTCTTAAAAAAGATATTATGAAACGAGAGCAAGAAATATTTCGTACCCTTATCTCCAAGAAAATATAGGGCTGATTTAAAAACTGATTACTGCCTTCAGGTCATGTGCTATACAATAGCATTATGTTTGACTAAAATCCGTTGAGTAAAAGATTAATTGTTTTTCTGTTTTCTGTGTTTTTCCGAAACTGGGTTTGTTGTAGCGACATCTTTCGAAAAATGGCCGTACTCTGTTGGTAGAGTTGACATAGAATAGAGGAAAGAAAATTGATGCCTGGAATTTTTTCGTGAACTCTCTAATTTCTGAGAAAACTTCGAAAAATAGAGCTTCAATTGAAGTTGAGTAAAATGAAGGAATTGATCAGATTAAAATTGCAATATAGAGAAGATATGGATCTCGGTTCTATCCCTAGCCAGGGCTAGGTTAAAGCGGTTTATCATCGCAATGTTTATATTCGATGTAAGGCGCTTTAACCTGGCCTTAAATCTCTGTAGAACTCCGCAAAAAATATGACGCAAATGTCATTCACATTCGATACAAGTGCGAAAGGTAGGTCAAATAATTGGAGTCTGCATAGATTGCGACAATATCGACTTTGCGCTATCAACACCACAATATCTGTCATATTGTGGTTGTCAATTGCAAAAAGTATTTCGATTAAATTTTGTTGATTTTTGGGAACTTTTATGTCATTGCTGTGTTCAACGGCCCAAAACAGCAAACATTGTATCTGAAATGCTGCATTTCTCGATCGACTTTTTCAGTAAAACATCAAAATAATTTGATTTAAACAAATATAAGAAAAAACATCTTCTGTCCGTTACTTAGGGTGAACATACCCTTATCGTTGACAAAGTTTAGAAAGAGTGATATACACAGATGAAAAATGTGGGAGGTATCTATGAATTCTATAATAGATATTGACTTCAAAAACAGTTTTTTTTTTCCTTTACTAAAAGTAACTTATTCGATTATCAACATAAATTCTGGAAATACCATGGACACGATTTTTTTTCGTGTTCGGTGTGTGTAATCCTCGTCTATAAAATGCGGTAAAAATATTATTTTCATTTTCATTCTGTACAAATACAAATTGGATTGTTTTTGTGCTTGTCCGATAACGTGAAAAATGTGAAATGGCTGGACGATACCATAAAAATAGAATTTACACCTTTCGAGCGTTTTTTTGTGTGTGTTTTATATTCATGGTACAGTTATTTTAAACAATATCGTAAAATTAACTTCAAATTAAATTGATTACGCCGATAATTTTCATTTTAGGTAATTAATGATTGCGTTTCATTTCGCACCATTGGATTAAAATAGGTTTCGAATGCGTTTTGCTACATTACTCTCAATTTGTGTTATTTAAAAAAAAAATCGAAATTTTATTGGCTTTCATCGAAGTTTCGTTGCATAGATACACAATGTTCGTGCGTGAATAGAACAAGGTGTGCGGGCGATGAAGCTATATGTGATGAGAATGGGTATATTGAACTTGTATTGTTAGCTTTTCCAATAATTCACTTTCTGCCTATGATTCAACTCTACAGTATCAGTAACCACATAAGGCTTAGCTCAGCCTGAATTTATTAATTCCAAAAAAAATATCGGTATAATGCTGACATTGTTGCCGTTATAGAAAATTCAGAAGAAAAACTACGTCGGCATGTGCAATATAACAAATTTTTTGCCTGGTTATACCGCAAAGTCTTTTTTTTCGAGTTAGTTCAGTAATTTGATGAGAAAACTTTCGTTTTCAGAAGCTTTTTTCCCTATGTGGCATATAAGCAAACTGTTCTCGTTTCTCTGCAGCATAATTCATTATTAGGCGCTTCTATTCATAAATCATTTATTCATAGGCAATCGCTTTCGTATATGAGCAAAATAACAATTTTCTTATTATCTTAACTAAGCTGGCGGACGACAACTATGCGCGTTAATTCATAGAAATATTCTGCAGTAAGACTTTATCATCGTTTTTGTCTTCGCTGATGATATAGTGCCATAGACTGTAAATAATTACTGCGAACTTTGTCTTCATCAAAAGATTTCTTCTTCAAGACTCTAGAAGAATCTATAGAAGTGTACAGAAAAAAATTAATCAATTGTACCAAAGCTTCTTGTTTAAAAGTTCCACTGTTACGCTACTTTTGCAACACACGATTAACCGTACATTATTAAGAAGTAGTTCTCGTAAAAAAAACTCTTTCGCAAGTTTTTCAAAATTTATAGACTTGTTTCCTCACAACAAGAGTGTTAATTCAGGTTCAGTCAACGCACCTGGGATAGTGGTAGGAAAAAAATTGAGTAATAAGTCACAACATTGTACACCTTTACAAAGTTATGTGAGTCGAAATGCAACAGAAGATGTTGTTGATAGTAACGATATTATTACTTTTTATGTGTTTTTGCTTAGAGAGCAATTAATTTTAATCATTTTATTGGTTTTAATATAACCACTGTAAGTCAGTTGCACGACGATTCCTTAAGTGAGGTACGTCACTGGTAACTCATACTGACAACTGTTCTGTTTGACACATGCACTCTATTTACTATGCTAGGGCGACGATTCTCGTATTTTCGTAACTCTAAATATTCTTAACTTAACAGTTGACGGTATAAAATCCCAAAACAATTTCAATAAAATTCATGCTATTTATTCTACATCCGACATTGGAATGTTGACTGAAATATATCATCATTTGATGATAAAACTTCCGAATAATCGATACAATATCAATCAAATGTTTTATCGATAATCGATTAATGTCAACTGATAATCGAAATATCGATCAATTTATCGAAATGTTAGTAGATATTTATCGATTATCAGTCGATATTTACTGATTATCAGTCGATATTTATCGATAATCGATTTATATTGTTTTATTTAAAATATCGAAAATCGATTCTTGGAACGAACGTTGTGACTATTCGCAGGCGCCTGCTAATAGCCAAATTATTATTAAAGATACTATTGGCAGGCGCCTGCCAATAGCATCTTCCCCTTTTACACAGGCTATTGGATGGCATTTTTCCTTTCACAAAGACTATTCGCAGGCGAAATGACGTGCCAATAGCATCTACGTTCTCGGAAATAATCGATATTTTATCAATCGATTAAATTATCAAACATGCCTAATCCCACATTGACGTACTTCATTTTGAAGTGAATTAAAAAATTTGGATAGGAATGTAAGATCTTACATTTTCTTGCCTGTAATTAATACAGAGACTATTGTTTGGAAAACATTTTGACATTTATTTCCTTCCATTTTCCTAGGCTTTCATTTAAGGTAAATTTCAATTGTCAAAAACCAGACTCGATCATTTAATTTGCTTTCATTTTATTTTCCTTAATTTTCCTCAATGTTGGGAAAATTGCGGAAAATTAAGGAAAATGTGGAAAAATCTTATAAAAGTAAAACTAACATTTTAATTTACCGAATACGGTTCTATGCATTTCAAAAATTCCACTAATTCCACTAATTCCACTTACCTGAAACAATTATAATTGAGCTTCGCTATATGTTACCAGTTACCGTTCTGAAGGGTTCGGTAAATATTTGTTTCCACCAATGCTAACAATAACAATAACAACGCACGCGAATATTTCCATTCAATTTTAAATTAAGATCTCAGTTTTTCACTGTACTCATTTTGAAAATTGAACAATTTCCCAATGATAGTTTTGCTATAATTGGGACATGCAAGGGAATGTGAGTGAATCCACACAGTACTTTTTAAATATTTGTTCTAATTACATTAAGCTTTCGTACACCCGGGAAAGTTAATTAAAATTTCGACATGTTGAAAGTGTATTCAATAAGTTTTATCCAAACGATTGATTAATTCGATATATTTGTTCGATGCTTTCATACCGAATGTCAAAGCACTTCAAGCATGAGTGGTACTCTAAATAAGGTACTGAAACTGGACAGTATGACTATGAGTATGGTATTCTAATTAGGGTATTGAAACTGGGCAGGTTATTTAGGTTGTAGCGGCTTATACAAAATGTTTTAGTTTTTTTAAGTCTCAGCCTGATCATTTAATGGAGAAAAAAAATTACAATTTAATTTTGTGCTGCTTACGGTCGGCTCAGCTGGTCCAAGTGGATTTCCAACTGAGCCTTTAAAAAAACTGAGACATTTTGTAAACCGCTACACCCTAGATCATACAACTAAAGACACTATTTGGCAGCTGTCGACTATGACCACTTGCCTGAAGTACGTTGCGAATATGAATATTTTGGACCTGTACTATGTTTGCAGCCAGACTGAGCTTGTATTGCATACTGAATGTGTTATGTGCAATAATCTTTGACCGGATTTATTTACGTTTCGTTCGTACTGTATGCATACATAGATGTAATAAATATGCAAATCGAAAAGCATTGAACTGCTCTCTCCTATATCAAAATTCATTGACGTCGAGCAGATGAGTGCGAGTTAGGAGGAGTAGGTACTAAAACAGAGTTCCAAAAGCCCCCACAAGTATAACCTAAGTCGGCGTCTCTGTCTAAACTTTAAGGGGGAAACGTAAAAAATTTATTTCTGGAAATTCGATTATTTGGCCAAAAATTTTGCTCTTATTTCGTTAATAAAACATTATCATCAAATTTAAATACGATAGTAAAATCAATATCAATATCAATCATAACCCTCAGCATATCCCGTATACAGCATACAGCTTCTTATAAAAAGTCTGCAAAGAAATCGAAATGTTTTTATTTTCATCTTGGCACACGTATCGTAAGCATTATACAGCAAACAACAAGCCGTAAAGACCGTAATCGGATAACCTACATTTTTTATACATTATTAAGTGCTGATTCAGTTACAATCATAAATTTTAATTCCTACTCTTCCTGCTACGAGCAGTCATCACACGCTTCTACATATAGGAATATAGGTAAATCATGTAGTATCATGGTTTGCATAATCTGAACGACAAACGATGGCAAGAAAACCAAAATTTTTATATGGCAAATTAAGTGGCTGTTGTATAATCGACCACATTTTCTATCCTCTTCTTCCAACATGTGAATCATTATATTATTGAAACCAGAAGAAAAATATTTTCGCACTTTTCCTTCTCAATTTTCCACCGTATTTTGAACAAGAAAACATTTTTGTTTTGCCTTTGCGTATAAACTCCCCTTTTATTGCACATTGGGGTTGGTTAACAGATTTCGCGAAACATTCAAATTGAAATTAAACGAGCCGTTCCAATTTGTTGCTTTTATGCCGGTCGTTGTAAGTGTGTAGTGCGACAATGACAAGATGATCACTGCTACGCAACTGATCCGATTGAGACCTGATTGAGTTTACTGTCTCAACGTACTGGCCTTGGATAAAATTTAGAGTAGAATCATCGATGTACATTAAGTGGTCTTTACATAAGTTCCGAAGGAACTTCAAAAAAGTTGTAGCTTTTTAATGAGATTTTTAAAGATTGCCTTACAGCAACGAAGCATCTCTAATGGAACTAACGGAACATGAAAAATTTAATTAGAAAAGTGCAGTACTTTCTCTCCCGTGGGGGAGCACCTAGTGTACTTCGAAGAACTGATGGCGCGTTCAAATTATACACCTACATTCAGGCCATTGGGGTCATTTGTACCAAAGGGGGAGAATGGTTGTATATGTAAATCAGTAAAAAAACATTAAAAACAGAAATCTACCGCAGGTCCCTGTACTTCCAAAACAACTGATAACATTTTAGGTGACGCACTCTCTGTCAAATTTTGTTCCATCTGCTATTTGTAACATCCGCTTTCGATAACCCATAACCTTGTTGTGAACTTTGGAACCAGTTTCATTGTGCCTCAACCACCATTATATCGAAATGAAAAAACCTCTTAGTTTCATTTAACTGAAAATATGCAACGATTAGCGTTAATTGTTTGTGTGACTCCGTAATAACAGTAATAACGGATATGTCTCGATCATACAGCACGTCGTAATAACCTCGCTTGTACCACGGCACTACTTCTAGGATGAACATAGAAAATATTCGGAGGCTGATAAAATAACAGTATGCACTGCGTTTCTTTTGGATATATAACTTGTTGTCGTTGTATGAGTTAAAACACAATCCTAGGCGGTAGCTCCTGTCATTAAAGCCTCCAAATTTGACACTTGGAAATTCAGTGTTCATGCTAGGAGCAGTGCTTGTAACATTCACATTGTATGACTCATTTTTTCTGCACGCAGAGGCGCCGAAAGCGTTAGTTAGCCTCTAATGGGAATATTATTTCACATTTATTTTTGATCATTGTTCAGATTATTTATGGACTGAGCCGAAACCGGCTTCTCTGGCTTATCAGCGAAGCAATATTCTTGTACATGAATAAATGTATAAATTGTAGGTCATTTTGGGTAGTTGGTTGCTCAATTAAAATCCGATCAATGTTCTATAATAAATGTAGGACTGTTCTGTGGCAAAAAAATGTTTATTTTTAGTTTGTTCACCAATCGCTGCCGAGGTTGTTGGATTTTTTTTTCTTGCAAACATTATTATGAAGGAATTAGTGCTGTTGACGCTGCTATTTACTTCCCTCAATTATGCAATAAATGTAGTTGCATTCAAAGTATGATCGATAGTTCATTGGAGATAATTTGTGTTTATTTAATTCGCTTGTTGATGTTATAGCCGATCATGTCAATTCGTCTTGATAGATGCACCAGTTACTGCAATCCAGAATATTGTAAAGTTAAGACAGTTTGCCGACCATTAAATCGTACATCGAAATTTGTATCAATGGACATTTATTTTCGTCCCGGTGTCAAATTGGAAGATCCGACTTATGTAGGTTCTAATCGAAATGAAGCCTCAAATTTACCATTATTTGAGGAATATATATATATATGCAGGTGAAAATAGCTGCGCACAAGAAATTCGCCACCGTTTACCGGCCACACATGATAAATTTGAAAACGGAACTCTGTAAAGAACTCAAAATCGGGTCCCATCCCTTTTTATTCGGATTAACGAAAGATAGGACTAGCTACGCTGCGAATTTGTTGGACCCATGTCCTATCACCGTATGTATTTTTGCAAATATTTCCACATATAGTTTCGATGTTGTTAAAGCTAATCCGACTAAAAGGGACACCGCCGTTCGAAGCCAAGAGTAACAAATGTCTTTGACTATGTATCCCCATTCACACCACTTTTTCCTGCTGGAGAATGGAGACTCGATATAACACTATCAGTCATAAGGAATGTTACAGACGTGGTGGTGTTATCTTGGAATGATTATTATGAAATTAAACCATTGACAGCAGAACAGTTCTAACAACAAACTGTAACGAGGCACCGCGAGGAACTGAATTTAAATGATATGAGGGGAATGTTGATATCATTATTGAGTGTAGCCTTGATATGCCCTAGTTTTTACACTAATCAGTTTTTCCAAAAATAAATGTTTTCTGTACAAGTACAGAGAGCGTCGGTGAAATTTAGCAATGTATACAATCAACAGTAGATTATGCACCTCTGTCCAAACTGTTTGTTTTGACGATCTGGAAGTTATGTACGAGCCAAAGGCGTCCGTTAGTAACGTAAGAGTGTCGTCCTTCACAACGAGCAATCAAAAGCCAGTAACCGTTGCGATTAGGCGACAGCGAACTGCGAAGCATTTTTCTTTGCAACCACTGAAACTTTTTTGTAAATATTACAAGGAAACCGACCGCTCATCACCGTAGAATACGGTAAAAGTAAAAAAGAATTTGTCCACCAAGGTCTCTCCCTTTTTAAACAGCTCTACCACTAATGCGACTCTTCGGAGAGTGGTGAGTTATACCTCGTTGAACTCGTCGTACTGAAGCAAGGATTACATAGGGAACCTAATTTTCAATATTCTGGATGCAAAATTTCATCGAATTCACTTGGTTCAACAAATGAATCGTTCAAAATTTGTAAACCATTTTTGTCAAGGTTCATGAACAGGATTGCCGTTCCGGAAATAACTCAGACCTACAACTACGCAACTAGATTGACTGTGTCATGTGTGCATGATAACCGATTTTTTGACGTAATTTATTATGTTGAACGTATGTAAAGGGCAAACTTATTATCGTTGATGATCTGGTTACACTATGCCACACATTTACTATCACAATGGCTCACGAAGGCTTTACAAAAAAAAAAAAATCGAGCTACTTCATATAGAACCCGCTTTTATTTACAACAACAACGAAAATCATGAATAAAGAAAAGCGAGCACTCATTACAACTTATGATTTTTCACATTTTCATTCAATTTTTCGCTAAAAAGATTTTTCGTTTAACAACCCATATTATACGCCGGTGGTTATTTACCAAATTTACCAAATCATTTCCTTGTATAATATAACACACAGCCAAAAAAAAAACTAAATTATTATTGTGTATGAGAAGGCTCTTCCTTTATTCGGATGGAAAAACGGTTTGCCTCATCACAGAGCGGGGAAAAAATGAATGTTTCGAACATCAATGTGTGATGAGAATTGGTTTTTCTTTCTCTCACTCTCTTCGCTTTCTTCAAATTATTCTGGTAATAAATATTCTAAAGGAGTTATAAGCTGAATACAATTTATCTTCTAAATGTAAAACGCTTTTATGATTATAAATACACTTTACTTTAACAATCGAATGAAATAGGCCCCCATGCACATAAATCAAATTTTTCGGAATCGGTTATTACAATGGAATTTACGGGCATTATACTATTATATTCCCAAAAAAACATGTCCATAATTTACATTCACTTATCAATCACGTAGCTCACACGTACGGATCCAACAATAAAATTATTAATGATTCGGTCAGAAACAGACAATTTTCTGCAAGTTTTTATTTTTTTGGTTGGAAATTATCTACCGAAAAACAGTTGCTGTGTAAGTAGTTAGGGGGTCACACCTCTTCCATACATTTACATTATTTATACAAAATGATCAACTCAAACTTTTACATTAGTCATATTCAATCTAAAACACCGAATCGTTTCGTAGGTTACTTTTTCGTCCGATGACAAAACATGTTTATGTTGCGGTAAAACTCGCAAATTTGCGTGTGTACCACGAATGTTAACAATGCCATTATTTGTAATAAATTAAGGGAAAATCTTTGGAAAGTAATTTGAACCCCGCCATGGTGCTTATACATGCACAATAGATTTATTTTAATAATGAAAAAAACATAACACTCCCCACGCAATTTTTAACAAGAATTAAAAGGAAGAGATGCGGAAACGACAAATTTGGAGAACAATAAAAGTTGAGGAAATTTTGTTTCTGATTTTTTTTGTACTTACTTATTTGTCATTTCTTTCTTGGAATCAAGAATCACGTTCAACATTTTAATACATGGCAGAAGAAATGTTCTAGTTAGATTTTCTTTGTCATAATTATGCTGAAACCGAAGTAAAATTTAAGAGTTAGCCAATCGAGATAATTTGATGACAGAATCGGTATTTCGTGACAAATTTTAAGAGGAAACCGGTGGGTTTGGGAATTATAAAATTTTGTTGCAAAAGTTTATTTCCATAAAATTTGTATAAAAAACCCAACGTACTTGACACTGTCCACCAGATATGACTTGTTATTTTTGCGAAAATATCGATCATGTTTTATGATTTATTGCCTGCCCCATGTGAAAGCTGACCATTACACATCAGTTTGCCCCCTGTGAAAAGGATCCATTATATGAAGAATATTTTCCGTTCACTTTACGTGAATTCCTTTGATAGTAACTCTTGATATACATAGCAATGTAAGGTTAACGAAAAATTTCTTTTGTTTTCAGCGCTTCTCGCATTGTCATAAAATGTCAAATTCACATTTGCTACGCAATGTGAAAAAAGCAAAAAACAAAATAAATTTTTCGGATGCACTTTTTAGTGGACATTTTTATATGTGCCTAGTTGTACCAGCCCCTAGATGCCAAAAACGATTTCGAGAACATTCTTAAAACCTTGGGAGCTGATCGAAGATCGAAAACATGCAATTTTCTTATGGAGGTATCTTATGGAGGTACTTTCGGGGCGTTAAGGGTTTAAAATTCATCTACGCTAAGATATGAGCAGAGGAAAAAATGGTAAAAATTTGACAACATCGGCGAATTCAACGATTCCTTTGCATTCAAAAATGAACGGAAAAAACAAACAAAAAACTGTTTTCCCTGACTACTGGTCTCAGCTTTCCAATGACAACTCGAACTCCCACAGGCCCACAGGTTGAGGAAAATTTTCATTTTTTTTGATCCTAGGAACTCATAAAAAATTCCATTAGAACCTCTTAACAACGTTTCGGAACTTATGATACATAGAAGATCTACGGGAGCAGAGATATTTTCCCAAATTGCCAGCGCTAACACGAATAATATTTCAAAGATAAAAGTTGTTCTACAAGCTACTCTGGAAAGTGCTATAAATCCAAACCTCACTTTTTTGTAAATCATTTTTAAAGCAAGAAAAACCAGTAGATTTCGCGAAGTTACTCGTAATTCAAAAACTATACAGGAAGAAAACTTCCGTGGTATTTTTATCAAAAATGTATGAAAATCTCTTACATCGCAGATTTGTAGGAATTAATCAAAGTTTCATGAATCGACGTCGATTCATGTACTTAGCTTTTAAAATAAAATTAACGTAAAGACGACAAACTTTTAGTCGTTCCCATGGAAATTAACGACGAAATGATAAAATTATTTTATAGTAAACAACAGACCAACCTTCAGGGAAATCACATTCTTAAGAAAATGGTAAACAAGGAACTGCAGGCGTTCATTATTTTGTGGTACGACCCAATTACGAATACGAGGAAATAAAATTTGATTTATAAGAAATATTTGAGTCGTTGATTTAACTTTTTTTTATAGTTTTTATCGTCATCTTAATAAAAAAAAGCAACGAAAATATTTTCCATTGAAAAATGCTGTGTGTACCAAACCAAATACGCATTTCGACTTCCTCTGATTACTTTATACCAGCGAAAAAATACATATATTTTTTACCAATCTGTTTGCCACCGAAAAAGAATTATTGCTCAACCACAAATTCGTAAGATTTATGTTCTACTGTGGCATTACGCTACACTATATGCATATATCTGCGTAGTGTTATATATGGCTAACATAATACAATTCAGCTTAACCGAGGCGTGTGTGTTCATTGACTCCTTCTTAGTTGTTTATTTATTGTTATCTTACGAGTTTTTACCTCGAATAAATATTTTCCGCAATTCGTTTTTTGTGTGTGTTTGTGTGTGTGTCGTTCCAATCATTTTCTTAATCATGGAACATAATTCGTTTCTCGATGGATTATTACCTCGAAAATTGAATTAAATGACACAACGTATTATGGAATATGACAAAAGCACAATGGAAAACATGTGATATGGAAAGATTGATAAATGTTGCGATGAATTTGATTAATGGACGGGGGGTTGTGTGTGGACTGTACAACTGGGACTGAAAGAATTAGCTAAATCATTATTACAGTTCTGATTGAATATATTCGTTTCAAGGATAATGTAGCATTGACTTGCTCATAATGCAGGACAATTAAACGGACAATTACTCTTACTCTTACAGATAAAATAGAATTCCAGTGCCCCACACCACAAATTGTGCGGAAATTGTTCATTCATTCAGTTGTCATAAAATACCGAGACTGTTATGTAATTGCAGCACCAAAGGAATGTTGCTAAACTTATCCACCATTAAAAGATACAGAGGCCACATTAGTGATTAAGTTTACACAATTGGATCGTAATATTCTCTAGCGTGGTGGTGGCCAATATCGGGGCAAAACACAGAGAAATGTAAAACGACCAGAGCATTAACGTCTGTAATCGACAGCTGCGACAAAAAAGTGATGAGCTCTGGACCAATCGGTCTCATATAAGCGAAATGTGTGTTAAAACTAGTGAAGTAGTAGATTTAGTTTTAATCAGTTAAAGGTTTTTTTCATCTTACAGCCTTTATAGATATGGAGAAATATTGATATGGATATGGAGATATGTTTTATGTGAAAGGTCTAGAAAGTTATAAACTAATATCAATGTCCAATATGGCTGCATTATTCGCAGGAGTACCTCAAAAGCATTCAGACCAGTCTGAAGTAGTTACAAAATTTTTAATAGGAAGTTTTTCCCTAGAATTTTTGGTGTCAACTTTTGCAACTACTTCAAAAAGCTGACATCTGCCGGAAGTATTGCAAAACATGTAAACGAAGAATACCCTATCCCTTTGACACAGTCGAAATCAAGGCCTATTTTGGGAATTTGATTCTTCAAATTCCATTAAATTCCTTAACATTTTTGATGATAAACTTAACATATCCTTAACATATTGTTTAAAATTCCTTAAATTCTAAAATGTGCAAATTTAGAAATTTGAGAAATTTATGGAATTTGAAGAATTAAATTCCCAAACATAGGCCTTGCTCAAAATACCACCTTACTTGGACAAAAGAATGAAATCTATAGTGATGGAGTTGCCGTGTGGCGCCTTTGCTAAAACGATATCGATATCGACACATAGACCCCTAATTTTAAACTTTATTTAATTTTTGCTCATCAAGATGAAGGTGCTCAGCACAAAAAAGGACATTACAACGACACATTATTTACTTTCGGACACCGAAATGGTGGTAAAAGACAATATATTTTCAACGCAGAAATGGGCATGACTGCTCATGCTAAGTCTTCATATCATTTATTTTCAAAAGTGTAGAAGTTCCAATGACAGTGTATGCGTTTTTGCCACAATAATTTGTTTTTCTAGAGATGGTATAGTCAGAGGCAGTGAAATTTTAGCATGAATTTTCTTCGGCTGTTTTTCAGCTGATTCACATATACAATCAAAACTGATTATACTTTTTTACTTTGTGAAAAAGTCCTCGTTCCACATTCACAAAACAAGCTTCGCATCTACTCTCATGTAACAAAAAGGCAATCAAACAGAATAATAGACAGCTCATACGAGTGGGAAGTTTACGGCCAGAGCGAAGCGAGGGTCGTAATCTACACGAATCATATTTTATTTATGATTTGAGGTTGATTGAAAATCTTGAAAATGAAAATTTTTAAAGAAAATTGAGAGCTCAAAAAGTGGTCAAAAATATTTCCACCTTACCCTCGATGGTTTCCAAGAAAAAAAATTGTCAAATTTTACTGTCATTTGCGTGGAATCATTAATATAGTAAATATATTATGTATTAAATGTGACAAGTTTTCATGAATACGTCAAAAATACATTTAGAAAAGTGTCAGTCAAGGGACCTGACCCGCCCAAAAGGTGGGACCTAGTACTTGTATATACGGTTGAAGCTGCTATACACACGAGCGTTCTAGTGGTTCAACCATACAACGTTTTGATTGTTTATGTGAATCAGCTGAAAACAGCTGAAGCACAGCACTTCTTCTAGCATGAACATAGAAAATATTCGGAGGCTGATGAAATCACTGTCGGCACTGCGTTGATGACTTGTTTTCGTTGGATGAGTTAAAACATACAATACAAACAATCCTAAACGGTATCTTATCACTATATAGTCTCGAAATTTGTCACTTGTGAATTCAGTGTTCATACTATGAACTACTATGTGGCTGAATCATGCTCTAACTGTATTGAAAAGAAAAATTTTCCTTCCAATTTTTTGCAACAACTTTTGCAACTACTTCAAAAAGCTGGCAATGTCACCGTAGCGGACTTTGTAGTAACGGTTGATAATTGTGTCAAACCTTTTAACCGAAGGACGCATACATGTCGATTTACTTTTCCCACTCATTGACCATTATTCTTTTCCACCAGTATAATGTCGACATTCGCAATTTAATGGCGTTATTTCACAGCAAACCCATAAACGCGACCTAAGACCGCTCGGGTTAATGTGTTTTATTAGCGACATAAAACAAAACCTCTTTGCAAAACAGTTTTAGCTTCGAAATTATTCATCTTAAAACTATAAAAAGTAAATTCCAGTGAAATTAAGTAGGGTGGAAAATATAAATCCATCCGAAGGAAACTTTTCCACTAATCACGATAATCACATTCTGATATTTAACTCGACTCGTTGTCCTTTGAATGTATGTCAGAGAGCCCGTTACCCAATTCCAGACACAAACGCATAGTTCAGTTTCTTTCTACACTTAAATCAGCATGATTTTAAAGCGAATTAATCAATGTACAAACAGTTCGCGAAAATAATGTTGAAGCGTTTATGGCAGATTGAAGAGCTGAACACTTTTCCTAACGGCTTTCAGCTTCATTTTCACTTAATTTTGTTTATTTTGTTTTTCAATTTTCAATGCTAGTTATTTCAGTTTGATAATATAAACACTAAACGCCATTTACATTTTGTGTGTGCCGTGTATATAATTTTAAACGATTCTCTTAAAGTAATTCAAATATTTTGAAATTTCACTTCAAAATTTCTTATCCGTACAAACATTTATTATATATACTTAGCTTAATGTGCTGTTGAAGGTGTAAACATGATTTTTAAAAATAGGCATCACCAGCTCAAAATTATTAAAACATTTAATTCGGTTTAATTTCACCGAGAATGATTCAATCGAGGATTCATTTGCGAAACGTTGCGTTGGTTTCTTTTCGATTTAATTTTAATTGAGAGCAGATAGATTCACTGTTAAAATTAATTGAGAATGTCAGATTGTTCAACGCTAAGTCAAATTTCGAACGGTCAGTTACATTAAATCCATAAATTTTCCAAAACTTTTACCCAAAAGCTCAGTCACCTAAAGTTACATTGACATTATTCATACCAGTCTTCTGTGAATTCTTCAAAAGAAAACGAATAGAGGAGAATATTGAAAAATCTTTAATTTAATTACACACAAAGGAAGACCAATGCATGAGTGGAGTAGGTGTAATTGTAATCATATTATGATAATCAATATAAACAAAACTAAAACTTAGCTTTGTTATCTCAATGTTATAATCGAATCCTTGTTCACCAAGACGTATATTCTTTCTCGAGAAATTCTCCAAAATTTTCGATGAACATTTCATCGCACATATACCTTATCGACCATTTCAATTTCTGTTGGAGTGAAGAAAATCTGAAAACATCCTTGCAAATATATGTCATTTTGATACCGATATAAACGGCAAACATAAGTCAATCGTCAATAAGCTCTGACTACATTTTGATCAGTTCAGCCGGCCGTCGATGACTGTCGACTTGGTATTGATAACGTACTAAGGTTCACTCAATCAAGCTTCATAATTTGTGTGGTTGCAGTGTATTTGGGAGCTGTAACGATGTACACACTGAATGACTCGTATGACGTAACCCAAATACTATTAATTTGTGTGCATAAGTCTAGCCTACATTTAGGTGAGATATTAATTAACGCCTAACTTTCCTCAGAGTGGTGGATTTGAAGTCACGTTAGGCCGGTGGTCCAGACACTTATTATTGGCCGTAAAGGGCTGTTAGTGAGGGCTCTAAACAAATCAAATATAAAAATCTCGCGGACCATTTAAACTCCTTAACAATACCTCTTTTTTGATATCCTCTGCTTTCTCCACATGCCTAATCCATATAATAAACCACTGTCAGTGAATAAGAAAGCAGCATTCGAGTAAAGTTTTATATTCCCATTGGGGGATTGAAGTTTTGACCAATTCGATGCAGAACGTTATTCTAAGCAAAAAATTGTTCTACTGTATGCCTCTAAAATTCACAGATTTTTTTATAAAATTAATTTTGTTTACAAAGTGCCCTAAATCGACCCAATTTTGTCAGCCGCCCAAAATGTGCCGGAGGCCGTTTCCAGTCTCGATGAAAATAAGCATGTGTAAGGTGTTCTGCAACAAGAACTACATGGGTATCGACAATTCTGATCAAAAGAATTTCTTAAAACAGTGTGAAATCAAAAATATAGGGGCGCCATTTTGTAATTTTCTTACGGGCGGCTTTACGTTTCGAAATTTAGACGATCTTATAAAAAGATCAGTGCATTTTAAAGACATACCGTAAAACAATTTTTTGTTTAGAATAATGTTTTACGTCGATCAAAAATAGCTAGTCAAAACTTCAATTAATCATTGCCGGTATTTGAGTCTCTGGTTGATAACCTACTCTGGAGGACCCATGGCTGACGAGTTGTACTCGGGGAGTCACAATTTCCAAGTGACCGAAATAAAAAAAATCAAAATTTCTGATCTCATGCTCGTACGTTAATAAGCGAACGTGACGCGAGTTCACTAGGACAAAATTTAAAAAAAGAGGTTTTAGGGGAACACATAACAAATAACATTAGCTTTTTATCTCCCTTTTGGCTACAACCGCCCTGAACGTTCAAATTGTTCAGATATATAGCTGTTTTTCTCGCTCTAATCAACGCATTGGAACATCTGAATGGATGCTTTGCGTTGCGTTAAGTATGTACTTAAATTTTCTACAGAAACGCTATATTCCGCGACGAATTCTTTTAATGTTCTCCCTCCCACGCTTATTTCGGATTCGTGCTAACTTCTCTAGCACTTTTTAACTTCCTTCAGATCTTTCGATCAATCTGGGTTATTAGCGACATAATCTGCTCCCATTATTATCCTAGATTATTCTTTCTTTATTTTTTTTTAATTGTATTCCATATTGAGTCACAAGTGACAGATGTTGAGGAAACAGCACCACTTTTAAGAAAATTATAAAAAGGAAGCCGAATCATTTGGTAAGCAATTTTTTTTTGAGTAAAATTTTCCTTTTTTTTGTAGAGACAGTCAGGCTACAGTGAGTCTAATACTAAGTATTTCCAGGAAGATCTCAAAAATTGGCCTGCTGAAAAATTCACCAAAACACCATTGTTTTGTTCATGGAAATAACTCTTAAATATTCTGTTGGTTAAAGGTCTCTGTGTAATGGATTTTATTGATCAGGACTAAGTAAAATATTTCCATAATTTCCGAGGATGTTCTATTTAATAAAACAAACAATAAAACTTAATGCACAATACATTTGTGTGGCTGGTGGTGTCACTATAATATTGATTTACATATCCTATCCACATTACTAAAATGGCCAATCTGACTACCATATAAATTCGGTTTTATGAGTGCAAATGGCCAAATACAATTACATAATCGAACAAAAATTGTGTGAATTTCCGATAAATATATAAAATTCATTTTGTCTGTAAATCAAACGATTTTATGAGCCACAAATAAAGATCGATTATGGCACGAAAAACTAATTTTCTCAGGCAGTCCATCCGCAAAATGATATATAGATATGTACGTGCGGTATTATAGCTTAGAATTCTACGATATTCGCCATGTGCTTGGGTGCTGCTATATGTATATTTATTGCCATTAATTTTGTCGAAATAACAGAGTGATAATGACAGTAAACAGAGCCATTCGAATTCAGAACTATATAGTCGAATCTATGCTTTTGGATTTGTGGAATTTGGTTTTTCGTGGATTTTATTAAGGATGCGTGTACAATAAAACGATTGAATCTTCTGAAAATTGCGAAAGACAATCAATGTTAAATTGATGTTCGTTTGGGAGAGAAAAAAAAACTATCTTTGCGCATTTGTCTATCTCATGAACAGCTTGCAACTAAAGTCATTGCTGAAAGTGTAAGCCCTTTAAGACTGTTAATGCCAATTAAGTGTCTAATTTCACTTTGGCATTGTTTTAAGGTGAAAAGGTGTACAAAGTTATCGAGTTCATTTATAATAGATGCACGAACCATTTAGCTTGTTGTATCCGAAAAGGTAGAATTAAATTTCCAGCGTATACATACTAGGGTGGATCGATATTAAAAAAGCGCATAATGTTCCATAATCGGCTAGCCGAGTTCCCTGATCATTTTCCCGCAAAATATTAGATTATAGTGATCTGTTGTGTCATCTTCTTTCTAACTATGGCAAACAGACAATAAAAACTTCAAAATTTTTACTTTCAGAAGGGACATCATTTTTACAGCGAATGAATAATTATGTGAAGAAAGAGCATTAAGACTGTTGGAATGAATTTTTTGGCATTTTTTTCCTCCATAATTATTCTTCACATAGACGTACTCTGTGTCACATTTACTAATAAAAATACATTCGTCGTGTATCTACCTTCGCGTGTTTGGTATCGTTGGAGAGTAGAGACCCGTAGTAACGAGGTCTGATAGGTTTTTCGTTTAGTGGCTTTATGCCGGCAGAGGAGTCCTCCGACATAGTCGATTTTTTTCAATTTCCTGTCACAACCTTGGACAGCGAGGGCCAACGGCATCTGTAGTATTGTTGGATTCCTTGTGTGTGTTTTTTGTGAGCCAACTTCACAACCATGATATTTCATTGAAATTTTACCAAAGTGAAGTTGGGAACAAAACTTTAAGTTTGAAAGGCTGTAAAGTTTACAAAAATGATTTTTTCACATTTAACGTTGTACTAAAATAAACTTTGAACATTTCCCGAGATATATTGACCAAGATCATCATAGAACTCATCGAAATTGGTCTCCACTCTATGTAATAATTGTTTGACAAATCATTTACATGTAAAGTATGTCCTACTCAAAAATTGCTCGGGCGGCGCCCTTGATACTTTAATTTAATAAAATTTAATAAAATAATAAGAATTCGGAAAAATGATTAGGGAATCGGAAGACTATGGGCCATAGTCTGTGGAACACTATGTGCATTTTGGATAACATTTTTTTTACAACCGATCCACCCTAATACATCTACTTGGCATACAAAATTTGTATTTAATGATACATAATCTGCAATATCCTCTGCTTCCCTTTCCTCTCGCACCTGTCTCAACCAAGCCATATTCGTTAATCTAATTACAATTTAAGGATAAAATGGTTTTTCGGTTTTAAATAAAAATGTTTTTTTTTCTTCTCTTCCATTTGCTTTTAGGTCCGCAATGCCACCGCTGTATTTATCATAAATCTCTCGCTATCCGATTTACTGTTTTGTTGTTTCAATTTGCCATTGGCGGCAAGCACGTTTTGGAATCGAAGATGGATCCATAAAGAATTTGTGTGCGAACTGTTTCCATTAATGCGATACGGTTTATTGGCTGTGTCATTATTTACAGTTTTGGCTATTACAATAAATCGTTATGTAATGATTGGACATCCCCGGATTTATCCCAGGTAAGATAATAACAGTAAAAATGTTTTTTTCTTTTTTTGAGCAGGTGTCGTTAACATCTTTATGTATAGTGCACATTCAGAGTGTTATTATTCGGTTTGGGCATATGTATTACGCTTGTAGCATAGAGTTTATATAATATAATGTACTCACCTTACAGATATCTGTTAAAAATACCCGATGATTTCGTAAGGTCACGTAATGCGGTAACAATGGCACCTATTAACATCACTTCAAAAAAAGCTCCTAACACAGTCTATAACTCATTTTGCTGTTTCATCATTTTCTGAGTTTCCTTATCAAATTATAATTTTTAGTGTGTTAGAAAACCAGCCAATTCGTCTTTACTTCAAATTTAGCACAGGTAGCAAAGGCTGCTGTAGGTATGGGTCCCCCAAATATATAATCTTTGAGAAGTATTTTATCGAACAATTCTTACTGAATGTTGGAAGCACCAGTAGGACGAAGATAAATGCTACAATTTTTCCAAGATAAAAGTCAATTAAAATTTCAATTTCACTGCCAATAAAGCACTAAATTCTCCATCTAAATCCCTGTCAAGGTCTGGCGATAGACGTTTCAATTACGCTTCCTTTTGTGAACAGTACAGTACATTTCGATAGCGAAACACAATTAAATGCGAAATAATTCTTCTGAAAGAATTTCAATTATTTTCGGTAACCTCATCGAAATGAACCCTTTCAAAGGTTTCAAATTCTCACAACTATAATGAGAGTTGGGTGAATAAATTAGACCTAAGATGGATGCGTTGTGTCTTTCAGACAACAACAATCTATTTGTCATTCATTTTCATTATGTTTATCTTACCGATTGAAAGACGCCCAACAGATGGCAAAGGACGCTTTTCGATCAGAATACAATTGAATTGAATTACAACTTGAAACAAAAAAATGTTTTGCATGAAAATCAAGTAAACGTCACAGATAAAACAATTATAATAAATAAAAGCTATAATAAATGCATCGATCCGACGCACTTTAACCATAAATGAAGGAGATATATAAGCGACCGACAACCAGTTGCAGTGGGTTGATCAATCACAACTTTTTTTTAAACTCAGCTGGAACTACTGGAGCCTTTGCTGTGAAAAACATTTTGTTGAACTCCGGAAAAAATAGGAAATTTTATTTTCAAGGGCGACTTACCTACCCTCAAAAAGAAAAAGTTTTAACTTTTTTCCCCTATGTGAACAAATAACTATTATATTCCGATAATCAGACATAAGGTCATAAGGTCATAAAGTCTTTGGACATGTACGATTTGTTTAAGTTTTTATGGATGAAAGAAGAAGATGCACCCGACTGCTGGTACATGTCATGAGACTTGTTCCGCTACCCTACATGATTTTACTTTAATAAAATGTGAGCAATAGATCATTGTCAATGTCGTTTGAGATGTCAAATGAGCTGTCATTTTCACAAAACTAACCACAATGTTACAACAAGAATAGACCGGCTAAAGCCTCGTGAGGTCTTTTTTCTAATTTCTGTTTGGAACTACCAACTACCAACTATTTGACCTACCAAAACTACCACATTTTCGAATTGCAATGTTAACTGTGAGCTATCGGTGATCAGATAACAAATAATTATTTTTTGCCTGGTGTCGATATGCTCATGGTGGCTTTGCAATTTTGAATGTCAATCCATCTCGCAACTACCAACTACCAAAGCTACCGACTACCAAATTTCCGATTTATAAATAGTCGAGCATGTAGAATAATTTCGTCAGTCGGTGCGTAGTTCTCGAATAGTAAATATCTCTTCCCCAAAAATTACGTTTGGTAGTCAATTATAGCCTTGGTAGTCCAACTACCAACTACCAAATTTTCGAATTGCAATGTTAACTGTGAGCTATCGGTGATCAGATAACAAATAATTATTATTTGCCTGGTGTCGATATGCTCATGGTAGCTTTGCAATTTTGAATGTCAATCCATCTCGCAACTACCAACTACCAAAGCTACCGACTACTTAATTTCCGATTTATAAATAGTCGAGCATGTAGAATAATTTCGTCAGTCGGTGCGTAGTTCTCGAATAGTAAATATCTCTTCCCCAAAAATTACGTTTGGTAGTCAATTATAGCCTTGGTAGTCCAACTACCAACTACCAAATTTTCGAATTGCAATGTTAACTGTGAGCTATCGGTGATCAGATAACAAATAATTATTATTTGCCTGGTGTCGATATGCTCATGGTAGCTTTGCAATTTTGAATGTCAATCCATCTCGCAACTACCAACTACCAAAGCTACCGACTACTTAATTTCCGATTTATAAATAGTCGAGCATGTAGAATAATTTCGTCAGTCGGTGCGTAGTTCTCGAATAGTAAACATCTCTTCCCCAAAAATTACGTTTGGTAGTCAATTATAGCCTTGGTAGTCCAACTACCAACTACCAAATTTTCGAATTGCAATGTTAACTGTGAGCTATCGGTGATCAGATAACAAATAATTATTATTTGCCTGGTGTCGATATGCTCATGGTGGCTTTGCAATTTTGAATGTTAATCCAGCTCGAAACTACCAACCACCAAAAATACCAACTACCGACTGAGAGCTACCAAAACTACCAAATTTGTGGAACAGACAGACAGACAAACCGGCCATAATAGGGTATTTTTTCTAGAAGAAAAAAGACCTAAAAATTTATATGGAGCTGTCATTGATTGAGGTTAGCTTTGTGAAATTGACAACTCATTTGACACTATTTTGAGAGAAGAAACCGTTATTTGACACTGATCTATTCTTTCCATTTTTGGATTTTTGATATTTTCTCTGATATTGTGTAAGACCCCTACTGATCTATAGAAAAATAAATAAGTTTCATTTCGGAAATTTATGAATCAGAATCAGGCCACAACGTTTCCAAGTCTCATTTGTTGTCCCCTTGTTGTTGTATCCATTTCAATCTAAACAACCTCGATGAAGCGGGCTGTTTATTTCAATCTATCTAAAAAGTTGTTTCTGGTGCGGGAAAACAGGAAACGTAGGAAAATATGAAATTTTTCTTGCTAGTGTTGTATGTACAAACCCGATTTTCTTAAAAATTAAATATTTTGTCTCGTCTTATCAATGCCTTTCATTTGGCATATCGCACACCATTTTGAGTCAAAACATTTAGAGATATGCTTAAAAAAACTAGTGCAAAACAAGCAAAACACGCTGCTTTGCTTGCTTAACCTGTCACAGACGGCAAGCATAGTAACAGTTTTACTATCTGATCTATTGCTTCATTTGATCGAAGATTTTCCTAGATTGATTTCGGAAATCTTTTACTCCATTTGTTTTGAACATGTTTTTTGCTATATAGGACCTCTTCAGTCAGCGCTTGTCGTTTATTATTACTGTCGTTGCGATATGGCATATGAGAGGTGTTGACGAGACGAGACAGAATATTTAATTGTTAAGTAAGTCTACTACTTTTCCTGTTTTCCCGCACCTCCATGCGATTGGTCTGTAATAATCTGTGGTCATGAAGTTTGCTATATTTGCTAGGGTCCTTTTTGTATTAATTCAAGTCAAAGCAAACTTAGCTCCTGCTTCGGTCTATGTTCCGAAAGAACAGATTAAGACACTCGACAAAGGCAGCTCTGGCAACAGTGAATCTTTTCTAAGACGGTGCTATTAGTAATGGTTGAGGTCGACATGGCGTATTCCCGACCGGACCATCCATACAGCGACTTGCGAGAGACCTTTTAAATTTTTGTGTGCAAATTTTGAATTTTTGGGCTTTTTACAAATGAGTTGCAGTTCCGGTGGTACAAGAAGGGCTTTTTCGAGCCAGCCCGGCTCTGGAAGATCTTTTCGGTATTTTTTTGGAAGAGTGAAAAGGATGTTAATTTCTTTTCAAATTCATACAAGCCATATAACGAAAGTATGAGTGATTTTCACAATATTCTTACTAGCACCACAATGACTAGGAGAGAAAGAAAATGAGATGTTTGAACATAAAGTTAGTCTTAATGGTCAATGGAACGTTTGTACAAAATGGACTTTCTTTAACCCATTAAAATGAAAAAGCCGAGAATCGTGGTATAAGCTTTATTCGCCGAATAAAGATGACTCATTGAATACAAAATGGGTAGAAATATAATGAGAACTTAATTCTATATTGAAATGCATTTGCATTTCCGAAAATTTAGTTTCAGGTTCGATTCTCATGAGAAGATGTTTTATACAATGACTTGTAACATCAAAACTAAACAAAAAAGAAAAATTCGCTCTTTGGTTGAGAGGGAGAGAAATAGGAAAATCCTTATTCCATCCGTTTATGCTGGCGAACTTTTAAGTCTGGCATCAGATTAAAGGCCAGAAATTCACTTACTTTGGTGAAGCCAGTTTCATAGAAATTGTCGTCAGGCGTATATCCGGCTTCGTCCACTTTCCGTTTGCTGCTGACTTGATCACAATAGCAATCAAAGTCGAAGAAAAAGCTCACATCCAATTGCTTCAATGCTAAATTAGTGAACAAAAATCAAACTGCAGATCCATTCACTGGTTAACTGAGCTATTTTTTTTACCTTTCAAATCGAGAATCGAGGCCTTTTCTCGTCGCGACTCATACATCGCAATTTCGTCTGGCGACAAATGATTCTTGGTACGGAACTTCTTTGACAATTCCTTGCAAAATTTCTCAGGAAGTCCGGTTATCACTGCATCTAATTTATACAGTAGATCACTGTACAATGGTCGGCAAATTAGCAAACCGAGAGACTCCAGTTTCGGAAGGTTGGTGGTAATTTTCTGGAAATCGACCGGAAGGCGTACGTTCGCTGTCCAGGGAAATTCGTCTTCCACCAACAGCAAAGTGGTCACATTCGGAGTCGCCTTTATCAGTTTTTCCTTGCGTTTAACCAATTTACTGCCGTAAATTCGCAAAACTTCAAGACTTGCCATCGTTTTGAAAGGCTTCGGCGAATGGAAATATTCATCATGTCGCAGGAAGTGCATGTCTGGAAAAAGGGAACGTTTGCTCTTGGAGTTGTCAACCTTACACTATGATTATCATTATCTTACCCAACTCTTTTACATTTGGAAACATATCAGCCATTTCGAACGATGATGGAAACATCGAAGCGTTTACGTCTTCACGCTGTGTAAACCCACACAGGTCGAGATTCATCAGTTTTTCCAATTTAGGAATAACCAGGTCTGGTAGCGATCCCACCGGTTCAATTGATAATGTCACCAATGAATCCTTACTCGAGCGCAGCAATTGATTGATTACAGATGTCGCACGGCGTTTCATTTGTTCGTTTTCCCAAATCGTTGGTGACAGTGCAAAAGCCAATGACTCCAGCTTTAAGTCGTCCATTGTATGCACCGACGTTTCCCAATAGGCAATCAGGCCTTCGGAAACAAACAATTCCAGTTTTTTGACGCAATGTAACTTATTGTGCAACTGAAGCATTGCCAGATCGTCTGGGCTAACGCTTTCATCTACAGTGACTATTCGATCTTCGTGCACACAGTCCGCTCCGAAATATGGATTGCTCGTAGATTCTTTGAGTATCTCAAATACTTTTAGATTGCTCGCAGCTGAAAGAATATTCGCGACAATTGAATGGAATTTGTTGAAGCGAATGTTGACACATAAAACGTCCAGATGAGGGAGCTTCGATTCGCCCGAACCATCAACAATTTGAAAGGATGACGGTGTTTTCTTCATGTGAGTGTAAACATTGTCATCTTTGCAAAACGTCAGCTCCAGCTTCTTCAAATTTGTTACTTTGTGGAAAAGCAATTCTCGCAAATGGCTGACACTTATTGGTGAATCTCTCATGTTAACATTGAGCACACGAATATTTTTCCCCCAAACGGATAAGAACTTTTGCATGTCCTCATTCGCAAACTCTTCCAGATCGTCGAAACGGAAATTTGCGTACGGGAAATCTTCTGATATACAAGCCAGAAGATTAGTCAGATTCTTGGTGCCGTATCTGTAGGCCGTTTTGCAGAGATTCACTAGCAGCACTTCGCATCTACGACATTTGATGGTTTGCACAAAATTCCCTTTGTTGAAACGAAATTCCAACTCCACATCGGTACGCTGCTGACGAATTATTTTGGATGCGATTTTGTTCCATTGGTGATTCATTAGGCGACACTTGAAGAGTTCCAGTGTGGGCAGTTTTTCGAGAATAGCTTGGATCATCTGAAAAGAGAACAGAAATTACAGGGGCGTTTGGTTGATGGAGTGTTTGAAGTGAAAAGGAACAACAGAATTTTGAGATGAGTAAAACAGCGAAAATATCGGGAAAATTTAGGAAAATGTTTTCCTGATTCCAGGTCAAAACGGTTTTGGATTTTATTTACAGTCAGATGTGTGGATCAGCTGAAAAACAGCTGAAACAAATTCATGCTGAAATTTCGAAATTTCAGCATGAATTTGTTTCAGCTGTTTCTTTTGCCCCTACTCTCAAACGAAGTTCAAGTAAGAGTTTTCATTGCTGTCTTGTGACAGGAATTGCGGTAACAACTGATGATACTATCCTTGGGCCTCCGCAGTTTTCCTAAGGCCGAAACAGCTTCTCTGCTTCTGTATGCTAAATCACTTTACGTGAAATGAAGAGAGTTGATGCTCTATCTAGGGAAAGGGAAGAGCAGTGTTAAGCTATGTTATGCACGGTTTATGACTTTGATGTGTCCATTCAACCCCTGTGCGTTCTTGTAACGACAGGTAAAAAATGTGCGAAAATTATTATTCCGAGATGAGAGGCTGACCATCAACGGACCAGTGCAAAAACGTCAAATCTTTAAATGTTCGTAAATTTACCTCCGTTGGCAGATCACCAATGGATTTCATTTTCGGATCGTCGTTCTGAATTAAGCTTGCATGAAGTTCCATTAAGCTTGCATTAGCCTCCATTAAGCTTGCATTAGGCTCCATTACGCTTGTATTAGGCTCCATTACGCTTGCATTAGCCTCCATTAAGCTTGCATTAGCCTCCATTAAGCTTGCATTAGCCTCCATTAAGCTTGCATTAGCCTCCATTAAGCTTGCATTAGGCTTCATATTCTCGTCTGGCGATGAGCTCTCATCCACAGATTGAATGCGTTTTGCTCTTTTTATTGCAATGTCCTGATTCAAAAACGATAAAGAAAATTCTGTTGATTAGAATTTCCTTGGTTTAAATTGGTTACGACTTTAGCTGCGAAAAACACAGGGGCCACTGTTGACGCCTATTTTCTTTTAAGCTTAATTTATTCTTCAAACATATTTACCGATGTTGGAACATTATTATCAGCGTTCGGTCTTTTACGTCTCAGAACACTGGAACTTTCAGCTTCGCCGTCCTTTGTCTTTCCGATTGTGCGCTGGAATGAATAAGGTTTTTAAAGTTAAGCTTAATTAATCAGTACAAAGCTTCAGTACAAAGAGCACAATGTGCCCACACCATGGCCACCATGCGTGCTCCAAAAAGCAGTAAAATTGGAACATTTTTGCTTGGATTGTTATACTTCGAAGAGATTTAAGTTAAAATGGAGAATTTTGTATTGTCTTTTGTATTGTCAAAACAAAAAGGAACAAAGGGAAACTAACCTAAGAGAAGCTTGATCGTTTGATCGAACTTTGTTCAGCCAGATTATTGAATATTGTGGAACATAAATGCTTACCTTATCCATTGACACACTTTTGATTTGCACAAAACACAGCGAAACAAAAACAAGAAACTAGCGACTGTGGATGACACGATATTACACAATGAAAACACTCACGTTGATGTTGACACAACGAAAAAACTTATGATAATGTGTAGACTAGCAGCGGAAAGACTATTATCATCCTGACTAGATCGGATGAATCGGTTCACGGTTGAATCGGTTGAATGAGTTTCGAGCAAACTTTTTTAAACGTGAAATATGCATACTCCCCATAGCTATAACCACTTCCCTCCCTGTAGACACAATAGTGCGATGAAAGTAGTACCGTAAATAGATTTTCATATGTATTATGCACTAGTGCGTAAAAGTGACGTTTGCGCAGATATAGATCCCACTCTTCTACATAAAATCTGGGTTTTCCTTGTACCTAAACTGGAATTTTGCGCTTACGGTGTGTTGTCAGTTGTTGCTTGAAAGCAGGTTTTGTACACACTTTTCCTCCAAAAAATTCGCATAGCCCAAGCTCTAAAAAGTGTTCAGAGTTAAATTCGAACGATGGGGATGGCTTATAGAGGAAATTGATATTCCACAAAAACCTCCAAAAGATGATTAGATGACGCAGTTTCTAATACACTGCCCTGAAACTACTATATGACCTGAAATTTGTATGACAACCTGAAACCTGACCTGACCGACGGAATTTCTGTCATTCCAGTTCAGGTCAAAATTTATCAAATCAGACTTAGGTCAAATTAGGCTTCAGGTAAATATAGATAAAATTCAAACTGGTCTGATCTGTGTCACTCAAAACGATATCAAATTTTTAGGAATTTGATACCTCAATCAACTGCGTCATCTATTCCGTTGGAGCTCTTTTGTGTTATAAGATTTGGGTGAATAAATTAGACCTAAAATTATACGCGAGCTACATTGTTGTTAAATTAATTAAACCCATGAACTATCGCCAGCAGTTCAAAGTATGATGACAATATTTCTTTGGTCTTGGCTCGGTGGTTGGTGGTGTAGATTAGTATGAACCAAAACATTATGCGAGTGTAGTAGCTGTGTAACAACGTAGCAGTCAATTTTAGTTAGATAAATTGCAAAAGAGAGTGGTTAACTGTGCTAATATATGCAATTACGTTCATGGTTTCATAAAATGTATGTTTAGATTCAATTGTTAAATTGTTTGTGAAGAACTTCAATTGATTGTTTCGAAAGTTTTAATGCTGTGTGACTATGTGTACCACATTTCGAAATTTGCAATGTGTGAACTTGCACTTGCATTAATGTTCGGCACGTTAGTTGGCTTAACTGTTTATAATTTCCTAATCTTTTTTTTAACTCAATGTAACACACTTTTTCCATACAAAATAGTACTCTGTTTGACAGCTGTCACTACGAACACTGATGCTTGTAGTGCGTTGCTCAATCAAATTACAAAATCAATTTATTTCACCTTCATTTAATTACCACTCACTCACCGCAGGTAATTAAATTAAATCAATCGTAAACTTTGGGGAGCTTTAAAGCCTTGGGTGGACTTAAGTGAAATTTAGGCCTGATTTTGCTTCTGCCGTTTTTCAGCTGGCTCGTTCTACAAGTGTCTTGTTTATACAGGTGAAATAGAGGATGAGCGGACCAGCTGGGAAACAGCTAAAGCAAATTTATGACTAAATTTAACTGAGGTCTACTGTACGGCGTGATTGCGTAAATTTATGAAATTATCGACAAACTTAACATTTTTGCTTTGGGACTTATAGTTGGCAGCCGTAAGTTGTTTCACAAAATGAAGTGTTTACCGCCCAAAATGTATATTTCCAGCACGTTTACCGGCTTAGTGTGAATGAATTTTTTCTTCCAAAATTGTTTTTAATGAATTTCGCGAATCGTGTCAGAAGCTGCTCAGGCGATAAAACATTGGATCGTTCAAATGTAACTAATTAAATATTTCCCTTTCATTTGAAAAAGCTTTTCTTTCACAATGCTTTGCCTTACATTCGTGGGCTTATTGCGTAAATAATGAGCTTTCGTCGATTAATAAAATTATTCATAAAGCATTCAAAAGCTGTGACATTCCTGACAGCAATATTATCACGAATCCTTGTCAGCCAATTGAATGCGAACCAAACTCCCATATAGATTATGTTTGATATGAATGCGAAAATATCCTTTTGTAATGTTAATGTATTCGAAGAGTATACATATACAGAGCATTCCTTTTTATACGGAATGATGCCTTAACTATACATAAATAATACGGCATGGTCGTAGTTGTCGATCCTACCTCAACCTCTAAATCTTACATTGATAGAGAGAAGACCTTGTGATTAAGTAAACTTACAGCGAATATGAAAAACACACATTAATGTTCAGTTTATGGACAATAATAAGGATATATGACCGAACAATGTGTCGATATTTATCATTTTCGGCAAATATTATACGTATATACGTATAAATACCGTCAACCATACCTACTAGTCCATTTCTCGTATTAAGATTGGTGTACACGAGGTTCGGAATATATGAATGTAGGAAAATAGGACGACTCTTTGATATTTTATACTAAAGCAACGGGCTTATGTACTATGATTAATGGCTTTTTAAGATAAATTGGGCAAAAAGGGAAAAGGACTCAAACGTTTTTCGATATAAAACTTTTATTTTATATATTTTAGTGTCGGTTGGTGACGCCGGTAAAAGTTTATTTGGAATTGAGTGTTCTTCTTTCTAATGTCTCTCGTTTAGTTGCAAAAAAAAAATTGTCGTGTGTACAGTACAAGGTGCGCGCGTAAGGTATTTTATAATATTTATGTCCGTATGTTGTTTCTATTTACGCAATCCTTGCAAATTTTGTGACGTCAAGTAGGAGGCATAGGATAAGATAAAGAAATTATAGGCAAAACCTATTAGATCAAACTTTGATTGGTATTTTATCTTGGACTGTACACGTATGATGATGACCAACGCACTTCAAGCAAAAGTGCTTCGAGTTTTATTTTGTGTGAAAAAACTTTCCAGGATTTTTTACAGTGCCACATTTGTTTATATACACTGTCCCGTTTCAGTACTCTATTTAGAGTACCACTCATACCTGAAGTGCGTTGCGATGACTAATGAATAGTATTTCACTATGAAAAAGAAAATTCGATTAAGATGTAATTGGTTTAAGATATAATTGGTTTACCCATGCAGATCGAATGAAAGATACGCGCTCCATTCAATATATCTATGTCCTTCGATATCAAGAAAAACAATTCAATTCAATTTTAAAACGCACAGCCAGTTTATATTCTCATACCCATTATCTATTCAATATTTTAAAGGTTCTTCGAATTACCATTACTTTTCATTCGCGTTGTTATTGTTAAAGACCTCGACTCTCTTTTTGTGTAACGATCTTTCTGTTTTGCTTGTTGTTTTATTCTGAATAAAAACGACGAAGGGAATGACATGTAAGTTTTACGTTTATTAAAGCAGAAAAACACCAAATCCGCTGTCTGATAATCGGATTTGGCTCAATTCCAATTTCTTACGAATTGGTTTTTACGCGATAGATACACATAAAATGCTAAATTTACCTTAAAAATTATGTGTGGACCCGTACGGTTTGTAGTAGTGAAGATGGCACTTCGGAAGGGAAAGACATCACCGAAAGGAGTTCAGATCTTCAGGAACCGATATCGAAAATTTTTTTCCAATTGAAAATATAATTCTTATTTCGATTGTGTGATATGAGCAAAATCGGTCGAACCAAAGATGTGGTCAAAAAGTGTCATTTTAGAGAGTTTTCTCTCCAGATTGTTCGGGTGTAATTACGGAAATATCTACTCAATCACGACTTTAACTCGAAAAATGATGACACCAATCAGGGAAAATTAAAAATCGATTTCATCATCATCATCATCTTGTCTTACTCCGCGGGGGAGCATAAGGCACCAACAAATTGCCTAGATAGCACACGATTCAGCACCAAGGCTTTCACTTCGCTCCAAGCCTTTCCTTGGTCCTTGGCTTCTTCGATTGATTGTCAAAAATCGATTGAGTGATCATAAACCCTTGTAGGAAGAGTACGTACGATATGTATAACGAAATACTGTAAACTGTATAAATGTCCTCAGGAAAGAAGCCCGATAGGATTTTCAGGGCCGGTAAAAATATTTCGTATCAAAAAATAACTGAAAAGAAATCGGTCTCAGCCCGACCTAAGTAGAATAGCTCTGACAGTACTTTCGTCCTTTATCTGGGTCGAACGCTTCAGATGTTGTATGAAGTAAAAAGAAATTCGTTTCCCTTCGTTCATAAAAAACTAAAAAGTTTTTCGGGCATCGCCCGAATGCCCATCGCATCAGTCTAGCTTAGTAATGTTGCACTCAATATAAACTTACTAGTTGAATAAACTAGTAGTTCATAGAGTTCGTACTATGTCATCAAAAACAAAGACTCTAATGACTATTCCACTGCTCATATAAAGTGTCAATAAACCGCTATTTTACCACATAGAATTTGTGTAACATGACGTCATCGTATAGCAGCGTTCATTTTAAGAGGATGCGTTAACAAATATTTAATCCACACGTACTTCTCATGACAAATTTAAAAATTCTACGAATAAAACCCTCAGACAAGACAATCTCTTAACACGATGGATAGCATATTAGGTCATGAGAGGATTCTTAAGCTAAGAAACGTTTATTATGTACTACCGATTCATGTGTAATTTTTCAACTAGGACAATACAACGAATGGAATAGTTTTCCGTTGCTTTTTTTTTTATATCCAATCAACATTCAGAACTGGTGAAACTACATTCGTATGACGACAGCTCGTTTTTATCGGAACGGTTGTACTATATAAAATGTTTATCTGTTCAAAAGTTATTGCAACACAGAGAGCGTACACAAAGCATTAGTTCCCGATTTTTATGGTTGTGATCTAAAAATATTATTTCCAATACGCTCATTAAAAACGAAAGAAATTCAGAAAAAAAAAGAAATAACGCAAAACCTTCACCAGTAGCAAAACATCGCTTGCCACATCATTAATAATACTTAATACCAACCTAATAGCGTATCTTAACAAAATGTTTAACGAAATGAAACTTTATTCACGGGATTCGGATATTTAAATGTGCGACTTTCGCACAATTAAATTTATTGTTAATGATGTGTCTTAAGAATTCGGCGGCATAAATTTAAGAATAAAACAAGTCAGCTGGTGGAAATTATATAGAAAAAGAGACGCGATTCGCTTGTGCACATTTTTAATTTTAGTCAATTGAATAAAAGTTTACCTCTCACATTCGGGAAAATCTGAACATTTTAACGTTCGAAGTAGTTTCAATATTATTTCCGGTGATAAAAAAGTTTAATAAAATCGAAATGTTAAACGTGTGCATTGAGAGTATGTTATTATGCGTTCAGTGAATGCAATAAAAATGCATTTTAGAGTATTCGTAGTTTATCATTAAAAGTCTCGCAAGACCAGCAAAAAGAACCAGTGAAAAATAAGCAAATATATTCCACGCGTCATGATACAAAGCACATGAGACCTTAACTAATTTCCTTGTTTCTCTAGGGTTGTAATAAGTCACTTTCGACCCCAGCGATTGTAAATAGCTGTTTTGCTAACATGTGCCTAAATGGAAATTTTGCATAATAGATGTGAAAATTCTCAATCCGAGACGAAGCCGAGCTTGACAACACATCCCATGCGCAAAAATTTGCTTTTGTTTTTGAAAATAGTGAAATTGATGCGTTCGTTTCGAGAAGAAAAACAGTTTTACATAACTAGGGATAAAAAAGATAAAAAGTAGAGTTTTCGTGTGAATTTTGTTGATCCGAGGCGAAGCCGAGGTCAATAAACACACGAAAACGACACTTTTCATTTTTATCCCGAGTTATGTAATGGATTTTAAATCTGAGGGCGTCGAAAGAAGTGCTTAAAACATGAAAAGTACGGTTTTCGACGCATGTAGCATGTAAAATAATATTTATGCTCGCTTCGCTCATTCCGCAAAACGTTCTTGTTGAAATTTCATATTTTCTTCCATATGTTCCATAATTCCATAATTTTCAGGATTTTTTTTTCACGAGAATTTTCAAGAATTTCAGGAAATTTCAAAAATTTTTATTCTTGAAAACTTTAGGAATTCTTGAAGACTCTCAAAATTTCTTGAATTTTCGAATTTCGAAACTTTTTCTGTTTTTGGCTCTCGTATCATGACGCGCAGCCTTTGGCTCGAACAAACCCATTATGTTAAAATACTTTTTCATGCTTCGGGGCCGAAAATGAGGGCAATTTTTCGAATTTTCTCGGGTTTCCGGTACACAAATAACCATTCTCGATTCAGACTTATGCAGCAATATCGTATGTTCGGTCCATGTGATTGAACTATCTACTCCAAAACGTTTTGAAGGTTTTTCCGAAGTAAATTCTCAAAAATGTTCTGTTTGCAAGGTTTTCTTCTAAAGGCGAATACACAGTTGGTGAAAAATGGTTGAAAAACATGATACGGCCCACTGGTTCAAAAATGTGTGTCAGTCGGAGCTTCCGACTCCGAAGGACCGTATGCTATCTTTTCGTCATTTTTCAACTATTTTTCACGAACTGTGTACTCATCTTAAAATACTATGGTCTCATTGTCGTAGTTTCAAACTTCTCCACCAAAAGAAAACATCTTGCTGCCTTAGCTTACATTGTTCGCCAAAATCCATTTTCCTATTACACACCACAGGACAAACGTAACGATAAATAAAAACGAGACATATGTGATTGGGAAAAACCATTTTTATGTTATGAAAAGTGGTACCGCACACAAGACAAAGTGTTGTAACATTGTAAACATTTTCTCTGTGTATAACAAAACAACTCTCTCGCAAGTCGGCAACAATGAATTTTTCAATGAACGTCAAGTGCAAGCCATAAAAATGTTACATTGTGCACATCATTTATATATGATCTGTTGAATGAAATTTTCGGAATTTATGGGTTGTTTTTGCAGTTGTTCATGTTGAAACGTTTAAGCGTTTAAGAGCGACATTTAAACAGAATGTCATCTGTATTTAGTCTAGTCAATGATGGCTTTCGTGTACAAACATTTTTCCTCGCTGTTTTCACTTTAAAGTGAAATTGTATTTTAGTGCACCCATTAAACTGATAACAGAACGGTGTGACAGGCAAGGAACAACACTGTAAATATGCACGGTGTTATGTGATTTTAACACCCCATAAAACTTACGTTGTACATGGTAGAATGTTGCAACTGGTAAAATGCAAAATAACGTTAAGCATGTGGTTTACAAATGTGTCGTTTAAAACATGTAATGTACTCAACCGACACCTCGTTAGCCGCATACGTTCCTCTTTCTTTACCAATTACCAACCAGTCTGTAACGTATTGATCATTCTATATATGTTTGGCTCGGAAATGTGATTATTTCCTTGTAGAAAATCGTTTTCTTAAAATTATTTTCATTATTGTTGGACAATGAAATTGAATGGCTTGCCAACTTCATACGGAGCCTTGTTATCATCATTCTGCTGAAACACTATTTGACTAAGGAAAAATCCAATTTCCTTCCAGGCATTGTCAAACTAAAAGTTCAATTTGATCGAACATTTAGCATCGTTTTGGCTTCGTCAATATTGTCCCGTTTATTGCTTTCTTTCCTTATAATTTCACTCAATTTCCTCAAGTGTAAAGTTATTCAATGTAGTTCACAATTCATAAACTGTTGGACGGACTGCAATAGCATGAAAATAATTCGTCGTCGCGCATCTAAAATACTATAAAACATAAGAGCCGTCAGAATAGTGTACAGCTCGCAGAATTTTATTGCAGTTACTTGGCAAATGCAGTCGGTGAATCTTATGTAGAGGAAATGTTTCATTTTTATATTATTTTTTAACATAAGCCCAATGTTGGTTAGTTACGATTCATGATATTGCAGGGACTATTTCTGGGAACACCTTTTCCTAAATTTGGAAAAAAGTAGAAAAACTTGAAAAAGTTTGCAAAATTTTGAAGTTCAAGTTCAAAGTTCGTTTATTTCATGGAAAATTATTAGGAAAATTTGGAAAAATCTAGGAAAATGTTGGAAAACGTGTTCTTAAAACCACTCAACAGCGCACCGTGTAAGTCGTGACTTCACATTGAATTATTGGATGGCCAGTTGTGGGTTCGAAACTCAACTGCAACACAAATAATTCGCTTCATCAGGTTGTTGTCCACAATAGTGCCATCTGAATGAATCGGTTATTAGGTTGCATCTTGGATGTAGTATCAACAATGTCTCTTTGTGTTGGGGGAAGCAACCATGTCGAATGGTGGGACAGGTTCGGCCAAGTCAATGTAAATAATGTGCGAATAAAGGGAAACGTAAGCGAATGAAGGGAAAATAATGGACCAACAGTCGAATGGTGGGACAAGATTTCCCATTGTTGTTTCCCCCTCATTGTTATCTCTAAATGTTCTTTGGTAATGTCATTCAGTCAGTTAGGCGGAAAGCCCGTTGACGATGTGTGTTGTCTTTAAAAGAAAAATTAGTTCCTGAATAAAAGTCATTCCCAATCCAAAGCGAACAACGGAACTGAACACAAATAACTACAACTTGGAACGTTTGACATGCCATAAACTCCTTCCGGAAAGCTCTTTAAGAGAAGCGATATGGATAACACAAATTGGGGCCATTCATAAACTACGTCACGCTTGAGGAGGGTTGTTCGTGTTTCTATAAATAAAATTTAAAAAACAATTTTGGGTTCATTTTTGATGTCTTTCGTTCATTTAAATGTACCGTAACCCTAAATGAATTGTGTCCGGATGAATGGTCATTGTTCCATCATACACATTGTATTGCAATAGTAAAGGATTTTTACTTGTAAACATTGTCGTATATCGTTGAGAATATTTCCAGAACCGACAATTGTTAAGGAATGGTTGTACTTAACAATAGCGAAAGATTTTTGTTCATATTTTCTGAAAGAAATGCCGCATAAGGTTAGAACTCAATGCTTGTATGACATCAATGGCGTCGGAGATGTTTTTTTTTTTTTTTGTATAACTTGGACCAAAGTAGATACAATATTATCCGCAAACAGCACTGGGCGTTTCCTCGCATCTCTTTAGTGAAATTATACTTGAACCATCCGTGAAAGTAATGGGTGGTAGTAAGAAAAAAGCACATCGGTGAACTCCAATTATATTTTAAAGCAAACATTTTCTGTCTTATCTGATAAGGCTTAGGCTTGGAGGTGCTATAGTACGTCCCTCCCACTCTATTCTATTCACAAACAATAATAAATTTTATTTCATTCGATTTTTACAGAGTATACCGCCGCAAATATCTAGGACTAATGGTTGCAGCGACATGGATTGGGGCATTCACTTCGTTAATTCCAACATGGCGGGGTGTCTATGGAAAATTCGGATTGGATCAGAAAATTGGCTCGTGCTCAATATTATTGGACAGTAATCGTAAGTGGACATTCAGTATACTAAGGCTGGGACTATGTGTGGGACTATATTTTCTCAACGTGAAACATTATCCTAATTTTTCCAAATCTTGTTTTGGAAAAATTTGGGGAAAGTGTGGGAAAATTTGAAGAGTATTTTCCCAAAAATTGTCCCTGATACTAAGAACTACCATCAGTTTCACCACACGTCACTTCTCTTTCGATAGAAAAATCTCCGAAAGAATTTCTTTTTGCAATGGCATTCGTGGTGCCATGCGTATCGATCATTGTATGCTATGCCCGCATATTTTACATTGTCCGCAAAACAGCAATGCGTACACATGAGAACGCACACGTTATACCAGCTGGTTCCATTCGAATACAGGAGCCAGCCCAACAACAGAAATCGAACAATCGTCAGAACAAAACGAACCTATTCACCGACGAAGCGAACAAGCAACTGTTGGATGTCAAAACTAATGAGAATCGGGATCTGTCCGTATCCGACGATCACAGTAATAATTATGACGAAAATCACAGCAAACGAAGAAATAAGCTGGACACAAATTCGGAAACCTCATCGTCGAATTTCTATCCGCACGGGACATGTGGGTCCAAAATTTTACTGAAATACATCGATTCCAGCATGGACAGTGACCTACCGCCATCATTAACTGGACTGAGGTTGAACAGAGATGAGGAAATCAAAAACGATCACATCAAAGGTGTGGAGTTTGTCGAAAATGACATTAATCAAATGAATGGTAATTGTGATACGGAACTGAAACGGAACCATTTGAACGCAAAACAGGCCATGTCACAAGAGGCCGATTCTGCAATGGAGGAAAGTATTAGTTCCGTCGATAATAACCAGGTTAGTGGATTGCGAATTAATCATGCAGAGGGAAACCAGGCAGAAGCACCTGATTTAACTACGGTCCTTATGTTGACATTCGGAAAATGAACAGCTACTGCCTGGTTTTACTCTGGTTTTACTAATGTGAATAATAGAGGTTTTCGCTTGCCAAAATTAATCTGAAAAATGATCGGGAGCGAGAATTGATTCCGTGTTAGTACATTCTAACATGTCAGGGCTAAAAACATCATCTTACCACCACCACGACTAAAGCTTTCAGCTAAATTACACGAAATAATTTTGCCATTGAACGAATCTGTTTTTATGAATCGAATGGGAAACTCTTCTGTGTGCTAATGAATGATTGAGAGCACTTACCATATCAAGTGTTTTTACCAAAAGCTTTGCTCCCCGTCAGTTAAGAGGCTATTGGGATAAACATCGTCAATTCACTACACTTTGGCTACAGATAAATAACGTGCCCTTTCGCTATTATTCACGGATTGCATACTAACGCTTCGCATCTATTCAGGAATTTTCTCCGAAAACTTTTTATTTGCGACGAAACATCTTTCAAAATTTTTTCTTCCATCAGTTTTTATCAGCTTTCATAGTCGAGTAGCTGTAAATGATTTTCGGTTCTTTGTTCATGTTACATGATTCATGTAAAAAACGATTTCATAGAATGACACACTCAATTAGTGGTGAGAAGTGTATATATTCGGCAGCGATGCATATGTTTCCAGAGTGGAAATTATCGTAAAATCAAGAAAACTTTTTGCGGTCAGATTCTGGGGTACAGTGTCAAGCACAATAACCTTTAACATGTAATGTAAAAAGCATTAAGCTTGCGGTGGTTGCTTAAGTAATTTTTTGTTAATTTGCGAGTAAAACAAATTCCTAGTGGTGGCACCAGTCTCCGGGCAGTAGTTGGACAATTTATTTTTATTCTTTCATTGATAAACTTTGTATGGATAAAAGACTGATAAGAGTCCGACTATCAGACCTTTTTTGGGAAAATTCAGGAAATTTTGATAAAGTTTCGAATTCATCCGACAAAAATTCTGTGGAATCTTCGGATTTAAAATTTAAAAAACCCTGCGCACCAGTCGCCGGACATGCATTAGTAGTCGAACCACTATTGATCTTTAATTGATAAACTAGGTATTGACAGAACAATATTTCTCCGACTACTACCTGAGACTCGTGCGCCCATGTTTCCCTTCTGCGATAAAAACCTCACCACGCACTGTACTTTATACTCGATGTGCACTCTTACTCTTACACATCTTAGCACTCGTATACGTACACATCTCGTAAAAACTACGATGAGTGGTAATGTACTATTGCCAGCGCTCGACGCTAACTTATTATTTCATTAGATCTGCTTTACTGCATGTTCATTAAAACTGCATTATATCACATTATACAGATTTATCACATCAAAAGTGACAACTGCAATCAACTGTTATCTGTTCAGGTGGAGCCATCGTCAAGTTCTGGCATCGATTTACCACTTGATGAGGAAAGTCCTCCAAGGTAAAATCATTTTTTCATTTTAAATGGGCAAAGTTGCGCTACAGCTGTGGAATTTCAATTTCAGTCGTCGTTTCACCAAATCGTTTTCCGCATCACTACGACGTTTGAAAAAATCCAAAGACAAAACCGGCGCCCTTCGCAAACACTCAACCATGAATACGTCCGGCGCATCGATTCTTTATGTCGGTCGGATGACAGCCAAAGATCGTCGTTTACTCAAAATGATTCTAGTGATCTTCGTGTCGTTTCTAATTTGCTACCTGCCCATCACGATTACCAAAATAATCAAACCCATCGAGAAATATCATTTCTGGAATGTTATCAGTTATTTACTTATCTACCTGACGACATGCATCAATCCAATCATATACGTGGTCATGTCATCCGAGTATCGGCAAGCATACTGGAATTTGTTGATGTGCAGAACGAAGAGCCGTGCGAACCAGCAAAAGGAATTGGTGCAGAAGCAGGGTTCGCAACGGACATGACAAAGTACATTGTCAACGAGAACGTCAACACGGACGCTGACGAAGTGATTTAATTTATACTAAGTGGTGCTCTTGGAATAGAAGAGAGAGAGTGTAGATGCAATTTGCGTTGATGATGTCAAAGGCGATCCCTTTTATTAAAAAGAATTCGCAGCTACAAACGGCAGCGTTTTTTAGTAAAATTTAAATTTAAACAAGACTGTCACGTGGAACTTCTCGTCACAAGTGGAGAAATAAAAGAAAAAGATAAAACAAATTTTTCTTGTTCTAGCTAACTGACAATTTTTAATTTACAGTTCGATAGATACCAACGGCAGAGTAAAATAAACCAGGCAGGAGCAGTTCATTTTTGAAACGTCAAATAAGGGACCTAATGCACTGTATGAAAATGAACTCAAATGAACACTGACATAAATTGAAAAATCTTATGCGCTACTAGATTATTCAGGTCCCTAGTCAAATCAGCGCTCCTGCCTGATTAACTTTACTCTGTCGTGGTTTACCATTTCGTTCATCTTTCTTTTGAATTGTGAATATTTGCCATCAAACAAAATATACGACAAAAATGCCCCTGATTCCTTAGAGTAATTAGAGTATGGTTAGTCTAAGCCTGATTCAATTAAATTCAGATGTTACAGAACAATTCAGTCAACAGGAACATACCATTCAGACACGGATAATTATTGTAACCGTGCCTTCCGCTATGGTGAGTCTTTCGCCTCATACAAAATGAACAAAATGAACAAAATGATAAACAGATTGATGTTTCTGCGTACAAATGGGCGAGGTTTTATTTAAACAAACTTCCACAGTTTATATTGTTGCTAATGTATTAACATCTACTGAGTAGCATCTATATAACGACTCGTTACCAAACAAAAGTCCGACAAACTTATATAACCATTTACTCAATGCATACCCGGGAAATGAGTCGTTACTTTATTGAACGTTAACACTGATTTCCCAGTGGTTTAGTGAGTAACAGGAAATTACACGGGATGCATGGAAAGTAAGCTATTACGCAACAGAGCAATTTCCAATCACTACTAGAAGGTGCTTTCATATTAACGGTGTGGAAATACCATTATACCAACCTGCTAGTCATCTTCTATCTTATGTAGAAACTTGAAGCAAATCGATTATGGAATTTGTTCATGTTTCGTCCGTTGACAAGTGGAACGACAGCAGTGTCGAGTCGGCTTTGATTCTAGTTTTTTTTATTTATTGGAAGGCTACGCAGATTGCTTTGTTAAAAAGGATTTAACCTAGTGCAATTTTAAAGACCTTGGACATATGCTTGACATTGCAATGTATTGCAGTGTCCCTCCCTAGGGAAAAAGCCTTTACCTCGCTCGCAAAGTAATATTACACAATTGTCACGAAGAAGTCGAGGCTTGCCGAGACTGATAGTGACAAGTGTGTACTCTATTTTATCACATAATCGAAAACGAGACAACAACATAGACCTGAAGTGTAATTTTTGAATTAAACTCCAAGTATTCAGACGAGTATCCGAGAATCCACAGAGTCATATCCTCAACGATCTTGTGAATATTTCGTCATTCAATTTTTTTATTTAGTCTCTATGGATGACGTTATTACAGCTGAAATAACCTTGGAATAGACCAACAGAAAAACTTAATTTCTAAACCAACCCATACATAAAAACGCATACGGAACGAGCTAATCTATAAGTGAGAGATTTAAATCAGTAAATAAACTTTGGTTTGATTCAAATCGTTTGAAAAACAGACGTACTGTTCTTCAGTGACACACTGGATATAAATGTCGAAAATCGAAGTATCAACAAGGGCGAACACTAGCGAAAACCAAAATCTTACAGGGCAAAAATCCCTCCCAAAAATGTTATTCAGCGAAAGCCTAGCGAGAGGTTCAGCGGATATAATTTAAGCAGAAAATTAATTTACTACAATGAAGAGTTGATGTTGGCAGAGTATATAATCAAAGAGTATATGTGTGGAAAACTGTCGTAATGTTTTTAATCACAAATTAAAGAAAATATTTATTAAACTAAAAGTTTGTCCATGAAGACAGTGTTAGATATAACCAAATAGCATTAAGTGAGTATAGACCAAAAATTTATACATTTTTATCGTACACCGAGTACTATAACTCATTAGTACTATCCGTTAGTGTTTGAAGTCTAACGTTACATTTGAAACAAATCAAATGCAGTGACTTTCAGATAAGAAGCAAAGATAGATTTGCAAAAAGTGAAAGGAAAAAGTGTGTGATGTGAAGGGAGGCGGTTCACTTTGAAGAGGTACCGTTGTAAACAGATATTTCATGATAAATGCTCGTGCATCGCGGGGAGCCCTAACTTTCACGCACAACACCTCCTAAGTAGATGTACATTTTTTATAGGAAGTTGAAGTTACCTCTTCAACAGTGTATAAAGCCCTAATGTGAAGGCAAAGAAGTTGAAAAGACTGACAAAAAACTCTTTTTAATTTCTTTGTGTGAAGTTGAATAATATTTCAATGTAAGTCCTTCCGAAGACAGTGAATTTTTCTACTTAGATAACAGATGTCAATTTTGGTTGCTATGCAATGGAACGTAGATTTTTCTAAAAAAAGAAGAAATTTGCCTTTGAAATGGTGGTGCTCTTATCTGAGACGAATTAATTAAAAATTAAATTAAGGAAATTCCTTTGGAATTTTAGTGTTCGTAAATTTATAAATGGAAGAAAGAAACCAATGATGTAAAAGAATGCCAAAGCAATTTTGCGATATAATTATTTTATGAAGCGAAAACCATTAATCTAATTATTTTAAGCACAAACAAAAAATTATAATTAAATAAATTAGTGTTATATAGTCCGTAAGCCATTACCAAACTGAATGTTAAACGTTGAAACAAACTTACTAAACGTTTCCTATATAAATTGATGTATTTTACAAACGTTCCTCGATTAACGTTACAGTGTTTACGAAGAAGTAAAAAAAAGCGAAGGAAAAACAGGAACGCTTGTGTATTTTACTCGGTATTAAACTTTAAATCAGTATGTTTCCTAAATTCCTATACTCAGATCCGTAATTGTTTATTGAATTTTTAACCAAAATACAAACTATAATTCCAACTGAAAACTGGTTTTACTTCTTAACGGACACGGCCACGGGCAGGGCACTCCATGAATAGCAGCGTTTAAAATTGATGAATAGCGTGAGTAGTGGACACCTGGACCCGTACCGTGGACACGGCTGACAACAAGGTTTTTTTTTAAATTGCGTTTCTTGAAAATTCTCTAAATTCTTCAAATATATTAAAAATGCCCGATATTTTAAAGTTCCCCAATTCCTGAAATTCTTGAAAGTTCTTAAAAATAGTAGACCATAACTCATTACCAAAATGGGAACATTTTAATATCTTTGTCAAACCCAAATGAGAAATCAGCGAATAATGAAAAACTGGCACAATTCACGTCGTAAGTGTGCCTAAAATTTGAATTTTAAGTGAACCGAAAAATACATTTCAACGCTTCATTGTATGAAAATGACGCTACGTTAGAAAGACCTCCGCACTTTCCATTTTGAAGTTCGACCGCTCTTACGGCGTGAATAGTCAACGTAAGTAATTCTTTGTCAATGGGATTATCTTGATGGTGAAAATGGCATACCAACAGTTGCCAAACATAGTACCAATTTTTATGAATGTGCTTAAGCTATAATTTCGGAAACTGTGAGACGTAGTCTCTGGAGGTTAAAGGTCTGAAACAATACAAAAGACGTAAACAACTACTTCAGAAACCAATACACCAAAATTGAACGGATAACTCAGAATACCCAGTCATTATAGCAGAATGCATTGCATATAAAAACTAACGAAGAAATATATTTCATTATGTGTAATAGTACATTACTATGCAAGGGAAGTAAAGTGATATCTCGTATCGAGATGAGTAAAAGTAACCGAGGGCTTTAGCCCGAGGTACATTTACTCATCGTGATACGAGATATCACTTTATTTTCCGTGTGTAGTACGACGTTTTACTATGCGAGTGATGTAAAGGCCTTTGCCTATGCATGTAATAGCCTTATTACATGCACCAGCATAGTAAAAACTTAAATCAATTAAAGTAAAAGATTCCATCACGATCAATGCTGTAATCTTTGTGGAGGTCATGCAGATCGTCATTTTTATTAGAAAAGCGGTAACACACCACTTATGATGATTTTACAAAAAAATAATTCACCACATCATCACGACCACATTAATCACGGGTGGTGAATTTTTTGTATGAAAATCCTCTATTTACCGTTAAGTGTGGTTTATCACCAGAGTGTATGAGTAGTAGGGTGGGTCGATTTTATCAACTTGAAAATCCACACCTAGTACCATGTGTAGCTTGCCAAAACTAGTCAAACTGCATCATTACTTTTTCTTTTCCGAATACTTTTGAGTACCGCACAATAGATTGAATGGGTCTGTCAGGCTTCTTTAAAATTTTTATATAGATTTGTTTGATTAGGGACCTCACTGACAGCCTTTTGCGGCCAACAACACTGTGCAGTCTGGACCAAGGGCTTAACAAATCGTCTGAACAAAGCCTCAAAATATGAAAATACTCGCTGGAGAAGGTTAGGGGCTAATTGATATCTCGCCTATATGTAGGCTATAATATATTAACACAAATTCATCATATTTGGAAGGCTAGTACATAACTATTAGGGGCTAATTGATATCCCGCCTATATGTAGGCTATAATATATAAACACAAATTCATCATATTTGGGTGACGTCATGCGAGTGTCATTCAGTATGTACTTGAACATCGTTGCAGCCACCAAACACACAAATTATGGAGCTACAGTGGACTTTAGGAAGTAACCAACGCGACATTATCGATATTATCCATGTGAACAATCGAACCCGGATCATTTTGGTGGAAGGCAAGTACGTTAAGCAACATTCTAGGTAGGTCAATAGAATTCTCGATTATACTTCTATGCTACATCGTGCACTTTTTAAAGTATAGTGGCGAACAAGATAGAAAAATAGCTTTAATCCTGAACCAGGATTCCTGGCAGAATGCTAGTTTCGGCCACCTCTGAAACGGAAAGGAGTGTCCACTTTTCGTGTGCATTTTATTGAACTTAGACGAGGCTTAGGTCAATAAAAACACACAAGAAATAGTATTTTTCGTACCAATACAGGAAATGACGATCCATTTCCTGTCGAGGTACGAACAACGTTTTGTGCATCCGACAACTGAAATAGACAAAACACATCAATTTACTTGAAAACATACACACTTCACATTCACCATATTAAATTTAATCAATCGTATAGTCATAGAAAAATTCATGTAATTCTTTTCCCGCACTATAAATCGTAAAGAATAGTATGTTACATACCAAGGATCAAAAAGGTCCATCCGCTTCGCGTCGCTCCATCCCTGGACGTTTTCACCACCGTGGTCTAAAACACACCTTTTTGATCCGTGGTTTGTATACTATTTTTCTTCCTGGAGTACCAAAGTCACATTCCGAACAAAACATAACAACAAAACTGAACAACATACCGGTGCAAAAGCATTCCATATTAATGCCGAAAGTAATCCGTATGAATGCCTAAAGAAGTCCGTTCCGTGTGCATGTATTCTCACAAATGTCGAAAAATAAGCAATCTGTAGGAATGCCGAAAGACATCCGAATGAATGCCGAAAGCAGTCCGTATGAATGCTGAAAGCAATCCTTATGAATGCATTGTCACAAAACACTAAAAACATTACATTCGCGTACATACAACAACTTGACACATTTGGGAAAGAATAAAGATAGGATCGAAAATGACATAAGCGGGAATGAAAATTGAGAGAAAATAGTAGGGGAGAATGTTGAAAATGAAGTTTTCTTCCTGAAGTACCAAAACCGTCACATTCACTCACCAAATTTAGTACCGAAAGAGCAACATTCTCCGACACTTTTTTCTCTCAATTTTCATTCCCGCTTATGTCATTTTCGATCCTATCTTTATTTTTTCCCAGATGTGTCATGTACTATAACAAATGAAAATGCTACACATGTGATATTAAATGCGATCTCGCATCAGATTTTGTGATATCGCATGCGATCTCGCATTATATTTTGTTATATCGAATGCCATCTCGCATGTGATATTGTGATATCGCATGAGATTTTGTGATATCGCATACGATCTCGCATGTGGTATAGAGATCGCAGCTGAATATGGCGTGCAAATCTGTTGTTATGTTTTGTTCGGAATGTGACTTTGGTACTCCAGGAAGAAAAATAGTATACATACCACGGATCGAAAAGGTGTGTTTTAGACCCAGGTGGTGAAAACGTCCAGGGATGGAGCGACGCGAAGCGGAGCGTCCTTGGTATGTAACAATGTAACATACTATTTTTCCCGCACGATATTTAGTTCGGGAAAAACTGACATTTCTTAATGAAAAATCATGGCAAAATAGGTCGTATTTCAGTTGTCGGATGCACAAAGGGATTTTCCATTTTGATTCCGAGTTATGTAAAGGAGGAGGAAAGATGTGCTTGAAATATGACAAAGAATTCCATTTATGTTTGAATTGTTTACATTTCTTTCAAATTATTGCGATGGACTAGGTATCTTCTATGTTTTGTCACATTTAATATTAAAGCGACAACACAGTCGCCAATGAAAACGGTAAATGAACGAAAAACCCGACAAATTAATTTGTTCAATCAAATTTGGTGCCAAACGCTTTTCAAATAAAATACATTTCTGACAACAGTGCCATCTTGTGCGCATACAAATAAGAAAACCAACAAAAGTTTTCTTCCAACGATGAAGAAAAGAACGACAGATGTCGATCGCTTTGTTCAGTTAATTCAATTCAGTCTGTCAGTCGGCTTGTAAATTGATTATTTGTTTATTTTTAAATAGTTTTTTTACTGGATTTTACTGGATAGTATTGTGCCAAAATAGTTAGGAATTTAGATTCGAACGATTAGTGATAAAATAGAGAATAAGGTGCTGGAATTGTAAGTGAAAATGCTGGTTAAAAACCGGCATTTGAGAACGTGTTGACCGGTGTGTTGTTGTTTGTGTTGCGGCTAACCTATACCGGATAATAAAATTAATTTAATTTCGTGTGATTCGGACGCGATATGTGCTGCAGTTGATTTTATTTTCACTATAACTCCACGCATAAAATTGACAAAAATAAAATTTTAATGAATTTTGTGTGTTGCCATTTAATCAATTTTTGATTATTGACACAGCAGATGTATTATATGGATGGATGTCCCTTTTACATAAGCAATTAATTATATTCATTTTCGCCGGGTACATTCATAAAGACAGTTTGCAAAATCGTTCAGAGCAAAAATATATGCAGAACGGAAAATGTGTTTACGGAACAATAGATACGTTTGCAACATTTAGGTAATAATTCAGGCAAATGTAATGAATGGGTCTGTGTATTTGAGTTATGACAAATAATAATGTCTGTCGTCTGTAGTTTATTGTATCAAACACCTAGCTAATTCTATACAAGTGTATGTGAATAATCAAATAAGCGAGGTGTGGTGAATTTGAACAGATCAATATTACAGCCAACAGTGATAAGAGAGTTCAACCTCTAAAATTGAACGACTTCTTGAGGTTCTTTTGAATCGTAATGTCTGCTGAAGTCTGTCATTTTATCGTTCTTTTAAACTCGTCATCAACAACACTCTTTGAATGTCTCAAGTGTCTGAATGCTCTCCACATTCATACATGAAGCGAGGGTTGAAAATATTTTTATCTCAACTTAAACAAGCAATAAATTGCCGAATGTTCATAATATTTCGCTTCGACCAGACAAATTAATGGAACACTTGTATAATGATGTCGTGAGGTGTCATAAGTCGATTTTATTTTTGAACCTGATGGAAGTGACCAGTTAGTGATTTTAATCAGAGAAAATTAGTGTTCGTAAGCACCAATAGTCCAACAAGCTCCACGCAGACTTTCGTAGGCCGAATATACTTTCTGATCGTTTTAAACGGGAACCAATTGATCATGTACTAAAGAGGGATTTTTTTGACAAACAGCCTACCGAAATTGGACGCATTTTCCATTGGAATTTTTTATAAGTACCTAGAAAGGACTTCGACCCTGGAAGCCAAAACCACTTACAAAAAAATTCTTAGTAGCTTGTGTGGTTGGTAAAAGGTGGTCAAAAGCCGAAAACTTGCACTTTTCTTACCAAAATTTCTTACGCGAGCCGTACAGGGTCGTGTGTGGTGTCATTAGAAAGGTAATCACATGTACTATTGATCCGAATTGGGACCTATTGGTTTTAAAATTCATACACACTGAAATATGTTCGGTTGAAGTTGTCAACTGAAGACTTACACTGTTCTTACATAAATTTCTCGAGTTACACAAAATGTACATGGTCGTGTGGGGTATCATTTGAAAGGTAATTTTATGTGCTTTTGGGCCAAATAGGGTCTGTGGTTTAGATACATCTACGATGAAATAGAAGTTGAACTGTTGAAGTGTCCATATTTCATCGCATATGCATCCAAACCACATAATACGCATTTTTGGCCCAAATGCACATAAAATTACTTTTCAAATGATACCCCACACGACCGTTTACATTTTGTGTACCTCGAGAAAAATCTGCAAGAACAGTGTAAGTCTTCGCTTGAAAACTTCAGCTGCATATATTTCAGTGTCGATGAATTTTAAAGCCAATAAGTCCCGGCTCAATAGTGCATGTGATTACCATTCTAATGACACCACACACGACCGTGTACGGATCGTGTAACTGGAGAAATTTTGGTAAGAAAAGTGCATGTTTTCGGTTTTTGATCACCTTTCACCAGCCACACAAGCTACGAAGAATTTTTTTTGAAAGTGGTTTTGGCTTCTAGGGTCGAAGGCCTTTCTAGGTACTTATAAAAAATTCCAATGGAAAATGCGTCCGATTTCGGTTGGCCTTTTTTTCAAAAGAATCCCTCAAAGTAAGTCTTCTGCTTTCTTCAAAAAGTACAGCAAAAACGTCTGTACGAATGTTGTTGATAAAAGATAATTTATTAATAAAAAAGCGGACAAGTGAATGTGTCCCGCAAAGCTAAATTTAAAAATAATTTCATTTCAAAAATAGAAAATTGTAAATTATTCAATGTGAGAAATTACACCCACTTCGCCACGAAGGAAAAAAAATCTATTTTAGCCAAAATGAAGATTTGCAATGATTTCGAAAATGTTTATTCGTTCAGCGATTATATCACGGCCGAATGACTTTTTTTTCACTTTGCCACTTTTCTGGTGAGTGTGTCTAGAGTGTCATTTTCATGGTAAAACGTTCTCATCATAATATTTATCATGCTTTTGGAACGTCTTATTAACCACTAGTTAACAGTCAATTAATATAGTCCACTGGGGACTTATGTTCGTTTTTCTTTCGAAACCTAATCGAAACCATACCTTCGAATCTAACGACCTTTAACGTCTCTCGCATGTTTGAAGATGACTCTTCTCACAGTAAAAAAAACCTCTTCAACCAAATTTACGAATCGGTTGAGAAAATAAATCGTCGAACCAATCTATTTCATTACCACAGCAGCTTAAAAAAAAATATTGAAAAATCTGCTCACTAATTTCACAAATTTTCGTGAAAATATCGAATCGGTCGCCTGCTATTTTCGAACTTCACCATGAGAGATCAGGTCGCTGTTATCAGCGAACAATTTGTAAAACGATAATATGCAATGTAAACCAAGAAATCAAATGGCGCGTAGGCAGTGAATCTTGTGGACGAGACGAAGCGTTCGTTACTTTGTAAATGATGTGTACACACATAGAAAGTAGCCATGAAAAATATTTTCAGTTTTTTGGCACACGTCACAATTATTTTTTGTTTCTTCCTTTGCTGCTGCTCTTCGAAAATCAAAATATTTGATTTAAGAATTATGGCAGATTTTTGTTGTCACTGATTTCTTTGAACGATCATCCACAACTCGTTAATTTCAGTTAAATATTCTACGCCCCCCACATCCATCCATATAGACAAACATTCCCGATTAATGCAAAAAATATCTTCTCATCATCAATGGTGTCATTGATCGTCATAACGTCACTGCACACCAGACGAGGACAGGCGACATGCAATACTACACCCCCTTATAATTCTTTCTTACGCACATTTGTAGTTCACTTCACACATTACTTACCAAACGACTTTCAGCATGACTCATATGGACTATAATAAACCTTGTTCCAGTCCAGTGCAGGAACTTAATCGCATATCGTAAAATGTCCGCAATGTTGTCCTTTAATGGTAACGGTATACACACGTAAAAGTTGTGAAGCCCTTTAATTGCGAAATCAATCATACGCAAAGTTTCTCACAGACAATGAATTCCAGGGGAACAGGCATTTTCGTTCCGCTTTATAGAAGAAATGGTAATCTTGTCAGAATTGTTCAGAGATTAATAGAATGGTGACTATCACATAGCACTGCTTCGATGCTTGTTAATTCAGTGAAAATGCTGAGAGTACTATGATAATCGGCTGATAGTGTTCATTGCGATTGTTCATGACTGCCAATATTTTCGACTAGTATCAGTCAGGGTCTATTCGTAATTTTTTATTAGCGAATTCACCAACATTTACCGAAAGAGAAATTCGGTAAATTTCAGTGAATTTGGTGATTAAATTTACCAATAATAGGCCCTGGTATCAGTCGAGCGTACTGTTTCCATAATTATACGAGCCTGTACTGTTTTAGGGTTCATTCAATAAGTACGCCCTTCATTAGGGGGGAAATTAGCGTGCGATTCATACGATTGTTGCTTAGATTTTTTCACAACGCAGGCAAGAAAAATAGTATTTTACATGACTAGGGATAAAAAGATGAAAAGTAGAGTTTTCGTGATCCGAGGCGAGGCCGAGGTCAATAAACACACGAAAACGAGACTTTTCACTTTTATACCGAGTTATGTAATGGATTTTACATGCTGATTGCGTCGAAAGACGTGCTTCAAACATGAAAAGTACGGTTTTCGACGCATGTACTACATGCCATGTAGCATGTAAGTCATTTTCTCACCTCAGCTGAAACTTCGACAGTCTTTTTGGTGAACAATGTTTTATATTGACCTCGTGAAAAAGGAGGAAATTACATTTCTCGGTTGACTTGTGGCCAGAGCGTAGCGAGCACCCTTGGAATGGAATATCCAATTCTTTTTGCTCTCGATGATCAAATAACTATTGTTTGCAATGGGTGAGAAAAGGTCGAAATTTGGTCATGAATGGCCCCTTATCGCTACAATGATTCATACTCATTCAATTCACTCAAGTCGTTCCTCAGTCATTATACTGTTAGACTCTAAAGTTAGATTGTATACAGCGCAAGTGATTCAAAACATGTCTTTCTGAACTATCAACTTTATATATTTCAATTTCCAGTTTACATTTTCTTCTTCTCTGTTCCTGTTGTTCTTCATTCTATTGTACCATTCCATAATACTTACTACATCCAAACTAATTGCCTTTGAATACGGTAGAGTTTGAACTAACCTATACGTCTAATTGATATGCTGAACTTTATTTCTTGACTCCGTCAGTTGTTGACGGAGTGCATAAGTAAACAAAATTATGGTTTATTTCAATTAAACATTTTATATCAAATCATACATAACATCCCAATACCATCACACATTAAGTTCAATTTCCTACAACAATAAAAAACAGTTGAGGATTTCATGTATGCAAACCGTATGCAAAATTATAGTTTTCATTCGGGATGGTGTACGGTTTAAAAGTGCATCAAATTCTTCTTCTTTTTTTTAAATACAATCAGAATTCCAACACCGACACACACCGGCTCATAACTATAAAACATTATAAGCAGCATTATGTATATCAATACAATCACATATTTCATATCGGTACTCATACCAAGTCACTGTTGTGTTTTTTTTTTCACCTCACACTAATTTCGTGTGTATCAAACAGAAAACTTAAAAATATCGCGAGTATTGTAGCTCCGTATTGTAAGAATTAAATTGATCAGGTTTAGTTTTGAGTTGACTACCAACGCGAGCGGTCTTTGTGACGTTACCTGACAAGTATATAAACGATTTAACGATCACACAATTATTTTTTTTTTGGTTTAAATTTATTTAAATTCATAATATTGCAGTTATTAGTCTCTGCTGTCGAGAATATAAATTCTCGTCTGCAGATTCCTTATTTTTCTCATCTTGAAATATTTGTCTCTCATAATTGACCCATAATTAACCGTCAGCATTTTGTGATAATAATAATAAAAACCTCTGCGACAATTTACTCATAAAATTAAACCAGTTTTTTTTTGGGAATAAATTCGAATTTAACTAAATCGTCGTCAGTGCAATAATATATTTTTAACGAATTATTTAAATGGAAAAACAATAAACAATTTTTGAGGATAATTTTTTTAAATGTGAAATTTGACACCACACATGGATTATTTAATGACACATAATCGAGACCAGGAATAGCCGAGGATTAAATATTTTTGTTGTGCAGCGCAATTTTTTTTGATAATTTTTTTTTAATTTTTAAATTTTTTGATTTTTAATTTTTTGAATTTTATAATTTAAAAAAAAAATTGTGTTACGCGACAAAAAAAAATACTTAAACTGATTCGCCTATACAGTCATTTAACACCTAAACTTCGAACGAACAATTTTCTAAACTAAAAAAAAACTCTATCAAAATGATGGAAAACGGTTACTCCATGGAATATGGAGATCAGTACATGGAGCAGGAGGAGGAATGGGAACGTGAAGGACTCCTAGATCCAGCTTGGGAGAAGCAGCAAAAGAAGGTAAGTGAAAAGATTTTCAATTTTCATTTTTTTCCTTCTTTTTCCCAAACTGTTATTTCGAGCGAAGAAAAATTAATTTCAATTTCTTTTTGAAAATGTGATGATGTGAATTGAGGACACTCAAAGAATATTTAATTTATCTTTCAAGTGGGACTTGTATTTAATTTGCAAAAAGTAAGAAGAAAAAAAAAATGCCAAGGCAGTTATTTTCGGACAGTTTCGACTGTATACATAGAAAAAGAGTAAAAAATTTAGTGTGTTGAAGAAAAAAAAATTATTGTGTAACAGATGACGTAAAAGTGTCAAAATCCTAGTCGTTTTCATGTGTTCCATATGAATCAAAAAATATTTATTTTTTTTTAATTTTCTGCTCCTGAAATACATTTTGATAATTTTAATAATTCGTCATTACAAGACCAAGGTTGATATATCAATGATATTACATTTATAATTTCGGATGGTTCCTTCTTATCTTATCATGAATTCATATTGTGTGTATATTGACTGTGATTACGAAAAAAATCCGAACGAATTTAATTAAAAGTTTCTAGTAATTTGAAAAAAGTGTAATTAAAAAAAAACGAAAAAAAAAAAATTCAAAATCGCGCACCTCATCCGACGAACCCATTCGTGTCGATGTTATTTTGTATGAAAGAGAGACAAAAATAGATTAATTTTTTACGGAAAATTTCGTCATCATTCACAATGTTTTTTCTTCTTCTTCTTCTTAAACCAGCGCGCTATGCCCCGCGCGCGCGTTTTGCAAATGTGAATTAATTTCACACATTCAATAAATTTTCTCTCATCTTTTCGGTTTCTCCAACACATTTTCCTATCTCCAAAAAAAAAAAACAAAAATTTCTTGAGCAAAAATTCGAATCTTTACACTCACAGTTCGCTTTCCTTCTTTTCATTTCAATAAAAAAAAAAATCAGAACGAAAGAAAAAAAAATTCTCAACTGTTTTCTGTCTTTATAATTCGACGAAAATAAACTCGGTGTATATTTATGTACAACTTCTTTGCTTATAGCACATATAGACGGTTCGCATTCGATCTAAAAAAAATTTCACCAATAACATTGCTTCAACCCATTTTTCTTCGGTTAGTTTCACAGATCTGAAGTGAAAAAAAAGAAAATATTTTTTGTTATATAAATATTTTTTATGTTCTCCGGCCTACGTTACTGAAGAGATGAATTTTTTTTTCTTCTTTAAATTTTCATTATTTTACATATTGATTCCACTGAAAAGTGTTGTAGGTAGAATTCAATATTCCCGGCTGTGGCTACAAAAATATATTTTCGTTTTTTTCTTTTTCTTTGCTTGCTTGCTTGTTATCTACTGAGGAAAAATGTTGTTTTAAAAATAGAACGAAAAATTAATCGTATCATTAACTGAGAAATCTTCAATTAATTGTCCAAAGTCTTCTGGTTCCCGAAATTATGTTGTTAATGACTGATTCCGCACGAATGTTCTACTACCCGTAAGATGGAGGAAAAAACGTCCTCTTAGAAGACAAATAGTGTGCCAATATTTTCCCAGTATTAACCCGGTATTCATTCGAATTTATACGGTAGAAAGGCGATTACTTTTGGGAAAACAATTTCCATTTTCTTGGATTTTCATACATTTTCCTTAATTTTACCATGAAATATTTTTCGAAAATTTTTAGGAAAATTCTGGAAAGTTTTGAAAAATAAGGAAAAATGTTTTTCCACAAATAGTCTCTGATGTCAATCATAGGCAAGGCCACCTCATTCACATCCTAAATTTGGATAGTGTTCGCTTCTAACATAAAGTAATTTGCAAGATGACACTGTCCGATTGTAGGCCTCATAATTTTGTAGACAATGTGGATGCGGTTGTTAGAAAGCTGCCCTGACATTGTAGTACACTTTTCACAGTAAAAAATATTATTCTTGAGTGATAACAGTCAGCAGTCAGCATGAATCAAGATAGACCTTCAAAGAATCACAGAAATCCCGTTCAACAAAAAGTCAGAATGATTCACTGCTACGTTTCCCGCGGCATATCATCTGTGAAATTATGTTAAACATTCATCAATATATTGCCGGTAGAAGTGTCTAAAAGGTAAAAATACGTTCGATTCTTGTCTCGGCACGCCTTCTACAAATTTGCACTACAATAAAAGTGTTTGCGAATAATATGCTTTTACACAAGTCATGTCCATTCAATAAATAAAAATTAAATCTTGCTGTGCTGGCTAAAACGATATGCTGTAACACATTTTGATATGTTTGGCATTTATCGGTATTATTGCAGCACACCACAGTAATTGTATTAAATTGGTCTTATTGTGCATTACTGGCGGTCTTTGCGTATCGTTATTTTAAAATTGGTAACATAGAGATTGGCGTGACTTGATTATTCATGAAACTTTTGATATGGCTCAGCAGTTACTGACTAGTCCTTTATCTAAGAACACGTTTGTTTTCAACAATTCATAAAATTCGAATATTACTCACTGATAATAGTATAGTATGGAAGATAACGCTTGTCTTCCCACCTATTCACCTATTCCACCTATATCTTTTCACGACTGTTTACATAGATTAGTTCAGTTTATTACACTAAACCTACCGACGAAGTTCTAATTTTATCTGTACATTTGTATTCTACGCATGTTTTGTAACTACTGTTTTAACCCTGACTATCAGAATAACGAGCTAAACATTCGAGCACCAATTCATCTCGGGATGAAACAATTATACTACATTCTGGCCTTGAGTTTATTATTTTCGAAAATTTTAATCTTCAAATGAATTTTATCAACAACTGGATAGATCCACCTAATCAAGGGAGTGTCGTTCACTTTCACTGCACTACAATTTGAATATTTTGCGATTTTAACAGTGATGACATATTCATTTATCAGTAAATCGTAAATATGCCCATCCTCACTCTTGGCAAGCTTAGCTAGGGTGTGTAATGTGTATATACAATACGTCACAAAAAATCTGTATCGAAAAGTATTACGATACAACAGCTCCAGAGGCACCGAACGTAATTTTTCAAACATCAGATTTTGAAACCAGAGTTTTCTCACTTCCAACAAACGGAGCGGAAACGAAACAACTCCTATCTTAAAATCACAAACAATTGATCAAAAACATAATGGAACGTTTCAGAAGTCCTTTAATTAAAGAGCTTTTACTCGTTGTATTGTCCATAGTGTTGTATGTAGTGGGTAGTGCATGCATATGTAGTGCTAATAAATTAACAGGACTCTTTACCGATGCATGTGTTTGGTTTACCGAAATTACTGAAAATTATCGAAATTTACTGAAGTTTACCTAGAGTTACCGCGATAAAAAAACGACAAATTTTCGTTAAATTTCGCTAATTTCGCAGCAATAAGTTCTGATACTTAGCACACATTGGTGTTGCGTCCAATAGTTTGTCAAACGGAAGAAATGTCCATGTGTCATAATACACATCGTGAGCCTAATTAAGTATTTTGCATTGAGTTTTGCATACAACGTTTTATACCACAGAGGCATCTAAAGTTTGCAAATTTTGTATATTATGATGCTGAGTGGTATAAAACAATTGTTGCCTCCGGCTCGTGCTGGAAACCTTTCATTCAGTAAAAAAGCCTTTTAGCATGCGTTGGGAAAATAACTTTTACAAAAAAACGAATCGATTTAATAGTTCGATTTAATTTACACAAACGTGAAACATGTAGGTGCCATAGTAATTAACAAATTTGATGTGATCTACTACTCTGTAAAACTACATCGAATAACATTCGAAAACCTGTCAATCGAAGAAATTTTAGTTTTTTTTTTTAAATGTCAATAGTATTTCGTTCACCAAGGGAAATAAAAGTTGAAGGTTTCATTTCGAGGGTGTTGTTTGTGGCCAGGGCGTAGCGACTACCGAGTCGAGGTCAGTACAACGTTTGTCTCAACAAAGGCACCCGAAGTTTCAACTGAGGCCAGATAATAACTATTTCCTCACCTACGTTTACATTAACTTAATACCGCCGTCCTTACCACATGCACTCGTGTATAAATAGGAAACCAATAAACAAACCATTATTGACATTTGACTGAGATCTTCAGAAGTATTGAAAACTTAAAGTTCCATACATTGACTGGTTGAGAATGGTCAGTCATTGTACTGCTATAAACAATTAATATTATGCGAACACCGATTGAACTCCGATAACATTTACATTAAGGAATTCACAACAATAACTTAATATTATGATTGCATTCATTATATCCGTTGATTTTCGCTCATCCGTTCTGCTCATCTCTGTCCCGTTTCCCTTCATTATTTAAATTTTTTCAAAATGTTGAACATGCTGTAAGCCGATTTCAAAATCTTTAAAAAACGAAATACAATTTTAAAATCGATCGACCAATCAAATAAATGGCTAAGCATACCCTTGTAAATGCCTCCAAAGTTAATGGATACAATTTACCAATAACCAGTACACATGGTCGCTTCAAATATTCTCCAAAAATGATAATGTTCTTCTTGGTCGACTGTGGCTGCTCGATCCACTCCGACTCGAACAAGCTGTATGAGACACGACTACTTGAGAACATTATCTCATTCCCGAAGTACGTAATCATGAAAAGATCGGACATGAAATAGTAGAGCATCAACAGATGCATACAACGTTTCGATACATTATCGCCGACATCCTGCAAACGAGTCAGTGCAATTAGTCTTGACGCAGTGTAGCAATTCAATTGACGTATACAAATGCCAAGCAGTAAATCGATCCGCAAATGCATAGTCCACTGGTTCCAAATTGAAGGAAAAACAGGTTCGAAGAAAATGAATCAAGATCAGCGGTCAATCTACCGAAAAATCGTTATCTTTTTCGTTAAAGTTTTCGCTTGTATTCATTACAGTTTGCCATACCTCTTTAAGTGCAGGTGGGCATCGATTGAGGCTTTTAAATCCTGCATGAAAATGATTTGTTTTCGTTTCTCCGATATCGCATCATTAGTTTCTTCGCTGATGATTTGTCCCAATTTTTTCAATTCACTTCCCAGCAAATTATATCTCAGAGAACATGATAACAGTAAATACCAAATTAGTATAGAAAAGAATGTTGCTATCGTTGATAGAACACATTGAGTAAAGGCGAAACTGTTTGCAATCCAGAAAGAAATTTCACTGTTTTTGTAGTCCAAGGGAAAACCGATTTCAAAAATTAAATTTTTCTTGCTTGCAGTAAACGGAACCAATAACACATTAAAACAAGCAACTGATGCCATAATACAAAACAAAATCACAAACTTTCGGAATACTCTTAATTTGACGTTGGAAAACCTAAAGTCTTCTTCATATCGAATGGAAAAAACACAAAGCCGATGCAACAAATCAAGAATTTGTTTCTGTTTCCAAATTAAAAGCCAAAGTTTAACATTCAAGACTCCGACTGTGATGGATGTTTCCACCAAAAATATGGTTTCGTCTTCTGTTTCGCTTATAATTGCTCCAACTACCAACGCTACGAAGAATATTAAGTAGTATTTGCAATAGAAGAACTTCGTTCTCAGTTCTTTAGCGGTAGGCTCATCTCCCCGATGCCAAAATCCAACATAATACAAGAGAGAAACCATTTTACTGATTACTATATCAATTTGAACGTGAGACATGTTGCTCCACATGTGTTTGTCGTTCACGGTTGAAAGTGCAAGAAATACTGAGCAGTTGACATGGCAAAATCATGTGATAGAGGAGAAATGAATGGAAATGAAGACCGATGCTTTGATGGAAATAAATAAATAAAATTTCAAATTACAAGTCTCTCATGTCAAAACTGTCAAATCGTTCACTTCTAAGGCTGCGAGCGCACTTACGCCGTTTAGCACTCCGTTTACGAGTGAACAATGGAAGCTCCTCCCACTTTCCATTGTTAAAACGTAAACGGAGAGCTAAACGGTGTAAGTGCGCTCGCAGCTTAAAGCTACAACTATTTCAATAATTCCACATTATGTATTGATCAGGAATTGATTTTATAAAGACTTCGACCTGTTTTTAAGAAAATGGTCGTATTGCACCTTAACAGCTAAAGGAAAATATAATTACACGTTGCAAGTTTCTCACGTCAGCTGACAATTGCTATTTAATTTATGAAAAGCTTTTATTATTCATTCATGCAGCGTATGGTTGAGCTTTCACAAATTACCAAAGATGTATAGGTTTGTTCCATCGAACGTAAAATCGATTTCCGAAAACAAACGAGTGCATCCACAACGCTTTTGCGAACATTTTGTCAACAATAATTTTTTGGTTATGTCTCTATGGATGACGTTTTGACAACTGAAACTTGGAACAGACCTATTGGAATATTTTATCTCGAATTAGAAAAACTGATAGTAAAATGGATATGTCACAGTTTATTGAAAGTAAATCGTTACAAATTTGATTTCACCCGCCTTCGTGAGTGTCTCAGCCTATTCTTCCAGAACCTTGAATGTTTGTATTATCGTATATTCGTGTGCCCATCAAATTCAAACATAGGTGTCGTCATAATTAACAATAACTTTGATTAATTAACAATTCATGTGATCTAAGTGCAACAAATATTATGTGATAAATTCAGCAGAAAAATTGTATGATATCCGTAACATTAATGTCCGTTTATTTATGCTGATCTGTCGATTCTCACCCCACTATTCTCTTCATTACTGAAAACTTTTCAAAATGTTGAACATGCTGTAGGCTGAATTTAAAATCTTTTAAAAGCAAAATTTGATTTAAAAATCTGTCGACCGATCAAATTAATGTCTAAGCATACCCGTGTAAATGTCTCCAAAGTTAATGGATACAATTTGCCAATCACCAGCACACGGGGTTGCTTCAAATATTCTCCAAAAATGATAATGTTCTTCTTGGTCGACTGTGGCTGCTCGATCCACTCCGACTCGAACAAGCTGTATGAGACACGACTACTTGAGAACATTATCTCATTCCCGAAGTACGTAATCATGAATAGATCGGAAATGAAATAGTAGAGCATTAACACATGCATGCAACGTTTCGATACATTATCGCCGACATCCTGCAAACGAGTCAGTGCAATTAGTCTTGAAGCAGTGTAGCAATTCAATTGACGTATACAAATGCTAGGCAGTAAACCGATCCACAAATACATAGTCCACTGGTACCAAATTGAAGGAAAAGCATGTGCGAAGTAAATGACTCAAGATCGTCGGTCAATCTAGCAAAAATTCGAAGGCGTTATCGTTAAAGTTTTCGCTTGTATTCATTACAGATTAAAATACTTCTTTAAGTGCAAGTGGGCGTCGATTGAGGCTTTTAAATCCTGCATGAAAATGGTGTGTTTTTGTTTCTCCGATATCTCGTTCTTAGAATCTTCGCTGATGATTTGTCCCAACCTTTTCAGTTCCCTTCCCAGCAAATTATATCTCAGAGAACATGATAACAGTAAATACCAAATTAGTATGGAAAAGAATGTCGTTATCATTGATAGAACACATTCAGTTAAAATGAAACTGTTTGCAATCCAGAAAGCAATTTCACTGTTTTTGTAGTCCAAAGGAAAACCGATTTCAAAAATTATTATTTTTTTGCTTGCAATAAACGGAGCCAATAACACCTCCAAACAAGCAACCGATGCCATAATGCAAAAGAAAATCACAAACTTTCTGAATACTCTCAATTTGACGTTGAAAAACCTGAAGTCTTCTTCATATCGAATGGAAAAAACACAAATCCGATGCAACAAATCAAGAATTGGTTTCTGTTTCCAAATTAAAAACCAAAGTTTAACGTTAAAGACTCCGACTGTGATGGATGATTCCACCATAAATATAGTTTCGTCGTCTTTCTCACTTATCATTGATCCAACCACCATCGATGCGACGAAAACTATGTAATAAATGCAATAGAAGAATTTCCATCTCAGCTCTTTAGCAGTAGGCTCATCTCCCCGATGCCAAAATCCAATATAATAAAAGAGAGAAACCATTTGACTGATTACGTTATCGATTTGAACGTGAGACATGTTGCTCCCTAAGTGACGTCGTTCACGGTTGAACGTTCAAGAAATACTGAGGAGTTGACGTGGCAAAATCATTTGAAAGAGGACAAATGAATAGAAAGGAAGACCGGTGCGTTGATAAATAATAAATAAAATTTCAAATTACAAGTCTCTCATATCAAAACTGTCAAATCGTTCACTTCTAAAGCTACAACTATTTCAATAATTCCACATTATGCATTGATCAGGAATTGATTTTATAAAGACTTCGACCTGTTTTTAAGAAAATGGTCGTATTGCACCTTAACAAATAAATGAAAATAGAACTACACGTTGCAAGTTTCTCACGTCAACTAGCCATAAATGGACACAGTGAAATACGAACTTTTTTTCGCACGCAGTGAAATAAGAACGTTTTTTAGCACGCTACAGAGCCTATTATCTTCAACGAAGACCACATTTTTATAAATAAAAACCTTGCAGTGACCAGAATTCGAACCCCCCACCCGACACTAAAACTGTTTTGAATGCAAAGCAACGACTATAGCCGTTCGGCTATAAAGGCACATAATTATACCGAACATATTGCTGAAGCGTATATACTAAGCATTGACTACTTGATTTCATTCAACGCGTCTCTTTACATCACATTGCAATGTGTGCAATGCATCTTTCTTGATCGTTGATGTGAATTTCTGTATACACGTGAATCTTAGTACAAAATGTAGGATATGTTATGCATTGGAAAGGTGATTATGTCCCGAAATTGTGAAAAATTGCGAAATTCAAAATGTTTCCCACGCAACTCATTTTCATGCAAGGAAGCGTTGAAATGTATTTTTCGGTTCACTTTTTCATCGACTCGTTCACTTAAAATTTAAATTTTAAGCACACTTACGGCGTGAATTATCACAGATGTGTTTGTTCCATCGAAAGTAAAAACGATTTTTGACAAGTCAAAAACGAACGAGAGCATCCACAGAGCCATAACCTCACCCCTTTTGCGAACATTTTCTCAACAATAATTTTTTGGTTGTGTCTCTATGGATTTTGACAGCTGAAATAACCTTGGAATATTTTGTCTCGAATTAGAAAAACTGATAGTAAAATGGATATGTCACATTTTATTGAAATTCAATCGTTACATAAAAACTGAACAACATATTTGTGTCGTTGATGCCAAAAAATGTCCGTTTTCTTGTCAATTTTTTCTACCATCTGTTTCAAATTGAAATTTTCAATCCAAACATTACATAGGAGTGTTTGAGAAACTGGATGTTGGACACTGAATTTTCTCACTTCCATGAAACGGACTAACTCTCACTCCAAAGTCCCAAACTGCTGATCAGTTTTAAAACATACTACAGTTAAAGGCAAAGAAATTTCAGCATGACTTTGCTTCAGCTCTTTTCCAGCTGACCCACACAAACAATCAAAACTGTTCAACGATTTCAACTTAAAAAAAAATGGTTTTCACACAATATGCAATGAGTGCGTTTAACAAATTTGATTACACCCGCCGCGGTGAGTGTCTTAGCCTGTTCTTTCAGAACCTTGAATGTTTGTATTATCAAGGTTCTTTCAGAACTTTGTGTATTATATCGTATATTTATGTGCTTATAAAATTGAAACATAGGTGTCGCCATAATTAAGAATAACTTTGTTCAATTAACAATTCATTTGATCTAATTGCAACAAATATTATTTGATAAATTCAACAGATAGTTTTTATATTATCCGTTGCTATATACACAATACAATATACGTTTATTTCTGCTTATCTGTTGATTCTCGCCACTTTATTCTCTTCATTACTGAAAACTTTTCAAAATGTTGAACATGCTGTAGGCTGAATTCAAAATCTTGAAAAAACGACATATGATTTTAAATTCGATCGACCAATCAAATTAATGGCTAAGCATACCCGTGTAAATGTCTCCAAAGTTAATGGATACAATTTGCCAATCACCAGCACATGTGGTTGCTTCAAATATTCTCCAAAAATGATAATGTTCTTCTTGGTCGACTGGGGCTGCTCGATCCAATCCGATTCGAACAAGCTGTATGAGACACGATTACTCGACAGCATAATCTCATTCCCAAAGTACGTAATCATGAATAAATCGTAAATGAAGTAGGACAGACTTAGAAGATGCATAAAACGTTTCGATAAATTATCGCCGACGTCCTACAAACGAACAAATAAAATTAGTCGTGAAGAAGTAAGTTTAAAATTGATGTACAAATGCCAGGCAGTAAACCGATCTATAAATACATAGTCCACTGGTTCCAAATTGAAGGAAAAACATGTTCGAAGAAAATGAATCAAGATCATCGGTCAATCTACCAAAAAATCGTTATCTTTTTCGTTAAAGTTTTCGTTTGTATTCATTACAGATTGCCATACTTCTTTAAGTGCAAGTGGGCAACGATTGAGGCTTTTAAATCCTGCATGAAAATGATTTGTTTTCGTTTCTCCGATATTGCATCATTAGTTTCTTCGCTGATGATTTGTCCCAATTTTTTCAATTCACTTCCCAGCAAATTATATCTCAGAGAACATGATAACAGTAAATACCAAATTAGTATGAAAAAGAATGTCGTTATCATTGATAGAACACATTCAGTTAAAATGAAACTGTTTGCAATCCAGAAAGCAATTTCACTGTTTTTGTAGTCCAAAGGAAAACCGATTTCAAAAATTAAATTTTTCTTTTTTGCAACAAACGGAACAAATAACACCTCAAAACAAGCAACTGTTGCCATAACACAAACTAAAAGCACAAATTTTCTAAATTGTCTCAATTTGACGTTGAAAACTCCTACATCTGCTTCATATCGAATTGAAAAAACACCAATCTGATTCAACAAATCAAGAATTGGTTTCTGTTTCCAAATCAAATACCAAAGCTTAACAGTCAAAACTGCGATTGCAATCGACGCTTCGACCAAAAATATGGCTTCGTCTTCTTTTTCACTAACAACTGATCCAACTACCAACGATACTAAGAACATTAAGTAATAAATGCAATAGAAAAACTTCGTTCTCAGCTCTTTAGCGGTAGGTTCATCTCCCCGATGCCAGATTCCAATGTAATACAAGAGGGAAACCGTTTGTTGTATAACTTTATCAATTTGCACGTGAAACATATTTATCCTCAGGTTGCTCTCGTTCACGGTTGAAAGTACAAGAACTACTGAGGGGTTGACGTGGCCAAATCTTTTCAATATGGAAAGGATACCGGTGCTTCAATAAAAATTCAAATTACAAGTCTCTCATGTCAACTGTCCACTTCTAAAGCTATAACGATTTCAATAATGCTTCGTTCTGTATTGATCAGGAATTTATTTTATAAAAAAAAATCGTTTTTGAGAAAAAGGTCATATTGCACCTTAACACATAAATGCCAATAGAATTACACATATTGCAAGTTTCTCATGTCAACTGACATGCTTCGATTATTTTTAAGTTGTCAATTGAAAGCTTTGTAGCCATTCAGCATGCGGAGGAGCTTTCGCAAAATAACAAAGATTTATAGAAAGATTTTATCTCGAATCAGACAAACTAATACTAAGAAGGATACGGTCAGTTTTGTTGCAAATCAATCGGTACCAGAATTATACAATATATTAGTGTGCCTTTATCGTTAGGATTTAGTGTTAGCGATATTGTTGGGCATTGATCGGCGAAAAATCTGACGTTCCCTAATAGAATTTCAAATTACTGTATCTCTTCTCTTATGGCAACTCTCAAAATGTTTACTATCAAAGCTTTTAATTATTTCGATTGGCTTAGAGGAAAATATTGATTTGGCGTTGAATAATTTTCCACTGTTTTACAATGTTATAAAACAAATGTAAAATAGGTGTCTCCTTCACACTCATACTTGTGGTAGAGCCATAAATAATAAAAGAGGGGACGTGTTTCATTTGTTATGAATTCTAATGTAATTCATCCTCAGACCAAAGTGACTGACGTTGGAAATACTGGTTGCAGCATAGGTCATATACATATTGCCTCTTAACAAATAACTGAAAATAGAATTATACATTGTAAGTTTCTCGTAACAACTACCTACTGTCCATTGTTATTTATATTAGAGGGCAGTTGTTTGTTTACCAAGTGAAGAAAATGGGAAATTCCAACAACAGCTCGCTTCGCTCTGGCCACAATTTCGCTCGAGCTGGAATTTCCTATTTCTCCCAGAGGTGAACACAACGTTTTTCATGTGCGATGTGTGATTAATCGTTTTTCTCCACGAAACAAAAGCCACTAATTCACAACATCATTTTTGAAAACATAAACAAAGGTTCAGGTGAGAAAAGTTCTATTTTCTCCCCAAGGGAGATAAAGTGCTCACTAAAAATGTCATTCGACCAATCGACTGCGAAACGAAATATTCTAATGGCCTATTATCGTTACTGCCATACCTACGTCGCACACTTCATTGTTTGAGCTGACACATCTTGAATACCTTCCACTAAGCTGATATTTTACTATTTCAGTCAATGTATTAGATACCTGTCTAAGCATGCATATTGTTAAATAAATAATAAGAAGGAGGCGTTATGCATGCGCCAGGAATCACCTTATGTGATGTTTTAAATAAAAGATACAAGAGCTCGTGTCGTTATTGATTCGAAGTCTTGTAAAGTGAAAATTATTGTCTTATACACAAATAACTGTTGTCACAACGTTACTTCTTAATTATAATTAACAATCTTCTTCTTGATTCGTCGATCGCGTTGACAACAAGCATCATTTGTAATTTGTATACACATTGACATAATTATGATGATTGAGCTCTGGGTACACTCATTGCTCTCATTTCATTAGTTGGTGCGCCGAATGATTAATTATAAATAAAATGTACATTGTGTGTGCACGGTACAACACCAATAATACTAATGAACATTTTTTTTTACCTTGAAACGACAGGAATTTGGTTAAATTTGAAAATAAACAATAAATTTATTTATGTAATGTTTGTTGTCAGCTTTTGTCGATGTAAAATTTTGTCGAAAATAGCTCGATGAGCGAACACATCCGGTGCTCAAGCATTGTTGTCATACTTGAGCTTTGAGTGAGTCTAGCTTGTAAACATAATTTATCTTCCAAACAGCAGAGAAAAACTCATTCACGTTCTGTGCATCGATGATGCCAGTTACACGAAAAATTGTTCTCACAAATTTCTGTTGAAATTCGAAAAATTAACTGGAATTGCCAGAGTCCAACAACTAATTGTAGAAATAGATGGATTTCTATGCATTATAATGAGCATCATTCGTGTGTTGCATTATAATGTGAGTTCAGGGTAAATAATGGCAAAATGGATGAAATTACTCTGGAAATTAGACTGGCTATTATGTTTTGTTCACGGTAATGAAAATGTTGTTCATGGCTTTGTTATCGACTGAGTAAATTATACGATAACAACAACAATAAAAACTTTTGTTCGAAATCTAATAACATATTCAAATAAGTGCAAAAGCTCGCAATTTTCTTAGCTCGTTTGGTTGTATACGATTTTCTGCAATTTCTTTGATCTTTGTTGTTATGTACTTCTCATGATACATTTTTCTGTATCACTCATTGTTTTGACGCATTTCAACAAACGGTTCGTATGGTTCGTACGGTTCGTATTGGGAGGGATTCTTTTGCAAAGCAGCCTGCCGAAATCGGACGCATTTTCTAGTAAATTTTTTGATATATGCCCAGACAGGTATTGGTCCCTAGAAGCCAAAACCACTCAACCAAAAATTCCACTAAGCTTGTGTGGCTAGTGAGAGGTGACCAAAAACCGAAAACACGCACTTTTCTTATGGAAATTTTTTGTAGGCCACGAAACATACAAGTGGTTATGGCTTCTACAGACCTATCTACCTATCTAGGCACATATCATAAAATCCACTAGAAAATGCGTCCGATTTCGGCAGGCTGTTTTTCAAAAGAATCCCTCTGGGAAAATTCACTGAATTTACCGAAACATAAATTCGGTAAAATTCGGTAAAATGTGGTAAAATTCGGTAAAATGTGGCAGATTTGGTAAATTTCGGTAAAATTTGGTAAAATTCGATATTTTTTTTTAGATTTCGGTAAATAAATTTATCATAAATAGGCCTTGGATCTCTTTCTGCTGTTTATTTATTACATATGGTAACGTTTTACAAATAGAACACTCATTGTGATATTTCAAACTTGCGAAGCGTTTAAAAAACACAGTCAATTGTTCAGTTATTGACCGCTGTTGATCTAATTTTGGCATTATGTCAGTTAATTATTACAAATACTCCGAACACTCTGACTTGAATTTTAATTACGATAAAAAAATTACAGTTCGAAGACGGTCCTTAAACTTCCATATGCCATTAAAAGTATAACAAAATGAGTATTGAATCGACGACAGTTACAACGTTAAGGCAAGTGTTGAGGCTGTATTACAAAACCACTTCTGATTGCATTGATCTTGGTGGTATAATATTCATACTGCAATGCAACACATTGATATACTGTGTGATTATTGAACTTTGCGGAATTTTTCTCTCTTAAAAACGGTTAATTATTACCTGTTTTCAAATCGCATAATACCGCTGTGTACCATATCAAGCAAGTGCATTTTCTGTGTTCAAATCTGAATTGATTTCCCCAAAAAATCATTCCAATCAAAACGGTGTGATTGCATAACATCTTTGTGTTATAAGTTTAAGCTGGCAGACGGGACTTACCAAATTATAATCGAAAATTCCATTGAAATAGCTATGTAGCCATAACGTGTGCACGTTGGTGAAAGTTATGTTGATTATGGCCCTACGATTTATTGCTTCGGTTTGTCTATCACATCGCTTAAACCCATTCACTGACACCGAATGTGCTATTTGTTTAGGTTCCTAAACAGCACCAGCAACGGATCGGCGCAACCGGAAATGAATGATACGGTTTTAAGTGCTACTTTATGTATATTAACAAATTTCGTAATTCCAGCTCAATTTGTTCGGTCGAAAAAAAAAAAATTATTTAATCGGAAACCGATTCGATCTCTTAACATTCAACATCGTTCAGCATTTAAGGTATCCATATTTAGATCCACAACATCAGTGTTTGTTCAGTAATTTAGTGCTCAATTCTTCTTTTTGTTAATCCACCCACCCGTTTTCCACAGCTTACGCACTCCAGACTTTTACCACGTTTTATATATTATTACCATTATACCACACGCAGTGCATCTAATGCTCTTTTTTCAATTATATTTAGCAAAATAGTCCTTGTTATGATATTTTACTAAAGCTACGCAAACTGAGGAAATGCTGGTCAATTAAAAACCAAACAAAATATCGATTTCATATTCACCATTCTGTATGCACTGTACATTGTGCAATGCGGAAACTCTGTGAATTGAAGTTTTTTCTTCTTGTTTTTCGTTCAGATTTGCATTTCTCATGTTTCACTACCATCAAAATCTGAACGTGAGATTTTTTCTTTGTTTTTTATGGAGCACTGTCCAATTAAAAAGAAAAAATCTTTTCTATTGATAGCCAGGTTATTATTTAAATGATACTTCAGCGATGAACTTGAAAAGTACCAAGAATAAAACATTTTGATGATTTTCTATTAGCTTAAGACTACGAAGACAGTCTTTTTTCCGCTTTTACCGTCAATAGCGCCATCAAATGTCTTTCAACAAATGGCGTTTCGACCAAACTCTTACACCTCTGGTCATTTCATGAAGGCGCCTGCTTTCATTTAGTGATCACTTGAGAAAAATTTTACGCCCAAAATGTGCGGCGATGTTTATTTTATGCTATTCCATTGTACGGTGAAGCATTTCGTCTTGAATGGTCTCAATGACGAAT